>NC_077237.1:32450522-33051355 GCF_947179165.1 Solanum dulcamara | reverse complement strand
TTATGTGGCCATGAGATTTGATGTTAGTCGCCAAACATTGTCAAAGCCTTTCTCCATTTATACTCCCATAGCTGAGTCGGTTGTAGCTAAAAAAGTCTATAAAAGTTGTTCTGTTACGGTCTTCCATAAAGTTACCCTATGTGACCTAGTTGAGCTTGAGATAATCAATTTTGATGTTATCCTTGGTATGGATTGTCTATATGCATGTTATGCTTCTATTGATTATAGAACCCGAGTGGTTAAGTTCTAATTCCCGAATGAGCTGGTTCTAGAATGGAAGGGTAGTAACACCGTATTTAAAGGTCAATTTGTTTTGTGCCTTAAAGCTCGAAAGATGATTTCCAAGGGTTGTATATATATATATATAGACAATAATTAAAAACAAAAGAAAGGGAGAATCACTCAAACCCTAGTAATCATTATCTCAAGGAAGGGCATTTTAGTCACAAAAACGAAATGGGGTGGGACCCACCTCCGGACCTCAAAAAATTTTGTTCGAAAGATGGAATCGTAGATTCCGTCAATACGAACACAACGAAAGTTACCTCACTCTCAGATTCCATCTACAGCTCCTCAAATTTGCAAAAGACTGAAGTGATCACTGTTCATTGTTCGAGTGAGGAGCTGCTGCAAGCTGAAAAAATCATATCCTTGAGAAATCGTGGATTGCTAAAGGTTATAAACAATATTGGAGATGATTCTTCATTCCATATGCCAACCACAGTACAAAATTCAAAAAAATATTTAGTCCCAATTGTGAAAAATGCAGAGGCGCATCAGCTCAGCATCGCCGCTAATGCGCCACCACTGCGCCTTCAATTTCCAGACACCTACGGCGATATTCTAGCCCTCGCACCACCTGGGCTTTGTCCGCAAGGACAAGGCGCCCCACTAGGAACAAAAATCCCTGGCGAAATCAACTCCGGCGAACAAATTGTTGTCGGCGCCGGAGCTCTGGCAAGCCATAACGCACAAGAGGAATGCCAAAATGTTCCTCAAGTTGTTATCAATCTCCCCAGCCATGTGCGCCATCTCGAATCACTGCCACACTCTTCGAATTTATCCTTGAGCTCTGACAACAATGGAGTCGCCGGAGCTCCGGCGAGCCAATCCATCCAAGACCAATACCAAAAGGTGCGTAACAGTGTGGATAAGGTTTGTAACTATAACACATGTCTCGAATCTCTACAAACAAGTTCAAATTCAAAAAGTCGTCAAGACGACTTTGGTGGTGCCGGAGCTCCGGTGAACCAATTGGCAAGAGACCAATTCCAAAAGACTCATCAAGGTGTTATGAAGCTTCCAAGCTATATAGAGTGCCTCGAATCACCATCAACAAGCTCAAATTCAAAAAGTCGTCAAGACTTGCATCTCCCTAAAGAACACTGTCACAGTGTTGTTCGAGCTGAAGCTGTGGCTGTTGTATTGGATCATGTTCAAAATGACCAACAAGGAAATAGAATGCTAATATTGGAAGGCATTGAAGAAAATGGTCATGCCCCAAAAGAAATTTCGAAGGGGAACTTCACTGATAAGCAATGGAACAGTGCTCCTACTGTGGCTCATCCAGGTAAGTCTTCTAACTATTTCAACCAATATCTAGTAAAAAGTGCTGATCATAGTAACAATGTTGTTCAAATGCATAGTGACACTGTCGAACCTCATGAACTTAGCTTACTTGATTATAATGTACAAAAAGGAAATTTAGCTAATGCTGCTACTGTTAAGCCTACTAATTTGCATCTAGCTGTGACCAAGAATAATGAGGAAATTCAGAATTCTACTCACAATGTTGATACTGATCTTGTTGCTAAGCACAAGGAGCAGGGGAACATAATACTTGGTAATGTTGAAAAAAAAAACAACCTGACCAGTTGAACAGGGGGCTCAATGTGAAATCTCAACCTGTCCATAGACCTTATGTTCCTAATAGCAATCCTATGAAAGTGTCAAATAATTTTGATGCTATTAAATCTACTAACAAACCTGCTGCTCTGAATACTGGAAGCAACCTAGGTTCCAGAAACTCAAACCAACTTAGAGCTCCAAGTTTTAATACTCCTACTCCTAATAATCATGTGGTGCTTCCCAATACTAATTTACCTGCCAAACAAACCAAGCACCCCAATACTAATACTCCAACCCCTCCTAATCCTGTCATCCACCAAACTCTGGCTACTAAGTTGAGAGCCCAAGAAGCTATGAAAACAGACACTATTGATATTACACCTCCCAAAATTACCACAAAGCAAGGCTATCCAGCTGTAGTATTTACAGAAGAAGATTTCCTGGTGAAATTGGCTAGTGATTGTAAGTATACTCTAATAGGAAAATTCACAAATACTATGCCTAAGATGGAAACCATTAGAAAGGAATTCATCTTACAAACAGAGCTCAGAGGAGGAGTGAAACTTACCCATTTTAACTCTAGGCATCTGTACATAGATTTGGACAATGAGTATGATCACTCTACTGTTTGGTCCAAAGGAAGAATGTACATAAATGGCCAACTTATGAGACTCCAGCTGTGGACCCCCACCTTCAAGCCTGAAGAAGAAACATCTCTAGTTCCTATATGGGCTATATTACCTGAATTACCTTGGCACTGTTATCGTCTTGCAGTGGTAACTCCATTACTGTCCCCAATTGGAAAGGTGTTGTTCTTGGATTTGGCAACCTACAAGAAAACAAGGGGTAGTGTTGCAAAAGTAAAAGTACAAATTGACCTTACAAAACAAAGACCACAACATGTATGGATGGGGTATGGTGAGGATGAAAATGGAGCAGGAAGGTGGCAGTCTATCCAATATGAGGGGGTGCCAGATTACTATCAACACTGCAAACATCAAGGTCACACCATTCATGTTTGTACTGTGAAAAGAAGGGATGAAGATAATAAGAAAAAGCAAGTTCAAGAAGAAGAAGCAAGAAACAAAGATAAGTCCAGCAATGAAAAGAATAAGGAACAACAGAACAAGGAGCTAAAACACCAAGAAGACAAACAAAATAAGGAACAACAAAACACTAGCAAAGCTGAAGCTGAAAAAAGAGACCAAGAACATGCAGGTTAGCAAATTCAAAGGAGGAAAGGCAAAAAAGATGGACAACACAACCAACAACAACCACAACAACATAAAACACAAGTATCCATGACAAAAGGGGAAAGTTCAGTACCACCCCAGCATATTATCAGCAGCAGCAAAGAAGGAAAATCTCAACAGCAGGCAGGTATGCTTAATAACTCTAACTTTAATACTTGTAATATCCAAGCTTGTAATGTAGACTCTGGAGTCCAGAGCCTACTCCCCACTCCCCATACAATATTGGATCCCAGCCCCCATAATCCCATACAGCAGGTATTACATGTTAATGAAGAGAGCAGACCTGCAGACAAACAAAAAGAGCAAAATTTTACTGCCAAGTGTGCACCAAATACTGGTTTGAATAATGTGGAAAGCAACAAAGCCAATGGAAAAATCCCAGGTATTGAATTAATGCTCCCACACCCCCATGGCTCCCCCAATTACTTTAATATCTTAAATAGTATTAATGTTGTGGCTGAAGAAGTCTGTGGAGGTCAGGATGGAGGAATACAGGAGCAAATCACTAATCTGCAGGAAGGGGAAACCAAGGGGAGGGAAAGTCTATTGGTTGACCATAGAAAAGACCCTAGAGCCCCTGCCACCCTTATTCCAGCAGAGATAAGGTCCAACATGCCATTGCAACAAGATGATGTTCAACAGCTTTCAGAGGACAGTGATAAGGGAGGTGTTGAATCTCCAAAAATTAGTAAACAAAATACAGGTGCAGTGATTCAGCTACTGAACAATAAATATACTCTGTCTTTGAGTAAAAAGAAGAGGGAGGCACTGAAGAAAAAGATAGGAAAAAAAAGAAAAAAATCTCTGTCTGAAAAGACACAACACAGAAACTATGTGTTGGTTGGTGAACAAGCAGGGATTCATGCTTCACCTCTTCAAATTCAATCCAGCTCTACTGAATTGTGTGTGCTTAATAAGAGAGCCATATCAGATGACTTGGAGGATGAATATAGACCTATTCAATCTGAAGATGAAGAGGACCTAGATCAAAGGGAACAAACTCATGATGAGGATGAGGAAACTAGTGCCTCTCCTATTAGAGCAATGGATGATATCACAGATTCTACAACTCAGGATGAAGTGTTGCAAGTCACTGAGAAGCAGGGTTTATCACCCAGGGGTCAGCAAGCAAAGAAGAAGAAGAAAAAACAGAAACAAGACATCTCCACCAGTTCAGATAATGCTACTTGTAAGAGTGGCATCAACACAAGGTCCAAATCCCTGAAACTTTGATGATGAATACAATATGCTGGAATGCAAGGAGTATTGATACTCAAGGTGCCTTGGATAGACTCCAAAATCTCAAGGATTATCACAAATTAACTATGTTGGCAATCCTGGAACCATTTGCTAATCAATCAGCTGCCTTAAGCCTAAAGAGAGGGCCTTTAGTAATTTGGATCCTCCAACTTGGGAAACAAGCCTTCAAACTTTGCATGGCTAAAGGAGAGGATATATATGCTAACTTCATAAAGTTTCAGCTCAAATGGATAATTGGAGACGTTAGTCGAGCGACTTGGAAAATGATAACACCCTCCAAAGCTCTTACTGAGTTCCCTTCTTTATTGCTAGTCTGTGTATATTATGTTTTGTTTGGGTTTGCTTGCTGTATTATTGCAGGTGTCTGGAGTGATATATCAGCATTCTTCAACAACAAATACATAGAGAAGAGCACAAGTACAACTTCCAAACACCCCTGCAACCTCTAAGCTTCAGCAGGGCAGCAGGTGCAGGGTGAGGAGTCACTTGTGGACCTATCCAAAGGCCCCCAAACTTTGCAGGATTGCAGCATATATTATTTTGACAAGGCCCAAGAAATTTCAGCCCAAACGGATAATTGGAGACGTTAGGCGAGCGAGCTTGAAACAATCAGCTGTCTTAAGCTTAAAAAGGAAGAATTTTGCTAAATGGAAGCTCCAACTTGGGAAACAAGCCTTCAAACTTTGCATGGCCAAAGGAAAGGATATATATGCAAACTTCAGAAAGTTTCAGCTCAAACGGATAAGTGGAGACGTTAGTCGAGCGACATGGAAAATGCTAACAGGCTCCAAAATTCTCTTTGAGACCCATTCTTTTCTATTAACCTGTACAGGTCTTTGCTTGTCTTTAGTTAGTTGCTGTGTATTTGCAGCTGCAGATGTCAGGATGGACTCATCAACATGTTTTCTCAACACCTACATAGAGCACATCACAGATACAACCACCAAAACAAATACCTTCACTAAGAGGCCTACACAAGGACTGTGCAGAATTGCAATTCCCTCCTGGTTTTTGTGTTTGTTTGGTAGCTTGTCTTTGTTTGATTGTTTTTGCTTAGGCCCTCTTTGGAACTTCTATAAGGGCTGCAATATCCTGGGGCTTCTATGGAGCAGCACACTCAGCTTTCCATCCACATTCTCTAACATCAACACACCCCAGCAACAACTCCACCAACTTGAAGCACACAAGGAACACCTACAAGTCATTAGTTACTATAACTTGCAAAATTGTTTGTATGTGTGTTTTTCTGTTTCTGTTGGTGGGTGCAGGTACCCTAAGGAGATGATCCTAATCACAACTAAGGGTCCCCTCTTGGAAGTAGCTTGCAACAACATGCATCTTAACCTCCTTTACTATGGAAGTAACTTGGAGCTACAAAAGAACCTGCAGCAGCCTGTGCATCTATCCTCCTTGTTTGTCTTCTTGTCACTTGTCTTTACAGGTTCAAGTTACTTCAACAAAAGAGAAACAACAACCTGGCATGCTAGGACTTCACCAAATAGTCAGCCTCTCATTCATGCCAACACCCTCCCTGTAACATCTGTAACTAAGCTGCAGCAGCCCCATTGCATTTGTTATGTGCAGGCACATAAGATACCTTCAAAGGAGCTGCTCATCTCTCCATTGGAGGCAACAAGAAGCTGCCTACAGGTGGCAACTTTAAGTCCATTAAGTATAGGATTGATGATGAGCTTTGGTACACCAAATGAGCTCCAACAATCTGCAGTACACAAGGAGCACTTACAAGTCCAAAATGCAAGCTCCAGCAACCTGCAGATTGGCAGGTTTGTATGCTTTCCTTTTAGTTGCTTGTGCAGGTATACTAAAGAACTCCTACACATGGAAGCTGCTGAACTGACACACTGCAACAACCAACAACATCAAACAACATATGGGAGTCTCTCAATATTGCAAATACAGAACTTGAGGAAGCCAGCTGCAACAGAGGAATGGCACCACATTCAGAACTGTTGGAACTGCTCTTGGAATTGTGTGTTTGCTTGTTTGTTTGCTTGTTTGTTTGTGCAGGTTGTTGGAGATGCAGGCAACAGTGGAACTCAGATGGAACTCCAACAACCTCATAGACAACATCCAAGAACCAACAACAATATCATGAGTAGCTGTAACATGTTACATCTCCATCAACTTCATATACATACTGTGGGAACACAACACCAAACAACTGCTCAACCACACACCAAACAACAACTCAACCACAGAGCTGAAGCTGAAAGTGCAGACTTGAAAGATGAAGTTCAACAGCATCAGCAACAACAGATGCCAAAAGCAACACACTCTCATGTACAGAACTACAACAACCATGTTTGTTTGCTGCCTTGGCTACTTGTAGGTACAGGTCTGCAGCAACCATACATTTGGACCCCCATGCAGGTGTTCGAATGCAGCCACACTTTTCTCCACAACAACTCCAAGGCTGTTGGCTACTATAGCTCCATATACTTCCTCTCCTTTCAGCCTCCTTAGCTGGTAATCATGATACTGATACAAAGTCACACTTCACCTGGATTTACTTGGTACGACAAGACTAAAAAGAGCAAAGATGAAAAGAATTTCCCATCCCATGCGAGATAGAAGTTTCGTATACTTGTTCTTCTTCAATGTAGCTATGTCTGGTATGTAGCATAGTTGGAATAGGACTAGTGTAGGTTACTTTCCTTTTTTCTCATGGAAGGGGAGAGTCTCCCTCATTTATGCTTTCATAGTTGAATTGTACCGGGAGGAGTCCTCTCACAGGTTTACTGCTTTCTAGTTATAGTTAGTCTCTTTTTTGTATCGGGGATGAGTTAGCCGACCTTAATAGGTTAGCCGACTTATGAACCACCATAAGATCGGAGGTAAGGTTTATGTCCCCCTCCTTGTATTTTATTTTGATTATTTATGTTAAGGCTTGGGAGTGTTGCTTAACCCCTGACTGTGCACGAGAGGTGGGAGCCTCGTGTAGGGTCTGTTCCCATAAAAAAAAGGGTTGTATATATCATCTTGTAAGGGTTTGAGATGAGAATTTTGAAGCCCCTATCCTAGAGTCAATTCCTATTGTAAATGAGTTTCCGAATGTGTTTTCCGATGATTTATCCGGTGTCCCTCTCGAAAGGGAGATTGATTTCGATATAGACATTCTTCTAGATATTCAACCTATTTCTACTCCTCCTTACCGGATGGCTCCGATGGAGTTAAAGGAGTTGAAGAATCACTTGAAGGACTTGTTAGATAAGGGTTTCATTAGGCCAAGTATTTCCCCATGGGTGCTTCCATATTGTTTGTTAGAAACAAGGATAGTTCACTACGTATGTGCATTGATTATCAGCAATTGATAAGGTAACCATCAAGAATAAGTATTCAATTTCGAGGATAGATGACTTGTTTGATCAATTGCAAGGGAAAAGTTATTTCTCCAAAATAGACCTTCATTCCGGTTATCACCAATTGAGGGTGAGGAAGTGTGACATTCCTAAAAATAGCATTTCAAACAAGGTATGGTCATTATGAGTTTCTAGTCATGTCGTTTGGTTTGACCAATGCTCTTGCGGCTTTCATGGACTTAATGAATAGGGTGTTCAAGCAATACCTAGATATGTTTGTGATTGTATTCATCGATGATATTTTGGTTTACTCTCGAAATGAGGAGGAGCATGCAAGTCACTTAAGGATTGTGTTGCAAATTCTAAGAGATAAACAACTATTTGTAAAGTTCAACAACTGTGAGTTTTGGTTAAGGGAGGTGGCCTTCCTTGGTCACATTGTGTCCGGTGAAGGAATTATGGTTGACCCCAATAAAACCGAAGAGGTTAATAATTGGCCTACACCATTATCTCCTTTGCATATTAGGAGTTTCTTGGGCCTAGCCGGATACTATAGAAGATTTGTGGAAGGTTTTCATCGATCTCGTCACCTTTGACTAAGTTGACTCAAAAGAAGGTGAAGTTTTAATAGTTGGAAGCATGTGAAAAGAGTTCTCAAGAATTGAAGAATCGCCTAACTACCGCTCCTATCTTGACCTTGGTGGAAGGGTCCAATGGTTTTGTGGTGTATTGTGATGCCTCAAGGGTTGGTCTTGATTGTGTATTGATGCAACATGGTAAGATAATAGCCTATGCTTCTAGTCAACTTAAGGTGCATGAACGAAACTATCCAACTCATGATCTTGAACTAGCAGCGGTTGTGTTTGCCTTGAAAATTTGGAGACACTATCTTTATGGTGTCGATGTGGATGTGTTCACTGACCACAAGAGTTTACATTATGTGTTTAAACAAAAAGACTTGAACCTTCAGCAAAGGAAATGACTTGAATTACTGAAGGATTATGATATGAGTGTGTTGTATCATCTGGGTAAGACAAATGTGGTTGCTGATGCACTAAGTAGATTGTCCATGAGTAGCATGGCACATGTTGACAAAGATAAGAAAGAATTGATTAAATATGTTCATAGGTTGGCACGTTTAGGTATGTGTTTGGTTGATTCCAATGATGAAGGTGTTCTTGTTCATAATGGTTTGGAACAGTCTCTTGTAGCGAATGTCAAGGCCAAGCAAGACCAAGATCCAATGTTGGTTGAGTTAAAGAAGTCGGTTTTCAAAAAAAGCCATAGAGGCTTTCTCCCAAGGGGGAGATGGTGTGCTACATTACAAAGGTCATTTGTGTGTATCTAACATTGATGGGTTGAGAGAGTTGATATTGAATAAGGCCCGCAGTTCCCAATACTCGATTCATCTGGGCTCCACCAAGATGTATCGTGACTTGAGAAAAGTGTATTGGTGGAACATCATGAAGAAGGACATAGCGGTGTTTGTAGCTACGTGTCCAAATTGCTAACAAGTTAATGTTGAGCATCAAAGATCGGGAGGTCTAGTCCAAGATATTGAAATTCCTACTTGGAAATGGGAAGATGTAAATATGGATTTTGTAATGGGTTTACCATGTACTAAGAAGCAACATGATTCCACTTGGGTTATTGTAGATCGGATGACCAAGTCGGCTCATTTTCTACCAGTTAAGACATCATATGGTACCGAAGATTATGCTAAGTTATATGTTCGTCAGTTAGTACGACTTCATGGTGTGCCCTTGTCCATCATATTGGATTGAGGTACACAATTCACTTCACACTTTTGGAGGTTGGAGTGCAAATTCAATGATGTGAGGCATGAGGTAGCGTGGAAGTGACTTTTGACACACAAAATATTCCCAAGAGAGATAGATTCAAGTATCTTAGGTCTAGACCTAATCCAGGGGAATAGAGACATCAATATGATATCATACATCATATTGGTATGATGTGGATGAAATGCAGGCTTGCCTATAGAATCTTTTGTGATAAAAAGGTACCATCAAAATTAAAGATAAGTTATATAAAGTGGCGGTTAGACTGACACTGTTGTATGAGGCGCAGTGTTGTCCTGTCAAAAACTCCCATATCTAGAAGATGCATGGTGCGGAGATGAGAATGCTCAGGTGGATGTGTGGTCATACTATGAGCGATAAGATCAGAGATATGGATACCGGGATAAGATAGGTGTGACCTCTATGGTGGATAAGATGAGGGAAGTGAGATTGAGATGATTTACACATGTGAAGAAGAGATGCGTAGAAATACTAGTGAGAAGATGCGAGATATTGGTTATATATGATACGAGTAGAGGAAGAGGTAGGCCAAAAAAGTATTGGGGAGAGGTTATAAGATATGATATGATGCATCTCTAAGTTATCGAGGACATGACCTTAGATAGGAGGGTGTGGAGGACACGTAGGTACAAGATTAGTAGGTAGTGTAGTGTTGTCTTGCTTAGGGTGACTGGTGTTTTCCATGGTACTAGTTGTATTATTGTAGTTCTTATTTGTTATTTTTATTATTGTTTACCATCATTTTCAATAATTTATCCTAGTATGTTGTTTACTGTGTTTCGATTATCATATTATGCTATTATTGTTTTTGGCACCTTTTCGGTAGACTTTGCACTATTGCCTTGTTACTTGATATTATTCTCTTTACTGTCTCATTCTTCTTTGTACCTATATTTGTTGCACTTGAGGGAAGAGTCTTTGAAAATAATTTATCTACCTCTACAAGATAGTGGTAAGGTTTGCATACATTCTACCCTGCTCAGACCTAACTTGTGAAATTTCACTAGGTATGTTATTTGTTATTATGTGACTTAATATAATGCCTCGGAGTATCAAGCAACTCCTGATAAACATCTAAGCCTCAAGGATACTAGTTGAATTGTCCCCTTTCAACAAGATAAAAAATTTTATTATTGATTTGTTCTTCATTGTTCTCATAAGAGAACAAAAACTCATGGATGAAGAACAATATGGCCAAACAAACAACACTCATCATCTAAGAATTTTTTGCTTAAGAACATTTCACGAAATTGATTTTTTGAATAATTTTTGTTCATAAAAATAGTTTCTCATCAACTTACAACTAGACTTCGGAACATTGTCAAAATCACCTTCACTTACACAATTTAGTCCAGTGATTATAACACATTATCTAAGACCAAAAAATTAATCTATGTCTATTTAACTTAACTACAAACACATCATGTAGTGTGTGTTTCAATTCCTTATTCACTAGGTGATGAGTAAGCTGAAGTTGTGTGATCATTTACTGATGAACAAGAAAGTGTTCAAAACACATCTTCCTAAATGATACAAGTTGTTTATCAGATAAGACAGATTTAATTTTATGTATGAGGACCACCTACTTGATGTTTGCAAAATTTATGATCCTATGTATAAATACATATTGAACTTCAACTTCATAATTCTACAAATAACTTAACACTTAATTCACCACACCACATTAAATACATATCAAAAACATCTAACACATGCTATCATAATTCTATTTCTGTGTGTATTAAAAATGTTACATTATAAACTAAAAAAAGTTGAAAGATTTTCCAGAGACATAAAAATGTGGAATAATATTAAAAGTTTCATCAAATTATAAAGAAAATATGAAAAACGGAATTCAATATGTATTGAAAGAGTGAAAAATAATATCTCTATTCTCTGGGAGAATACTCTCTTTAGAAAGTCTTTTCCGCTTCCTCTTTTAGGTCTCTAGAACACCCTTATTTTGAGGTTATTTGACGTTATAATGGGGGGGTTCATCCTCAAAATCCTCATCACTATTAACAACCTTTTTAGAGCTAGATTCAGCCTCAACTCCTCTCCTTTTTAAGTTTTGCAATTCATTGAACTCCACATCCTCTCAAACTCCTTCGTTTTAGATGCTTTTTTGCCACTTTTACAATAATATCAACGAGGGCTTGTTTTGTTTTATGAGTATTTTGAGTTATTCCCAAATAAAAAAGTAGGAATCTCGTTGTCAACTTCATCACCACCACTAACGGACGAAATTTCATTCCTTGGCCTGCTCCTTGTATAAATATTTTGAAGAGTTTGATGAACAACTTGATCTCCACTGCTCGAGAAAAGTACATGAATTCAATTTCTAGGGCTTCGCCTAGGAGATTTTTTGTTTCCATCCATTAAATCTATTGGAGTACTTGTGGAAGCCGGCGACAAGTAGAAGCGATGAAGAAGAGATAAAGCCGAACGTGCTAAAAACCCTTAAATTAAGCGAGTATCTGAGTTTAAGAAGTATTTTAAAAGAAAAAAATTACCTATTATTGCTATGTAATTCTATACATGAGAATATATAAAATATACTCATAAACCGTAGTAATTATTTATTAAGATATACTCACCCAAATGAAAATTTCGTTCATTAATTGAAACTATGCATGACATATGATAAGTATATCAAGTCAAGTTGGTTCGCTTGATGGTAAGTTTTAAGGGTTTATATATATTGTAGTTTGTTATCAATGTGTCTATAGCTATCATATCAATGTTTTGCACCTCTGTCTTTGTTCCTAGTACGGTAGATATATGTACCGTTATGTTATATCTTTTCAATAAGACTAATGTGTCAGAGAAGCATACAAAAGGGAGGGAAAAGGAACCTAGGCAATGGAATAGCAATGGATGATGTGTAGTCATACTTAATTAGTCTCTTTCTTATTTTAGATGAGAAGATTTTTGTGAGTCACTTTTTGCATGAAAGTGTGAAATAGATTAAGCATCCAAACCTTATACAACCAATGTGTAAAAAACGTATCCTTTAATACCCTCCTGCACATATGACTCCGCTCTTGGGTTTACATGAGAACTTGACTTTGAGATGGAGAGTGATCAGATCGATGGGCTAAATAGAGAGAGAGATGAGAGTATGCAAGAGCAAATTAATGGGTTGAATCGAGGAGAAAGGCTAGAGCGATAAAACATGCAAAGAGAATATTGTAAAAGTGAGCTAACCACGGTTTAGCTTTGATACCATGTGAAATGATCTAAGCATCCAACCAAAGATGTTAAGGTGATGGTTTGAATGACTAGGAGATTATAAATTCCTCTCTTGCACAATTAATGAAGATTAAGTGTATTCTCTAGTAGAAAGACCAATCCTCTTTGTCTACAAGCTTCACCGAGGGCAAGCACAATACAAAAGAATGGAACTTACATACAACAACAACAACAACCCAATGAAATCTCACGTGGGGTCTAAGGAGGGTAAAGTGTACGCAGACCTTACTCCTACCAAGGTAGGACGGCTGTTTCCGGGAGACCCTCGGCTCAAAAGAAGCATAAAAAGCGGTCAGATAAGGGTAAGAAGTTCAAAGCGATATGGGAAAACAAATAACGAATAACACAAATAACGAAAGCGACACAGATACAATAGAGTAATCAAAGTACAAAAAGTAATAGAGAGATAATAACAGAAGTCAGAGCATAAGAAAAGAATGAAACTTACATATACACAGAAATATCAAACACCAACATCATTTCCTTTCCTCCTACAGTGCTTGAAAAATAGTCAACTTTTAGTTTCAAATGTCTCATTCATTCTTTCATTTGAGAATGAATGCGATAAGACAAATAAACCTTTTCTTCTGATGATGATAGACACAAACTGCACACCAATGCTGCAGCCCGTTTCATAAGCAAATTCATTTAGAGGGATTTTTATTTCGTTTCTTGGCATTCTTCACAAGTGCATCACAAATCTCCCTTTTTCTTTTGGAGGCAGCACTAATATTAGGATTAGTAGCAGCAACATTAGCTGATTTACTGTTGTCACCTTTGCTTGAACTCTTACCCTGAACTTCTAATGCATCCTTGACGAAGAATTTTAGCCTCCACAATGTCAATTCGCTCTACAGAAACCGCAAAAGAAACTGATAAGAATATGCAAAAGGCATATATAAATTTTTTGATTGGAGGAGATGTTCAAGTCTTATGATAACCTGAGCATCAATGTCAAGTTCCACCTCTTCTGCTGAAGCTGGAAATAGTGGGTTACTTTGTGCTACTATCTCCAGTGCCTTACTAAGATCGTCAGGAGATAACTTCGTGAGAGCTATCCCTAGATTTATCTTCTCCTCTATTGATATTTTCCTGAGGTAATGATTTCAGAATTAGCATTGGTGTCATACACGAACAGAATTAGCATTGGTGCCACAGAGAAACTAGAATCAGATGAAGTTTACAGTAGTAGGGATACAGAAAAAGGTTTAAGCATGAAGAGACCTCTCCAGTTGAATGGTGTCTAAAGATGAAGTTTTCTTCTTTTTAGTCCGGAGGTTATGTACAACACACATCCAGCACAAAGTCGGAGAGACAGATAAATTGGTAAGATCAACCCAATGCTTATTAATTATAGATGCTGGAACATTTCTACTGAATAAGAAATTGATATTGGAAAGGTGAATCTAAACCTACATTCAAATAGGAAGAGAGATGCACTTTTTACCAGGGAATTAAGTATAGAAATTGGTTTCACATATGAAACAGCACTCAAACAAAATAAAAACAACAAATCATTAAACTCCCATCTTCAACATAGTCATTCAAGCCGTTGACCTGCAAATTCTGTTGCAAGCCCAAAACTGTATATAGAAAATCTTAGCACCAAGTGAACATATCCAAGTTGACCGAGGAGAACTATACCATTTGCAGACAGAAAAAATCTCTTGGCTGCCCAGAACAGTAACCTAAACCCAATTGAATAAATTTAATACCAACTGATTAGTTTCAGCTTAAATCGAGATTAAAACAATTGTTGCATTTCACATTTCCCAGGAATCCATGAAAGTACTCGTGGATCAACACAAGCGAAAAGGAATCGGCACTAAAGAAGCCCCTGGTGTCAAAGGATCAATTTAGATGGCTAAAGAAGGAAGATTAATTATCATACTGCAATGGAGACAAAGGTCATGCTTGCCTTGGGCTTGGACACACATAATAGGCTGGCCAAGATTGTGTGGTCTCGAAATCAATGAGGAATGAATTTATCAAAAAATTACTGCAACACAGAAATGAGAGTATTTATAGGGTTAGTTATGTCATGGTGACTAAATAGCATAACATCCAATTCTATTTGTCACTTTCAAGAGCTTCTATATTTGCATATCCCAGAAAAATTCAAGATATCAAATGAAGTTCCAACTTGGTTAGTCCAGAGACAACTTGGCCCACTGAATAGCAAACAGTTCATGAGATCACATCTCACTAACACTGAAATATCAGGGAAAAATAGCCATAATTTTAAAATAAGACAGGTGGTTCTTATTGGTTTCCAAGCTTGAGAATCTCATGTTCTAATGCAAGAAGAGTATTACATAGGTACTCCCAATAGAGTTCTATAACAAATTGTATTCTGGATCTTCAGCCGAAAGACTTATACCAAGTTTTATCTTCTGCATGATGCTCTCAGCCTCTCACCAATGACACTGTAAAGTGTTGAGAATTATGGCTGGCTCAAGAGACTCTTATCTAGAACATTAGATTGTTTTTATTTCCGGAAATATCATTTCAGTATGCATCCGAGAGCTCATTCTCAGTGCTACAGAGAGGCACTGTGAAGGGGATCTATTGTCCCCAGCATTTTTATAATTGGTGCAAAATATTAACCAGTTTCCCAAACTAATCTCCATCACAACCTTGCTCAAACTAGCTTTAGCAGTACATATTTGATGTAGCCTTGTACTCATATAACTCATCTACTTTCAATGATGAGGTTACTCCACGTTTATCTTCATATTTATTATTATTAATATATAGAAGAGACTTGAAGCACATCTCGGTTGTCTTGCCAGCTTATGGACCACAGAGTAATCTGGTCATTTCTGTTAATTTCTGTGGGCCCGGAGGATATCTCTATAAATGCACAAAAATGGAGCAATGTTATTGGCCTAAAAAATAATTTACTGAAGTTGTGATACAAATATTCGGATGACTTGACTGATTTACCCCTTTGCTTACATCATTAATCATCACCATTCATCACATTGTCTTTTCAACTGACAATTCACAGTCAATTTTGTGATCCTAACTAATTGTAGCTAGAGTCCATTTGGCTAGACCATGATCTGTCTCTTTTCCTACTAAAAATATCAAAGTACTTAAGTTAATGATAGCATTATTTATTTACCTAACATTGTTTTGCCATATTACTATTTTGATACTCTTAATTAATTTTATGTCTACTTGTGTTCTAACTTTGTTTTCTAATTATCTAATACAAAAAATACTGTAATTTGTTATACGCATTTGGACAATATTTGATTGAGTTTGAAACAAAAAAAAGGTGAAATTGAAAATAAAATATTTGGAAGTTAAAGTGTGTTTGGACATGAATTTCATTTGAAATTAAAAGATGAATATTAGTGAGTGAACTTTTATTTCAACTAAAATATTTCTTGAACAAAGTTTTTCAATAATTTATCAGTATATAATGTAACTTATTGATGGTTGTTAGTCTACAGGCTGTTATCCGTGAAAAATATATCTAGTTCGTAAGGAAAGTTGCCACAAGCAGATTGAAAATTACATTTGGTAACTATACAAAAACATACCCAGTGTAATCCCACAAGTTGGTAAGGGGAGGGTGGTGTGTACGCAGACCTTACCCCTACCTTGTGCAAGATTTGTTAACTATAATTCTACAAAAGTTGAAGTCATTTATGGAGAAAGATATAATACAAGAAGAACTTCCAAATAACAAATAACGTCCGTAGCTTATAGCAACGCTCAAGTAAACAAGATAAAACTAATGGGGAAAAACAACTTTTCAAAATACCATAATAGTGAGAATAAATAAGAATGAACCTTGCTAATAATATGCAACATTGAAAGAAGTTTAATAATGATCAAGCAACAAACTGAAATACAAAAACTTATTAACATCATCTTAACTATTATTCCCTCCGTCCCAATTAATATGACTTAGTTAACTTGACACGGAGTTTAAGAAAGAAAGAAAGACTTTTGAAACCTTTGGTCTAAAATAAGTCATAGATGTTTGAATGGCTATAAATCATTTCATTAAAGATAAATGGAGATTTTGAAGCTATGTTGTTACTAAATAGAGAAATGCGTCGTTCTTTTTGCGACTTACTAAAAAAGAAAGTGAGTCATAAATTGGGACAGAGGGAGTAGTAGCATCACATCCCCTTCTCCCTCCCTGCCTATAATGTCATTGAAAAAAGGCAAATTATAGCAAGAACAAATTCGTATACAGAAGATAAACACACTTTGACTGAATCCAGATTGTTGGGTCCGTGCGTAAGCACGGGCATAGATAATCTAGTTTGGAATATATGGGACCAACATGAGTTGGTTTATGTCAATTAGGTTTAAAAATATAAAGATCTAACTTAATCAGTTTTTTATATTAAATAAAAAATGCCACCTAATCATGACATAATTTTTGAAGTTGTCATTCCAGACAAAACCTCAAACCCTGGGAGAGAGAAGCCAGGAGGCAGCAATCGTAAAAAAGAGAAAACAAATAAAGCAGATACAAGGTAGCAATTATAGATTTGAATATCAGTCATTCAACTAAACCTGCATCTTCTGACCACCATCTCTCTGAGTTCCTCCACGTGTGTATCAACTTCATAAAGCTGCGAATAGTTACATAATTTCAGACTCACCATAGGCCAGATCAAGCTCCAAATGAAAGGCAGAGGACATCGTTATGAATTATCAAAGCTTGTTTGAGAGAATTACTGATCCATCATTTTGAGCAAAGCTAAGCTTCAAGAGTAGGTTGGCTTTTACCTCGTTACACAGATCCCTGGCTAGTTTGGCATGAGCAGACTCCTGAGCAAGCTGCATATTCAGCTGGGCTTCTGCCTCCTCCTCTTCTCGTCTTTTTTCCTGGAATAAATGAAAAGATTTAAGAGATGATCATGCAATATTTACAGATAAAAATATGGAGTATTGAAACACAAGCATCATTATATTAAGAAATTACGGGAGCCATATCAAAGAACATAATTGCCCAAAGTAATAGTTACCTCCTCATTAACTTTTGGCAGAAGTTGTAACCATTTCTCCTCAAATTTTTCCAGTAATGTTTTCGCCATCAGATGAACATCACTCTTGTCATCATTGTACTTCATTGCATTCTTGAACACCAGCCTAACATCAGCACAAATCTCTCTGACATGCTTATACCCGGCACCATCCGTGGCCTCCATTTGGTTCTTTATTGTGCTAAAGTCCATGGGCCTGTCAATAATCTGATAGACAGAAATCAGTTCAACTGAAGAAATGAACCTTGAATAGAAACATTGTTTTTGCCAGAAATGGATCCTGAAATTCATAGAGAATATGCCCAGATTTAGAAACAGGTGGGATAATTCAGAACCATATCTGAGACCTCCAAAAGAAATTCCCCCAATCCCCAGCATTAAATTTCAAAACATTTCATAGCAGATAGAAGACATATAAAAGTATCACAAAAATAAGAAAATCAGAATGTAGAAAAGAATCCAAAGAAGCTTTTTAAGTTTCAAAAAAAAAAAAAAAGAACCAAAATGTTTTACCTCATAATAGTCATGCAACCCAAGTCCTTCAACATCAACTGGCTGCATAAAAGGCCAAGCCCATTTGTGCTGAGTGATCTGAAACGTACATTAAGAACAGAAATATACTATTACTATGAGGTGAATCCAGAATTCAAAAATTATCGACAAAATTGGAACTGCAAATATTAAGAATTGCCTGGCGCAATATTGTTCCAAACTGACGCATAAGCTCCTGCATCCTCTTAGCCGCAGCAGCCTCTCGGCGTGATGCTTCCTGTTGTAGCTTCTTAAATCCAGGAACATGTTTATCCTTACCTTTGTGTTTCCCTGAAGAAGTATTCTTTGAGGTGTTGGGTTGCTTTATACTTGTATTCAAGAACTTCTCAAGTTCATTCACTCTTTGTTCAAGCTGAAAGTACAGCGTCTAGCAGTTAACTCACACAAAAAATTATGGAAATTGTTTTAATACAGGAAGCAAAACCTATTAATGCACCAATGAGTGACTAGAAGTTGCAGCGATTTTGAACTAAACCTAAATTGTAGCAGTAGAGAAAGATTCCCCAAGGGATAGCAGAACTATTATCAACCAATGACTTTCAGTAGACAGAGTTTTCAAAAAGTATGAATTTGAAATTCATGAAAGTCAAAGTTAAGCAAATATTGGACTTAATTAGAAGTTTGTAAAGACATGTGTTTTAATTAAGAACATGACGGAGGGATTTCATGGGCTATAACTCCTAGTTAAGTACCACCTATGTGCACCAACAATATAAACCGATATTAAGAACTGAATGCACATTCCCAAAAAGCAGGTCTTAAAAAGTGAATTAACACCTTGGGTTTAAAGGTTAATTCATAATCTCAGCATATCGTCTTTTCTTTTTCGTTCAGACCACAGTGTAAACATTGGAAAATTAGAAAGTCTACTATGGTATCTGTGGAATAATATGGATCTGTGACTATAGTGTGGTGCTATCAAACATGACACTAATTTCTATCGTCCTATCACTTGTGCTCCAACGAACTAAGAACAAGGAAACTAAACCTTTTTTTACTGCTATGACGTCCATATCCAACTTCTAGTTTACAAGAATATCTCAAATTCTTTATATTGAAGAGACCAGCAATCAGGGAATTCTGTTTCAACTTTCAACAAGGATGTACTTCAAAGTCTGACCAAGACATCTATGGAAGATTGGAAAGACAGAGTACATATCAAATAGCATCACCTACATAAGTAGATGGACAACTGCAACAAGTGGTGAGCACATCACAAAGTTCATTAGACTGCATATGTACAGAAGTGTTGACAGTCCTTCCTTGTGAGGTCTATTCGCAACACACAAAAATTGCTAAAGATTAAAACAATTAGGGGCCAAAATTTTCTTGCAGATCATATAAACCTGGACACAACTGAATAGAAGATGGTGAACGGAAAGGACCAGTTGCTGCAGGTTATAAATACTTTGAATTCACTCCATTACTACCAAACAAAATAAGCATCTCGAAATAATAACAGAATACAGAATGCGAATTTACCTTCCTTATTAAGTCCCCCATGTCTCTGAGCAACAAGTAGGGTAATGAAAGATTTCCCCGAAATTCTTTTGGTAAGACTACAGAGGCTATATTAAATATTAGGTTACCTCATTTGCACGAGAAAATGACCAAAATGATCCTTAATCATATGATCCTTAATGAATTATAAAAGATGCTCAATTTGATCCTTTGCCCTAAAAATTAACAGATCCATAAAAAAAAAATAAGTTTAACAGTGGGTCCCACTTAAAAATAAACAGCTAAAAGCTTTCCCATTCCTCCTCATAAGCCAACGCATGAAAAGCTTGCCCTAATTTTCTCCATCTTCAACTCTTTCAAATTGCCCCATGATTTAAGCAATCAAGTCGCATTTTAGATATTACATCTATAATAAAATCAAACAAGATAATACACCAAAGCACATTCCCTGTACTCTTGCCATTAAGCAATTAGCTCTTCAATTTTTTCACTTTTTCAAGCTCACTTCCAATCTAGAGATCGACTTCGTCCCTATCTTTTTTTCTTCAACTAATGCTATTGCACAATGCTTCTATTTATTGTCAAATACTTTCAATATAATTTCAGCTTCACTCAATTTCTTTATGAATTTTGAAATCACAAACATTGATCGTAGATCAATTTTGTCACCTTAAAATAGTGTTGTGATTAGAGCTTCTGTATCTATCGTCAAATACTACAACGACGACAATGAAAAGCTTCAAGTATTGCTTCTATAAGAGTTTTTATCTCCGTGAATTGGAGCAGCTAGGAAAATTAGGGCTTCAGAAATGAAATGGGCAGAGAAACTTATTCTTTCTTGACATTTTACAACAAAAAAAAATAGAAATTTTGTATTCACTAAGAAGAAGAAAGTTTTCTTTCGATGGTTGAATTAAAAAACAAAGACGCACAAGCTCTTCAAAATAGAGCTTTTGAGAGGAAAACGTAGAAAATGAAGCGGAAGGGAAAGGGAAAGGGAAAGGGAAAGCTTTTCAGGCTCACTGTTTAACTTAACAAGGTTTTTTGATGGATCTGTTAAGTTTTTAGGGCAAAGACCAAATTGAGCACCATTTATAATACATTAACGATCATATGGACCATTATAATATATGAAATATATTAAGAATTAAAATAAAGCAAACTCTACCCATTAAGGACCATTAAGCACCTTTTATAATACATTAACAATCATATGGATCTCATTTGCACAACCAAGTTTTTATTTGATTTCTTGAGCAGCTTTTTGAAAATTGATGACTAGACTTCGTTTTTTTGCACTTAATAAAAGCCTGAATTTTATTTATTCAAATTTCAGTCTTAACTGTATTTTTTTTGTCTTAATCCTAATTATTTAGATCTCAATCACTAAGTTTCTTTGTTTTTTCCTTTCACAACTATTTAATGTGTCTTAATAGATCTGAATTATTAACTTCTTTAACAAAGTTCAAGGCATTTCAGCAGTATTGTCACACTTCGAGTCCACACCCTAGGCATTACCGGCACTCAAAAATCATTGTTGATTCTCAATCTAACCCTTAGCCTAGCTAACTCACTAAGCGAAAGACTTAACTCATAAAAATATACTCAGATGAGCACAATAAATATATGTAAACTCAAAAATCTCATTTTAAAACTCAATGCTCAAATATATATGAGATATAACTCAATATTTTCAAAACATAACTCAAATGAATAAAAGTGAATAAACTCAAGTCTGTCTGATTAGTCTATGAAGCCTCTAAATACTGACTCTGAATGGGTACGGGGACAGGCCTACGGCTACCCAAATATACTGAAAATAAAGACTGAAAAGTAAAGACTAAAGAGCGTTTCTAAATGCAAAGGGGTCTCACAAATAAGCTGGATGAGAATCTAATCTTCAATGGTGCGCTTGTTGAGGATCTCTATCACCTTTGTCTATATCATAAAACGATGCAGGTCGAATGACGTTAGTGCATGAAATATACGATATGTAAAATAGCTGAAAGTAAATTTACTCAAAATACTCAACTCAAGAACTCAACCCTGAAAATGGCTCAACTCAACAAAGCATGAAATATATGTAAAAGAATGCTTTAAGAGATATGATATAATGAATGCAACTCAGTGTATAAAAATATAATACTTATTCTTGGGGAGTTTCTCTAACCGACAACTATCATTTATGAGTTACTGATGATACAACGAACTGTTGTCATTGCCATAGCTGCCCAATACCTTGCCAGGTAAAGGGGCGCAAACTTATCTCTAGATTCAATAAAAGTCCTCTTTTGGGACCATGAAGAGTCGCGTGAATGAACGGTACGATCTTATCCTACACAGGCTACGTAATTTATGGGGTTCGAGTTGTTCTATATTCTTATCCAAATTGGTGTTCAATTTTACTCCCAAAAATATATTTACTATGCTCATATCTCAAGTGAGTGTATCAACTCAATTAACTGATTTAGAGTCCGTTTGGATGGGCTTAAAAAAAGTAACTTTTATGTATGAAGTGCTTTTAGAACTTTGAATTGCTGAAAGTTATTTTTATAAATAAGCAGTTGAGTGTTTGGATAAAAATGCTTATGTTGAAAATAAATGTTTGAATTTTAGGGTTAAAAGAATAAAAAAGGTAGTTTGGGAATTTAGTTAAAATATAAGGGATATAAAAGTAATTTTCATGGTCAAACAAAATGACTTTAAGCACTTAGAAAAAAAAAGTTAGAAATCCTAACTTTTCATTTTTGACTGACTTGAAGAACTTTATGGCTTAAAGTTAACATTAGGCAAACACGTCCAAAAGCTAAAAAGGGGTTTTAAGTTGGTTTTGATCAACTTAAAGCCCATCCAAACGGGCTCTTAGTCACTTTTGGACTTAGCTCAAAACTCAACTTTTTTCTTTAAAATAGATACAATCTCAATTCAATGAATACGGTAAAAAAACATAATTTAACTTCTTAACTCAATCTCAAAATAGATGTTTTAAATGTATTAATGCTCAACTCATGTATACTCAAAATACTCATGCTCAAAATATTAATTAAGAGACTTCTCAAACTCTTTCTCATTTAAAGATGAAAATAAATCATGCTTTATGCTCCATTAATGCAAAAAAAATATTCAGTGAAAAAACTCAATTAGGGTTCTTGGAAATGTAGACGTGAACGTTAATCTCAAGGATACAACTCATGAAAATCATCAATGTATATATATATATATAACTCAAGAATTCAATTTATGGAATTCGACATTCAAACTCAAAACTCAGCTCAGCTGAATGAAGATGTAGGTCACGTGGATGAACTTAGTCCAACGTCATGGTAAGCCTTACATGCTTGGAATAATGGTTATCTAATCTAACTCTAAGGAATTGCTTGAAACTCTTGAACCCTAGCTCTTCTGTTTCTCTTCAATTCTTGCTTTCAAAAGATTCTAAGTGTTAATGAGAGAAAAAGCACGTAGAGTACTAATACAACCTAAATTAGTCCCAAAATGTCAAGATTTTTGTTTAGAAAAGATGGAAAAGACCAAACTAACCCTCACTAAAAACTGAGATAGGGCATCTACCGGTCAAGCTTCGGTCCGTAGGAACTTCTATGGGTCGTAGAAGATCGATCATAGAAAGTCTGATGACTTTTCTAAGTCTCTAAAGTTTGGACCTACGATCCCTTTCTACGGGCCGTAGTCCTACTTACAGATCATTATGCATGTTCGTAGAATATGTACTGAGGGTTGATTTTCTGAAGTTGGGTCTACAGACCCTCCTACGGGTCGTATACCCTTCTACAATTCGTTATAGAAGGGTCGTAGGGGGCTACTGGGGAAGGGCTCTGAGGGTGGGTCTACAAGACCCTTCTATGATTTATAGAACCCACTATAGGTCGTAGACCCTTCTCATCCTTCATACTCAGTTTTCTAAGTCTCTGAATCTCTCCCACCATTATTACCTACAGTCCGTAGGTACTTCTACAGGCCGTAGAAGTCACTAGTAGGAGAGTCTAAGGAAACTCAATATTTTCTAAGTGTGGGGAGGACCTATGAGTCACACCTATGAATCGTAGAACCTTCTACGAGTTGTAGGTCCCACTCATGGTCACTGGAAAGTGACAACTTCTCAACTTCTTCTAAAATTTTCTAAGGGGAGCTAGGATATTTGGGATGTTATAATATCTCTCCCTTGGGATCATTTATTCTCGAATGTTGACCATGCTAGGAACTTTTCAAGGCATGAATTCAATGCAAGAATCTCAAATACTTAAACTCAAGAATAACTCACTCAATTACTCAAACTCAAGAAGGTACTAACTCAGAGATATGAATATGAATATTACCTTTAACATTTACACAAGGAGGGACGAATAGATGCGGGTATATGGCATTCATATCCTTCTTGACTTCTCATGTAGCCTCCTCAACACACTAATTTATTCACAAAACTTTAACTAAAGCAACTTATTTTGTCCTCAATTTACGAACTTGACGATCAAGAATTTGGACAGGAACCTCCTCAAATGACAAACTATCTTTCACTCCAATATTTTCTATAGGAACAATGAGTGAAGTATCTCCTGATGTGTCGCCAAAATAGGATATTTACGATGCTCAAAATAAGGAGTTGTTGAGTTTTCAAGGGCATTTATTTAGTTTGATATGTCCTTTTAGTTAGTTTTCAGAAAAATGGAAGTACTCTTGGGTTGATGGTACTTGGCAGGTTGACTTGAGTTTGTCAAGGTTTCACGATAACTTGAAAGGAGAACTCAAAGAACGAACTTCACCGGTCCTTGAGGGACATTGTATTGGACATGTGAAGGTGGAAGAACCATGTTTTGACCAAGTATGCATACCAAGATAGCCACACAAATAGTACTCTGGGATCCAGGGCGATGGTTAGTAAAGAATACATTCTGAGAATAGGAGGAGATGAATGAGATACGTCTAAAAATGACCAGGGGGTGAATTAGATGTTACCCAACTCGCTAGATTTTGCATGCAATACATTAAACGATATCATGAATACAATTAGCCTATTAATTTATAAGTCATGGGGAACACAATCCTAGTCTAGTCTTCATATAGTTTGCAACCTCAATCTTGTTTATTTTTTACCACATTATTATTTTGTTTATGAAACACAACCAAACCTCCTATTTTTACTTTATGCATTTTTATTTTCGGGAAGTAGCAACTACAACTGAATAGTGATAGCTAATAAAACTTGTTTCAACCTATTCCCCGTGGGTTCGACCCTGACTCTTAATTGGGTAAAATATACTGGTAACGATCATCTACAACTCTTTCGAGAGGTGTAGTTGAGCATCGCCAAAAATAGCATCGTTGCCGGGGAATACGACTTTGAAATAGTCTATTAGTTGCTAGTTCAGTTTGTAGTTCTATTTCCTAATTTTACTTTTAGTTTCTTGTTTTTGTTTTTGAAGGGAATAGATAGTGCATACCAAACACTCGTAGTACAGGTGAACCACTCCTTCCCTACGATCCTGAATTGTAAAAGTCCATTTAAAAGATAAATGCACAAGAGTGTGAGACGCAAAGGCTGAGAGAGCTTGTAGAAAACCAAGTCAGTGATGATGCTGACAACAGGGATGAACTCAATAGAGCATTGAGGGGGCAGAGATCAACGATCTATGAAATTTGACCTTATTGATGATGATGCTGATACAGATGGCGTAGGAGCTACGGGACCTATAGTCCTACCACCACTACCTCAAGGCGTTAAGTTCACTATCACTAGTACTATGTTGTAGATGTTGAACCTAAAAGGATCATTTAGTGGTGCAACAAGTGATGATGTCAACCAATACTTGATGAACTTTATCGCCACCTGCAAGTCATCTGAAGTCCCTGGGGTGAGCCAATCAGTTGTACGACTGCATATGTTTCCATTATCTCTATCTGAGGGAGCACTAAAGTGGTTGGACGACCTTCTACATAACTCAATCATAACCTTGAGAGAGCTAAGGGAAGCATTTCTTGAGAGACTTTTCCCACCATCTAAGAAGCTACAAATCAAGGACGAGATCGGTGCCCACAAGCAGCTACCTACTGAAGCAGTGCATGAGACTTGGGAGAGATTCAGACAAAAGCTAAAGTAGTGTCCAAATCACAACCTGACTATTGGGAATTTGAAGGAGTTATTTTACAAGTCTTGTAACTTTATGACCAAGACATTCATAGATGCCATTTATGGAGGATCATTTATGGCCAAGTCATTTCAGGAAGCCACAACAATCTTGGATCAGCTCACAAAGAATAACAGAGCCTGGTATACTAGAGAAAATGGTATAGGAGGTTTTGTCTTCCCACTTGAGATGTCATCAGAGCAGAAAAGAAGACAAGAGGAACGTGATCAAGAAGTAAGTCAATGAAAGAATGAGGGAATAAGGGAACAACAAGAGTTTGGGGGGTTGAAGGCAAGTAGCTAAGTCAATAAAAGGGAAAAGTAGTCACTTTTACCCTAAATGTACCCTACCTGAGCCTTAGCCTATATTACAAGCCTAAAAAGACCTATTATGATCCTAAAAAGTGTTACACCCCGTACTTTTGTACCTTGGAACGCGTTCTTAAGTCTCTTGAAAGGCTCTTACGTTTTTTGCAAGGATCGTAAGCCTTTTAAGTTTCTTAAAGCTCTTTAGGGTTACCATGTGAGCTGGATAATCTATAATACTATTAAACAACTCTAAGGAAAGGAGAATGTGATACCTCATAATAGAAAAGATTTGAATTAGGGATATAAGATTCCGGAAGAAGTTGGAGCCCAAGTAATGAGTCATAGGACTCAACTTACTTACATAAGCTACCAACTTGAAAACCTTATATACTCAAGCTACTTGAGTGCATACCAAGCTTACGTAGGAAGGATTATATAGGTTCATAAAGCAAGATGAGATTACAAACCCACGAGAAGAAAAAGAGAGCGATACATGGAAGCATAGAAGAGTGCCATGTGGCAGCAGCTGGAAGTGCCATGTGGCAGCAGTTGCAGCAAGGAGGTGGGACTCACCTGTCATGTGGCAGCCCATGAGGGATGGTGCGATGTGTTGGCCCAACAAGGGTTTGACATATGTCACCACTTGGGGCTTGACATGTGTCACCCCTCTTAAGGTGGTATATATATACATATTTGAGGAATTTTCAACTCATTCTTATCTCTTAAGTTCATCTTTATCAAAAAAAAAGATACTACAAGAAAATTCTAGAGAAAAGAAAGGAGAGAAACTTGAAGCTAGAGAGAGAGCTCGAATTTGGGAGAAAAAAAGGTGAGTCTCCAATTTTGTTTTGTGAATTAATTATCTAGGATGTACCACGATGTTATGAAGGTGTTGTTAATGAAAATTTAGGATTTGGAGCAGCCCAAAATGTTATCAAACAGTCACAAAGTTTTAGGCAAGCTAAAGGGACATCCGAGGCAAGTTTCGATGAGTTTGATGAGTTCCGGTCAAGATAAGAGTTTTCCTTTTAAATTGGAGTTTATGATGTTGTTATGAGGTATATTACATTTCTTAAATAATTTTGGAAGAGGAAAATTGCATAAGGATGCTATACACTAGAAACAAACTAAATTAAAGTCGTCGTAGTTAAATTGAAGTCGCATAGTGTGTTGTCGTTGTGGTGCAACAGTTGCAGCTGGTTGGGTGGTGTGTTGCAAGGATGTAAAGTTTTTTAAAAAGGGTGTGTGTGCTGCTAGTTGCATCCACACAACCCTCCATTTGGTATGGTTAAAGATTTTGCGAAATAAAGATTAAAAACTCTATTTTGGTATCATATTTTGGAGCTAGTTGTTTGGAGCTTATATTGTGCAATATTGAAGTGACTTACTTATAAATGTGCTGCTGGTTGTTGTTGTTGGTATGGTTGTTGATATTTTAGTAGAGTCAAAATCTCAAGAACATTGAAAATACAGGGGAAATGCTGCCTGATTTTTGGTAGCCTCAGAACTAGTAACAAACTAGTCGAGGGTAATGGATAGTGAAACGACCCAACCCCATGGGCCGCGACCGGGTGCCCAATCTGGAAACTCGCGTATAAACCTTTAAACTGTTAGTAAGCCTGTCGTATGATTACATATTAGCAAGTAAGCCTGTCGTATGATTACATATTAGCCTAACCCGTCTCCTGAGAGGCTACAACCTATTATTCATGCAACATAACACATAAGCCGGTGAGGCTATCATAGCATGTGGGATTGTCCCATTATATACATACAAGCGAGCCGACAAGGCTGCCATGACAGAGAGAACATCCCAAACATACCTCATACAAACACGATTAAGCATACATATATACATAAACCACTCCTATGCCTGCAGACCTCTAAGAGTAGTGACGATAACATATGGCGGGACAAGGCCCCCGTCGTACCTTTGAATAAATGAAAGTAAACATATACACCAAGGGTCAATACCAAAAACTAAGCTCCGATACAATGAAGCTTCTTCCAAATTGGCTGAGCGGAATCCTAAGCTGGCAGACTTCCAAAACCTGTGTCTGCACCTACGGGCATGAAGCGCAGCCCCCCTAGAAAGAGGGGGTCAGTACAACATATGTACTGAGCATGTAAGCATACAACAGTATATGAAATATTAGTGTTAAAATAGGGATGTAGGGGCAATTATAAAGTTTAGTCATTCACCGTACCTGTATCTTATAAAACAAAGTCATATATACTATTATCATGTACTATACCTGGCCTGTTCAGGGACTTGGTGTAACAATTACATCATTCTACTATCATGAGTACTTGTGTATTATTAGCATTGTGAAACGTATAGCCCGATCCATATATATAGCAAGTACCTACTGAGGAACGACGGCCCAATCTATATATCGTATAATAATGCCGAGGAACGATGGCCCTGATACGTATCTCATATACCAATACCGAGGCATGATGGCCCAATCCATATATTGCATAATAATGCCGAGGTACAATGGCCCAATCCACATATCACATAATCGTATACATGTATTATAGTATGCATGAGCAAAATAACGCGTAACCATATGTAACTACATTATCATCCGAGGCTCAACCGTGTAATCCAGTGAACCATCACTTGAAGATCAGGGTAATAGTCATCTTACGTACTCTCTAACGGTCAGTAGGACTCATATCGAGTGTAGTCTCAGGCATTAGAGGCATGTGTCAAAGCGATGCCATATAGTTTATGCAATTAGAGACTTTTACTTTTATAAAGCCTCTAACATTCCCGAGTAAATACGAGTCATGAGTTATATACAAATCTTAGGAATGGAATGACCTCCAAACTCATATCTTTCATTACTTAACCTGAAGCATGCCAAAAGAAAGGAAGAGATAGCTTCACATACCTTTTATCGAGTAATCATAACCACTCTTGGTTCATCGCCTCCTGAACCTATTTAACACGAAGGTAATACTAACATTAATAAATTTCAACTTCCCATCTTCTCAAACTATAATCAAGCATTCCTAGGAATCATTTCCTTATGCCTTTCTCAAGTAGCTTATTACTTGGTTAAGAAGTTAAAGGAAATCGAGCAGCATTTCCCCTATAACTTGCCCTATCAAAAATTCCAATTGCATCCTCAATCATTTCATCCAACCAACAACAACAATCAGTAGTTCATATACAAGTAAACCACTTCAACATTACGCAACACAAACCCCAAATAACTTGCTTAAAACTACGATACCAAAATAGGGTTTTTAATCTTTATTTCGTAAAACCTTTAAACACACGGGACGGAGGGTCATGTGGCTGAAACCATTTAGACCATGTCCTATTTAGACCATGTTCCATCCCTTCAACACATCACCCGACCCTCCAATCTGCAATACGACAACCACAACACATTACTCGATTTCGACTTAACTAAAATGACTTCATTTAGTTTGTTTCTAACTCCAAACATAATTATGCATTTTTCCTATTTCTGACTTAATTTAACACATTTAATACACTCCATAATAACATTATTAATCCAATTTGAAAGGGAAGACCTTACCTTGTTCAAAACTTGCAAAAACTAACCTCGGAAGTTCCTTAATCGCGCTGAAAAGTAGTGGACTGCTCGTTACCCTTCCTTTCTTCCCCAAACCGAAATTTTTTATTACTAAACACCGTTATATCACCATAGGACACCTTAAATAATTAATTCATGGAACAAAAGTCGGGACCTTACCTTGATAGGGCCAAACCCGTAGCTCTCCCTTTGGCTTTCTAAGTTTTTCTCTCAATTTTTCCTTATTTGTTCTAAGTGTAAAAGATGAATTTATGATGCATTAGTCATAAAATGGTCCTTATATACTGTATCTTAAGAGGTGACACGTGTCAAACCCTAAGGGTGACACGTGTCCAACCCTCATTAGACCAACCAATCTATGCCACCACTCCAAGGCTACCAGGTGGCAGCGTGGGACACACCTCAGTGTGTCACCTACTTGGTCCAAGTAGGTGCATCACCTGCTTGCTTCCAAGTAGGTGCTACGCCTTCTTTGGTCTCCTCCATGGGTTCGTAATCTCATCTCACTTTAAGAGCTTATGTATTCCTCACTATTTAAGCTCGATGTGTACTCAAGTAACTTAAGTACGTAGGACATCCAAGTTGATAAATTATGCAAGTAGATTGTATACCATGACTCATTATTTGTCCCCCCAACTCCTTCCAAGTCCCTCTAGACCTATTTCTAATCTTTCCTCCTATGGGGCATCACATTCTCCCTTCTTTGGAGTTATTTGGTAAGGTTGTAGATAATCTGGGTCATAGGGAAACTTTTAAGAAGTTTAAGAAGTATTTCAAAGTACAAAAGTATGGGGCATAACATCCTTCCCCCCTTTAGCACATTCGTCCTCAAATGTTAAGCAAAAATCTCTTCAAGGTCTTATACAGAGTACAAAGAACTTTCATGTACTGCAACCATAAATGATTTTTCTAAGCAATCAATGTAATAGTTTCAGGGGTTGAGATTACCTGTATACATCGAGAACAAGTACGGATATTTATTCTTCATCTCTTCCTTAGCTTCCCAAGTCATCTCTTCTCTATTTTTTTTCGCCAAAGCACCTTGATGGAGGCCACGTCTTTGGTGCGCAATCTCCTGACTTGGCGATCCAGTATGGCTATAGGGCATTCCTTATATGAGAGTTCCTCAGTCACCTAGATATCATCCATAGGGAATATTCTAGAAGGATCACTGGCATATTTGCAAAACATCGATACATGAAAGACAGGGTGTACCGCTTCCAGATCCGACGGTAGGTCCAACTCATAGGCAACCTTGCCTATTCTTCGGATGATCTGATAAGGAATAATGTATCTTGGGCTAAGCTTCCCCTTCTTTTCAAACCTCAACACTCCCTTCATGGGTGATACCTTCAAGAATACCCAATCATCCACCTGAAACTCTAAAGGTCAACGTCGATTATCTGCATATGCCTTCTATCGACTTTGAGCTGCTAACAATCTTTCTCGAATAAGCTTTACTTTATTCACCGCTTGCTGAACCATATCCGGGCCTATTAGTCATGTCTCACTAATATCAAACTAGCCAATCAGTGACCTACACTTCCTGTCATACAAAGCTTCGTACGACACCATTTAAATGCTAGAGTGATAGCTGTTATTGTAGGCAAACTCGATAAGCGGTAGATGATCATCCCTACTGCCTTTAAAGTCAATAATACAAGCCCACAATATGTCTTCTATTGTTTGAATGGTACGTTCAGCCTGTCCATCCGACTGAGGGTGAAATGTTGTACTAAGATTTACCTGCGTCCCCAATCTCTCTTGAAACGATCTCCAAAAGTTAGCGGTGAATTGAGCTTCTCTGTCTGATATAATCGATGTGGGGACCCCATGAAGTCTCACCACCTTCTTGATGTAAAATGTCGCATAATCCTCAGCTGAGTATGTAGTCCTAATTGGGAGGAAGTGGGTTGATTTCGTCAGTATATGCACAATAACCCATATGGAATCATATTTCCACAGTGTGCGAGGTAAGCCTATAATGAAATCCATATTGATAGCTTCCCACTTCCAAGTTGGGATTTCTATCTCCTGTAATAGCCCGCTAGCCTTTTGATGTTCAATCTTAACCTGTTGACAATTTGGGCACTAGGCCACGAATTCGGCGATGTCCTTTTTCATGCCATCCCACCAATATAGACAATTGAGGTGATGATACATTTTGGTCGACCCTAGATGAATAGAGTAGTGGGCATGGTGTGCCTCCCCCATCACCTGCTGCTGTAGCCTTATAATTTCAAGTACACAAATTCGGCCTCTACATCTTAGTACCCAGCTGGGCGTGATCTCAAATGGAGTCTTTTCTTTATGAAGAGCTGCGTCTCTATACTGTATCAGGACAGGGTCCTTATATTGGCATTGATTTACCTCCTCCATGATGGAGGATTCAGCAACTCCTTGAAGTGAAACTCCACCATTCTCTAAATCAACCAACCAAACTCCAAGGTTAGCTAATTGGCAAATCTCGAGACTATCTCTTTCTGCTCTAGTTGTACATATTCTAAGCTACACATTGATTTACAGCTAAGTACATCGGCTACCACGTTCGCTTTCCTTGGGTGGTATAGAATATCAACATCATAATCTTTCAATAATTCTAGCCACCTTCTTTGCCGTAAATTCAGCTCCTTCTGCTTGAAAATATATTAGAGGCTTTTATGATCAGTATAAATATCAACATGTATGCCGTATAAGTAGTGCCTCCATATTTTCAATGCATGAATTACTGCTGCTAGCTCCAAGTCATGGGTTGGATAATTCTTCTTATGTTTCATGAGTTGTCGAGAGGCATAGGCTATGACTCTACCATGCTGCATTAGCATACAATGTAGCCCAATACCGAAGGCATCATAATAAATAACGTATCCATCCGGTCCCTCAGGAAGAGTCAGGATTGGGGTCATAGTCAACTTATCCTTTAACAACTGGAAGCTTCATTCGCACGTGTCAGTCCACTGAAACTTGGCCGCTTTCTGAGTTATCCTAGTTAAAGGTGCGGAAATCAAAGCAAAGTTCTCCACGAACCTTCTATAATATCCTACTAACCCTAGAAAACTACATACTTCTGTAGGTGTCGTCGGTCTAGGCCAAGCCCTTACAACCTCAATTTTCTGTATATCAACTCAAACGTCATCCGTCCCAATAACATGCCCCAAGAATGATACTGAGGTTAACCAGAATTCACACTTAAAGAATTTTTTTTTTATGGGAATAGACCCTACACGAGGCTCCCACCTCTCGTGCACAGTCAGGGGTTGAGCATCACCCCCAAGCCTTAACATAAAATAAAACAGAAAAATACAAGGAGGGGGACATAAACCTTACCTCCGATCCTATGTTGGTTCATAAGTCGGCTAACCTATTAAGGTCGGCTAACTCATCCCCGTAGCAAAAGGAGCTATCTATAACTAGAAAGCAGTAAACCTATGAGAGGACTCCTCCCGATACAAGTCGACTAAGAAAGCATAAATGAGGGAGACTCTCCCCTTCTATGAGAAGACAAGAAAGTAACCTACACTAGTCCTATTCAACTATGCTACGTACCATACATAGCTAAATTGAGGAAGAACAAGTATATGAACCTTCTATCTCGCATGGGGTGAATAAGCTCTTTTCATCTTTGCCCTTTTTCGTCTTGTCGTACCAAGTAAGTCCAAGGGAAGTATGCAACAGCATCGCAATCATGATTATCAGCTAAGGAGGATGAAACGAGAGGAAGTATATAGAGCTATAATAACCAGCAATGCTGGAGTTGTTGTTGAGAAAACTAGTGACTGAAGAGCAGCAAATTGTAACTTGTAGGTGATGCAGCCATGGCATGAACAATTGCTTGGGTGTTTTTCCTTGCACTTTCCATGATTCCAGATCAATACCCATAAACAAACCAATAAGGAGCTCAAAGTAACTTGGAGCTACTGCAAGAAGGCCCCTACATGAATGGTTGATGTCTCCCTTTGTTTGATTCTTTGTGGACCTGCACAAGGAAGTAGCCAAGGAAGCAAACCAGTGTGTGGGGGTTCTGTAGTGCACATTGGAGGGCTCCTCAATTGCAAGTAGATGGAAGTTGAAGATTGTTGGTGTTGGATTGTTGTAGTTGTATGGTTGCTGCTGTAGCTTCTGAATTCCAAGGTGCTGTGGTTGGTTACAACTTCTCTTGTTGATAGTTGCTGCACTGCACAGCTGTGAAGCTGTTGTTGCTAATTCAGCTTCAGCACTCTGCAGCATGGTATCTGCAACTGCAGCTTCATGGATTTTGCATCTTTTGATGTTCCAGCAGCCTGCATACACAGATAAACAAACACACAAACAAGAGCAATGGCCTCCCAGTTTAGACTCCCATAATGATTTATGGGTGCTGCTGCTGCCAGGAGGTTTAACAGATGGTGCCTTGGATATTGGAGGGTTCTTGTGTGCTTGCACAGAATCCAGGAGGGCTGTTGCAGGTGTTGTAGCATGGTAGCTGTTGGCTGCATCTACAAGTGCAACCATGCACTTTGTAATCCCTGCATCTGCAAAGAAAAACAACCCTGTTGCCACTGCTGTTGCTGCAGCTGTAGCCCATCTGTTGCAGGTCTGTCTTGATGTTGCTTTATGTACTAGTGAGTTGTTGTATGCTGAAGTACTTGTTCTTGGGGATTGTAGTTGTGTATTGTACCTGCAAAAGTAAAAGAACAAGAAGAAAAGTACCTCCAATACTCCTGCACAGCAAACACTGTGCTGTGGTTCTGCAGGTCCATTGTGGACTTGTAGTTTGTCCTTGTATGCTGCATGTTGTTGGAGTTTTTGTGTGTTGTGGCTTGTAAACATGTCCCCAACTGTAACATGCTTTAATGTATCTCCAGATACCTGCAAATGCATAGAGACAAGCCAATAAGACCAAAAACAAATAGGCACCAACCTCCTCATTATGCTTACATCGGCTAACTTTTTCAAGGTCGCTCGACTAACGTTTCCAATTATCCATTTGAGGTGGAACTTCTTGGGCCTTGTAGTTACTGTATTTTCTGTGTTCTTGCAACATTTGGAGGCCTTTTGGACAAGCTGGAAGCTCCAAGTAGTGAATTGCTCCATTTGAAGACTTAAGTCGGCTAACTTTTTCAAGGTCGCTCGACTAACGTCTCCAATTATCCGTTTGGGATGAAACTTCTTGGGATTTGTAATTACAGTATTTTCTATGTTCTTGCAATATTTGGAGGCCTGTTTGACAAGCTGGAAGCTCCAAGTTGTGGAGTGCTCTATTTGAAGACTTAAGTCGGCTAACTTTTTCAAGGTCGCTCGCCTAACATCTCCAATTGTCCGTTTGTTATGAAACTTCTTGGGCCTTATCCCTATAGTATTTTCTGCAATCCTGCAAAGTTTGGAGGGCTTTTGATGTGTCATGATGCATTTGTTGATTTGCTGCTGCTGTGGCTCAGTTACATTCACTGTTGCTGCTGTAATGTAGCATATGCAAGTGATGTTGCTGAGATGCTGCAGGTCTATGGTAGGTTGTTGGTCCAAGAATTCCAATCTCAGCTGCTGAAACCCCAATAGCAGGCTAAAAGCTTCATGATACCTGCACCAGATAAACAGACAAAAGGAAAAATCCCTTTGCTGATTCCTGTGCTGCATCTCTACAGCATTCTTGTAGCTCCAAGGCCATCTCCAACTTATCCATTGGTTCATTTTGCAACTGCTGTGCCAAGAAGCAAACCACACCTGGCTTGCAGTTGTTTGTTCCCATTTTCCAAATCTGCTGGTGCCTACACAATCAAGAATGAAAAGAAAAAAGAAACTATCTACTCTAATCCTTACCTCTAGGGGTAGGTTGATTGCTCTAGGAAGGAAATAAACAAGGGAGACTCTCCCCTTTACAAAACTCCTAACTATGAATTTATACATAGGGAGTTCTGTACTACTATTAATGGTATACAATTCAAGGAGGTTGTTTGATCCTCTTCAGTTTTGTCCTCCTAAAATTTAGCATCCCCATTTTGTCTAGGATGTAGTATCCTCTTATTTCCTTAGGAAGCTGTTGAGCACTGTAGAATTGAACCATGCTGTCTATACTGTGGCTATGCTTGGAAAGTGTATCTGCAACAAAGTTAGCTTCCCTATAGATGTGCTTGCATTGAAAGAAATCCAGCATTATGATCAGCTCCTGCAGGTCTGTGATGTAATTGCTGATAGTCCAGGGTGGTGTAATCTCTTGTTTTAGCCATTTCACAAGTAATTCAGAGTCAACCTCTAGTAGGACCCTGCTGTAGCCATGTTGAATGCACCAAGTGATGCCCAGAAGTGCAGCCTGTACCTCAGCTTGGTTGTTAGAACCAACTCCAAGTGGTGCAGCAAATGCATAAAGGAGGTTTCTTTTGTGGTCTCTTAGGATGCCCCCAGCTCCAATTTTCCCAAGATTATTCAAAGCACTTCCATCAGCGTTAAATTTAACCACATTGTAAGTTGGTTTGTGCCAACTAACTTGGGTGATTTTCAGCTCCTGACTGCAGCTTTCCACCATAATTATTAGCTCCTTCCAGTCACTTGGCCAGCTAAGGTAAGGGAAAGCTGTGAAGATCAGCATGTAAAGTTCTTTGATAACTGAGAACTTCACTCTAGTACTGCTTGACTTTTTTCCTCCATATTTGCTAGCACATCTGTTCTTCCATAGTTTCCAACAGATGAATATGGGGGTAGCTTGCATTAATAGTTTATGGACTTCATTATTTGGTTTAACCAACCACCATTTCATCAGAGTGCTCCTCATGGGGTTGCTGCTGTGATGTATAACCCAACAATCAGAGAAATAATTCCATCTATGTCTAGCCATGTGTCCTGAGATGAATATATGATCTATATTATCCCATCCTGATCTGTAGCAACAAGAGCACTGAACAGGTGCATGACCAAATTTCTCAATACTTTCATTAGTGGGCAACTTGCTTCTGAGTGTTGTCACGACCCAACCCCGTAGGCCGCGACTGGGGTCCGACCTGGACCCCCCGTACATATATCTATTAGCTGAGGTCACATTGAATCGTAAATAAGACAATATCATGTAATAGAGCCCCACTAGCGATAACATTTTCATAAACTGTAGCCCTTTTCGTTTGTATCACAACATGACAGGGCACGCAAGCCGACAAGGCTGCCATAACATAATAATATATATCATATATCATGTAGACCCAGCTTAATCAAACTGACATACACAACCCACATATACATGTCTGCAGACCTCTAAACATATAAATGACAACATATGGCGGGACAGGGCCCCCGCCGTACCCCTGAATGGATAAAACAATTTCTATACATCCGTGGACAGTATCAAAAACTAGGCTCCGATACAATGAAGCCTCTTCCAGCTGAGCTGCATGGAATCCTAAGCTGACGGACTCCCAAAATCTGTATCTGTACCTGCGGGCATGAACGCAGCCCCCCGAGAAAGGGGGTCAGTACGATATGTGTACTGAGTATGTAAAACATAATATAAAACAACTGGAAACATATCTGAGATAGAGAATCAGGGGATAAGATATCAATTCAGAAACCTGTACCTGTACTTTATGAATTACAAAAACATGCATGTTCGAGTCATATCATATAGCCGGCCCTTTCGGGGGTCCGGTGAATCATCTCTGTAAAATCATCTCTGTAAAACCATCATGGCCCCAGTGCCATCACCACCTTATTACAACACATCATCATATATTTATACACGTATCCTGGCCCTCTATTGAGGGACTCAGTGAATAATGCAGTGAACTGTGCACGAGAACATATCCTGGCCCGGGACTCAGGGAAAGAAGTGTTACAATATACACGAGTAGAGTAGTGAGTAACTATATGCAATTTAAATCATTATCAGAGACTCGACAGAATAAGAAAGTTAAGCTTTTATTTGAGAACCCGAGTAGCGGTGTAGTCATCTCGAGTGTCCTCTAAATGCCATTATGGGCTGTCTCAATTATAATCTCGGGGCTCCTAGACATGTACTAAAGTAAAGCCAAATCGCTTATGGAACCAGAAACATTTGTTAACATATAGTCTGTAAGACTTGGAGCCTGTACATTTGTTACCTTTTTAACATATAAAAGTTTCCAGGGAAATAGTTCGATTATTATAAAAGTTCGATATTCAGACGTAAATAAGAGATGCTAAGAATGGAGTTACGCCGGAACTCATATGATGTTTAACCTACAACTAAGACATGCCAGAAGAAGAAAGAGAATAAACTATATATGGTCTGTACTTTTCTTTATGGGATCTGCATACACATATTTCATACCCGGCCCATCATGGGGCTCGGTGAATCATTATGGCATCATAATCTCACTTTCGTACCAAACATGTATCAAAGGAAATGAGAGATAGCTTTCCAAATACTAGTGTTTAATACATAGAAGCCTTACTAGGCAATACTCAATTCTTGCAGAAATTCCAATACTAAGCAGTGGATATGGGTTATGAGGCATACTTGGAGTTTTGGGAATGGAATTATCCCCACATTCCACACACACTTCACTTAAGGCTAAAACTTGCCAAAAGGAAAGAAAGATAATTGTACGTGCTTATACCAAAACATGCCACAAGAAAGCTTTACATACCTTTTAGGAGTTACCCTTTATCCTGCTCGTCTCGTCGTCTTCCGAACCTATTCAATATGAAAGTAATACGAATATCAACTACTCTTAACTTTCCAGCATCTTGGATTACGCCTTAATGTTAATGGAATCTATTGCCTTAGTTGTTTCCTCGACTAGTCCTTTAGTTTGTTAAGGCGTTAACGAAAATTGGGCAGCACCTCCCCTATAATGTGCCCTATCCAAATTTCCAATCAGGTCCCTAAGACCTACAGCCAACCAACAACAACAACCTGCAGCAATTCATACCAACAATATACAGCATACACTCCAAACAACTTATTCCAAAAATACGATATCTCAATAGGGCGTCTAGCCTTTATTTTGTGACGCCTTTAATTATACATAACAAGGGGTCATGTGGCTTCTACCAGCAGCACCCTAACCCACATTAGGACATATTTAGGCCCTGCAACAACAAGCCACACCCCTGCAGAGCAACTCACAAGAACAACACTTTGTTTCGACAACAATTCAACTATAACGACTACAAATTAGTTTATTCCGAACGCCAAGTATTTCTAAGCCATTTTCATATTTCCAGCCACCAATAGGGAGTGTAACATGCTCCATAAGAACACATAAAGCTCAAATTTAAATAAGAAACCTTACCTTACGTTAAACTTGTCAAACTCGCCAAAACTATCCAAAATGTGAAATCTGGACAGCTTACTGTTTTACCTTGTCGCTTCGTTTCGAAGGGGTAATGGAGGGAAACAGGATTTACGTCCTTCATGAAAGTTATAGACATGTGTATTAGGGTCGCAAACAATTTCGAATCATCCCTACATCAATTTTGTACAAAAAGATATGACCAAAATACTCACAGCTGTCCGTGTAGGATTTCCAAAACCAAATTTGAGCAGTACCTCCTCTACACTTCATCACCACTTTTCAAGCTGATACAAGTGGAACTGGATTTTGGAGTCTGAATGAAAGTTATAGAACCACGAAATACCTTTCCAAAACATATTAAATCACTTGAAACGAATCTGTATACAAGAAGTTATACGATTATTACTAACCACTGTCCCTTCCAAAAACGGGTTTATTAATTAACGTTTTCTCTTATTTTCTCTTCCAAATTCCAATTGCAAAGCTGGAGTTTTACTTCCATGAAGGTCTTAAAATACATATATACATATCCACGTACTTAAGATACACCGTATATAATTAATTCACGGAAGAAAATTGGAAAACAAACCTTTAAACTTCAAGAACCATGGCTGCTTCTCTATTTCTCTCCCTCACGTTTTTTTCTCTCTAAGTTGGCTGATGTTTTGATGGATAACTGAAATATATGATATATATCAACATATATATGTGGCTTTAGGGTGTAACACGTGTCAACCCCAAGAGGTGACACGTGTCCAGCCCCTATTGGGCCACCGTATCATGCTGCCAACTATGGGCTGCCACGTGGCAGTGGGGTCCACCACCCCCCAAGCAGGTGGGTCACCTACTTGCTTGAGGTGCTGCCACGTGTCGCTTCTTCATTGGCTACCACGTGTCGTCTTTTTTTTTTTCCTTCCTCGTGGGCTCGTAATCTCGTCTTATTTTATATACCTATGTAATCCGTGCTACGTAAGTTTGATATATGCTTAAGTAGCTCAAGTGCATATGACTTTTAACTTAGTAGCTTACATAGGTAAATCGAGTCCTACGACTCATTACTTGACCTCCAATTCCTTTCGGACTCTTATGATTTCATCTCCAACCTTCTCTAGTATGGGGTATCACATTCTCCCTTCCTTAGAGACGTTTGATAGTGTCGTAACTTAAGTGGCTCACATGCTAACTTTTAAGTAACTTAAGGGACATTACGAGTTTAAAAAGGGTGGGGTGTAACATCCTTCCCCCCTTTAGAACATTCGTCCCCGAATGTTAGCTAAAACTTCTCTTAGCACCTTATACAAATCGTAGGGAGATTCATTGCTATTTTCTTAACACGTACTTCCATACCAATATTTCATATACGTGTTTCAGGAATCGGGGTTACCTGTAAATATTGGGAATAGGTGCAAATACTTGTGTTTTATATCCTCTTCAATTTCCCAGGTCATCCCTTTTCTGGTTTTGGTTTTGCCACAGTATCTTGACGGAAGGCACGTCCTCAGTTCGCAACCTTCTAATTTGCCAATCCAAGATGGCAATAAGTTTCTCCTCATAGGATTACTCTTCCATCTCATGGACTTCATTTATGAGACATACTATGGGTGGATCGCCAGTACAGTTGCGAAACATTTATATTTAATAGACTGGGCGTATGGTTTCCAAATCAGGTGGTAAGCTTAAATTACCAGTCACATTGCCCACCTTATGAGTAACTTGATACCTTCTAACATATTTTGGGTTAAGTCCCCTTTTCTGGGTGACTCCGTTATGAACATCCAATCATCCATTTGAACTTTGAATGTCGATGTCGATTATCTGTATATCATTTCTGCCGACTCTGGGCTTTTAGTCAATAGTTTGCTTAATCCTGTTTGGCCTACCAGCTTAGTCTTTTTCCCATCAGGGGGACCTATAGGCGCTTCCTTACAACATCTTGTAGGGGGTCATTTGGATACTGTAATGGTATCCCTTCTCGTAGGCAAACCTAATAATTGATGGACGATAGTCCTAGCTACACGTAAGCCAACCTCATAAGCTCGCAATATATTTTTTAGCAGTTGATAGTATGCTCAGTCTATTCAGAAGCCCGAGGTAAATGCGGTATGAAGGTTTGTCAGTGCTCTCGACCTCTTCTTGGACCGAGGTCCAAACGTTCACCATATTTGAAGTTCCTCTATCTGAGATATTAGTTGGGGAACTTCACGGAATCTTACTACTTCCTTGTCATATAGCTTCACCTAGTTCCAGTTGCATAGGTGGTCTTGCTTGGAAGCAAAGGGGTTGATTCGTTAGCCTTCTCGCAATAACCCGCATAGCACCCTACTCTTGAAAAGTTTAGAATAGGTGCATGGTGACGTTGATAATTTGGGAATCCTTAGCTTCGTATAGTTTTTCTCGACTTTCTTTAGAACTTTAACTGGCCTATATAGTTATTCTTTGGTTTTCCACTCGTTAACTGGTTCTATGTTGAAGAACTGTGGCATTCAAGTGCGTCGTCAATTAGCAATTAGCTAATCCTTCTTATTTTGCTTAAACCCTTGTTACAATTGCCTTAACGTATCCTATAATACTCTGGGTACATAATCTCATATCGTTTCTCCATCACTAGTTCAGATTCCTCCATCTCGCGGGATCCCACCAGCACTAACGCATTAAGTTCCATCAGAATTTTGAAGTTAAGCGTGCTGGGGCAAGAGTAATATTGGGATGGGTGACCTTCCTGGGAAGTCTTCGTGTATCGTTTCACTGTAATCCTTTCTACGATGTGCGGGCACTCAATTTAGCCCAAGATTTACCTTAGTGTTGTCTCGCGAGTCTTTATGTTTTTCCCTGTCCTTCCTTTGTTATCTTACGACCAGTATCGGCATAGACCTTTAGTTCCGCTATGACCATGTCCCTTTTTGGTTAGTTTGGTTTAACTTCCCCTATTGTATCCCCCCCTTTCTGTACGCACCCATTCATTAGGGTGGGCTACTGAGTAGCGCTAAAGTTCTTTTATATAGTAACCTTTGGAGCCATTTTGAGTTTTGGCTATTATTAGCTGGCATATCTTTAATGGAATTTCACATATGAGCTCCCCTATCCTTTATTTATTTTGTGTTCTTCTCATTTTCTACCACAGGAGGCTTTCTATTCCTTTGTCCTTGGTTATACATTTATCACAACATCATTTGCGACAAACTCTATAGCCAACATTTTGGCTTTTTGGTCTAGCATGTTGTCATTATCCCTCGTAGTGTCTCTTGAGTTATCCAATATCCTTCCATGGTTACATTTTTTTGTGTTTTTATCCGCAACCACCTTCTAGTGTTATGTTGTTCAGGGTCTCGTCACAAACTTCTTAACGCTACCTTATGTAGCATTCCGGCTTCCATCCAATTATTGGTAACTTCTGGAGCTTTCCAACTTGGTTTAGCAAGATATCTTATCAAAGTTTAGACGTCTATCTCACATTTATTGCTATATCAACTGCCTCCTCCTACCTTTGCCATTTTCTCATTAACTTCCCCCCTTTAGGGGATACCCGCACTTTCCTCTATTTGTACTTTGTTCTAAGTCTCTATGTCCAGTCTAAATTTTTGTCCAATTCCTTTCACCAATCTATTTGGTACCGCATCATGTCTTTATTTATCTGCATGTTTATAATCTGACTATCCGTGTACGGAGCCTTGATTAAATTACGAAGCGATAGAACCTTTCCATATCTAACATAATGTCTTATCTACTAATCAGTACTTGAACAATGTGACCTAGGGAACAACTCGTCCAAGGCCACCTTCTACTTTTTCTTTTTCCAAGAATTACTTAGCACCTGTAGTTGTTCCAATCCCTATTAGGTAGTGCTAGTATTCTGACGATAACTATTCTAGGTTTTCTTGAAGTAGTGGTTTTGTCCCAACCTATATCCTTTGTTTCTTGGGACGAATAAAAGTTACGTCATTTGTTCCTTAAGTTTTCCATCCTCGTCCCTTAAGGATTCCACTATTTTTGGGGCGACGTTGTGTATACGCGTCATTTCTTTGTATCTTAAGCCCCATGCTCTTACTCCGTTCTCAATGCAGGCCTTTAACTTAGGCAACGCGTACGAAGTGCATCTTACTAGTGGTTCCAATTTATCCCTGCATACTCGTATCACACTGTTCAGTTCATACTTACATATCCCCCTTTTAATTCGTATTCCTGTTTAGTTCCTGACACCTCCTTGAGGTGCTTCTGTCTAAAGCTCTTTCCCCAATTAGTCGGTGGAGAACTATAAGCTGTTATCGTAACCCTTCTTTCAATCATTGTTGGAAGAAAACAGAACCTCTTAAACATCACAGTACTTCTTCTAATACTTGACCTACCTGGTCTCCTTCTGAGTTTATCCTCGAGTTATGAACAACTCATCTAATTTACAATTAGGAGTTGAGGGCTTGGATTATTTTTTTCAAAAAGAGTGAAACTCATTCGCGGGACATCTTATCCTTCACCCTGAGCCCTCTGTTTATATTTCTACAGTACAAATACGGCTGGAGATACCGTAGTCTGAACTTTACTACTTAATTAAGCTTTTGTTACTCCGAAATAAAATTCTTCAAGTAAAAAAAAAGTGCCCCTTGTCGGCGACCTGAAAGATACCTCTTACAGTTTTAGTTAAACACAGTAGGGGTATTTGGTATCAATTTCTCGGGCATCTCAAAAATCTATGCTTTACTTCCTTTTTCTTGTTCTGGGAAAATTTCGGCAGAGTTTCCTCTACATTTCTTACTTATCCCAAAACCTGCATGCAGAAAATACCAACAATGTCTCACAGGGCCAGCATATATATTTACATGTCATATCACAGCCGCACAGGGCTTTCAATGTCATTTTTTTTTTCCGCAGCCACACAGGGCTTTCAACGTCAACAATAATATAAAAATATTAGACTTACCTCATATGTCCAACTTCAAACTGCAACTATTGCACTTCCTGACTGCTTTCCCTTCAGGTTTCAGCTTTACATTTTAAATAATACTTCACTACCTTACCAAACAGATATCTTCCGTGCCTTCACTTTACTTACCTGCGTGCTTTGTAACTTTTCATGTCATCAATTACTCTCTTTTGTTGGTGTCATCCTTCTGTTAAGATCCAAGGTTAGTATAAGGAATTTTTTTCCTATGACTCAGATCTAAAGCACGATCTCAGATGTAGAAGAAAGGTAACATCCTAAATGTCCTATAGCTTCCTGTTTATAGATGTGGCGCGCAACACATCGATAACCAAGACTCTATTAGACACGGTCTGCAGACACTCCGAGGACGAACTGCTCTGATACCACTTCTGTCACGACCCAACCCCGTAGGCCGCGACTGGGGTCCGACCTGGACCCCCCGTACATATATCTATTAGCTGAGGTCACATTGAATCGTAAATAAGACAATATCATGTAATAGAGCCCCACTGGCGATAACATTTTCATAAACTGTAGCCCTTTTCGTTTGTATCACAACATGACAGGGCACGCAAGCTGACAAGGCTGCCATAACATAATAATATATATCATATATCATGTAGACCCAGCTTAATCAAACTGACATACACAACCCACATATACATGTCTGCAGACCTCTAAACATATAAATGACAACATATGGCGGGACAGGGCCCCCGCCGTACCCCTGAATGGATAAAACAATTTCTATACATCCGTGGACAGTATCAAAAACTAGGCTCCGATACAATGAAGCCTCTTCCAGCTGAGCTGCATGGAATCCTAAGCTGACGGACTCCCAAAATCTGTATCTGTACCTGCGGGCATGAACGCAGCCCCCCGAGAAAGGGGGTCAGTACGATATGTGTACTGAGTATGTAAAACATAATATAAAACAACTGGAAACACATCTGAGATAGAGAATCAGGGGATAAGATATCAATTCAGAAACCTGTACCTGTACTTTATGAATTATAAAAACATGCATGTTCGAGTCATATCATATAGCCGGCCCTTTCGGGGGTCCGGTGAATCATCTCTGTAAAATCATCTCTGTAAAACCATCATGGCCCCAGTGCCATCACCACCTTATTACAACACATCATCATATATTTATACACGTATCCTGGCCCTCTATTGAGGGACTCAGTGAATAATGCAGTGAACTGTGCACGAGAACATATCCTGGCCCGGGACTCAGGGAAAGAAGTGTTACAATATACACGAGTAGAGTAGTGAGTAACTATATGCAATTTAAATCATTATCAGAGACTCGACAGAATAAGAAAGTTAAGCTTTTATTTGAGAACCCGAGTAGCGGTGTAGTCATCTCGAGTGTCCTCTAAATGCCATTATGGGCTGTCTCAATTATAATCTCGGGGCTCCTAGACATGTACTAAAGTAAAGCCAAATCGCTTATGGAACCAGAAACATTTGTTAACATATAGTCTGTAAGACTTGGAGCCTGTACATTTGTTACCTTTTTAACATATAAAAGTTTCCAGGGAAATAGTTCGATTATTATAAAAGTTCGATATTCAGACGTAAATAAGAGATGCTAAGAATGGAGTTACGCCGGAACTCATATGATGTTTAACCTACAACTAAGACATGCCAGAAGAAGAAAGAGAATAAACTATATATGGTCTGTACTTTTCTTTATGGGATCTGCATACACATATTTCATACCCGGCCCATCATGGGGCTCGGTGAATCATTATGGCATCATAATCTCACTTTCGTACCAAACATGTATCAAAGGAAATGAGAGATAGCTTTCCAAATACTAGTGTTTAATACATAGAAGCCTTACTAGGCAATACTCAATTCTTGCAGAAATTCCAATACTAAGCAGTGGATATGGGTTATGAGGCATACTTGGAGTTTTGGGAATGGAATTATCCCCACATTCCACACACACTTCACTTAAGGCTAAAACTTGCCAAAAGGAAAGAAAGATAATTGTACGTGCTTATACCAAAACATGCCACAAGAAAGCTTTACATACCTTTTAGGAGTTACCCTTTATCCTGCTCGTCTCGTCGTCTTCCGAACCTATTCAATATGAAAGTAATACGAATATCAACTACTCTTAACTTTCCAGCATCTTGGATTACGCCTTAATGTTAATGGAATCTATTGCCTTAGTTGTTTCCTCGACTAGTCCTTTAGTTTGTTAAGGCGTTAACGAAAATTGGGCAGCACCTCCCCTATAATGTGCCCTATCCAAATTTCCAATCAGGTCCCTAAGACCTACAGCCAACCAACAACAACAACCTGCAACAATTCATACCAACAATATACAGCATACACTCCAAACAACTTATTCCAAAAATACGATATCTCAATAGGGCGTCTAGCCTTTATTTTGTGACGCCTTTAATTATACATAACAAGGGGTCATGTGGCTTCTACCAGCAGCACCCTAACCCACATTAGGACATATTTAGGCCCTGCAACAACAAGCCACACCCCTGCAGAGCAACTCACAAGAACAACACTTTGTTTCGACAACAATTCAACTATAACGACTACAAATTAGTTTATTCCGAACGCCAAGTATTTCTAAGCCATTTTCATATTTCCAGCCACCAATAGGGAGTGTAACATGCTCCATAAGAACACATAAAGCTCAAATTTAAATAAGAAACCTTACCTTACGTTAAACTTGTCAAACTCGCCAAAACTATCCAAAATGTGAAATCTGGACAGCTTACTGTTTTACCTTGTCGCTTCGTTTCGAAGGGGTAATGGAGGGAAACAGGATTTACGTCCTTCATGAAAGTTATAGACATGTGTATTAGGGTCGCAAACAATTTCGAATCATCCCTACATCAATTTTGTACAAAAAGATATGACCAAAATACTCACAGCTGTCCGTGTAGGATTTCCAAAACCAAATTTGAGCAGTACCTCCTCTACACTTCATCACCACTTTTCAAGCTGATACAAGTGGAACTGGATTTTGGAGTCTGAATGAAAGTTATAGAACCACGAAATACCTTTCCAAAACATATTAAATCACTTGAAACGAATCTGTATACAAGAAGTTATACGATTATTACTAACCACTGTCCCTTCCAAAAACGGGTTTATTAATTAACGTTTTCTCTTATTTTCTCTTCCAAATTCCAATTGCAAAGCTGGAGTTTTACTTCCATGAAGGTCTTAAAATACATATATACATATCCACGTACTTAAGATACACCGTATATAATTAATTCACGGAAGAAAATTGGAAAACAAACCTTTAAACTTCAAGAACCATGGCTGCTTCTCTATTTCTCTCCCTCACGTTTTTTTCTCTCTAAGTTGGCTGATGTTTTGATGGATAACTGAAATATATGATATATATCAACATATATATGTGGCTTTAGGGTGTAACACGTGTCAACCCCAAGAGGTGACACGTGTCCAGCCCCTATTGGGCCACCGTATCATGCTGCCAACTATGGGCTGCCACGTGGCAGTGGGGTCCACCACCCCCCAAGCAGGTGGGTCACCTACTTGCTTGAGGTGCTGCCACGTGTCGCTTCTTCATTGGCTACCACGTGTCGTCTTTTTTTTTTTCCTTCCTCGTGGGCTCGTAATCTCGTCTTATTTTATATACCTATGTAATCCGTGCTACGTAAGTTTGATATATGCTTAAGTAGCTCAAGTGCATATGACTTTTAACTTAGTAGCTTACATAGGTAAATCGAGTCCTACGACTCATTACTTGACCTCCAATTCCTTTCGGACTCTTATGATTTCATCTCCAACCTTCTCTAGTATGGGGTATCACATTCTCCCTTCCTTAGAGACGTTTGATAGTGTCGTAACTTAAGTGGCTCACATGCTAACTTTTAAGTAACTTAAGGGACATTACGAGTTTAAAAAGGGTGGGGTGTAACAAGTGTTCTCCAAACAAGAAAGGATATCTTAAAAGGTATATTCTTATGCCATACATAAGTGTCAGTCATGGTTTTGTTCCTTTTTGGCCTGATCTTGTTCCAAGCTGAAGCACAAGTGAAGTTTCCATCTGAGGTCAGCTTCCAGTAGGCTGTATCTGGGATGTTAGGTTGATACTTGAAGGAAAAACTAAGAATCTTCTATATCAGATGCTGTGGTGCATGTTGCCTCACCTTCTCTTTATCCCATTCTCCATTCTTCAGGAACTTGGAGATAGTGGTATTGTTAAGTCTAGGTAGACAGTCTTTGTGATAAGCTAGGGGGCCAATTCCTAGCCAATCATCCCACCAAAAACTGCAAGAGCCTGAGTTAAGGTGCCACTGTGTATGAGGCTCAATCTCAGCTTTGTTTGTCATCATGTGTTTCCACATAATTGATTGACCAGTGTCCCATTTCTTGATTACTGGATTTTCCCTTTGGCAATACTTGGCCCTCAGAAAGCTCCCCCATAGAGTCTTCTTAGACCTGAAAATCCACCATTGTTTATATTGCATTGCTAGGCAGACATCTTTCAGATTTTTCATGCCAACACCTCCTTCATCTGTTGGGTAGCTGAGGGTCTCCCATGATGCCCAATGGTATTTTCTTTTTTCTTTGTCCCATCCCCCAAAAAAGTCTTCTATTAGGGACTTTATTTGTTTGAGTGTAGTGGAAGTTGGAATCACAGCAGATAAGAGATGAATTGGGAGGGACTGCAACACATACTTCACAAGAGCAGCTCTCCCCCCATAACTGAGGATTTTGGTATGCCATCCTCTAATTCTGGATGTTACTTTGTTCACCATACTAGTAAAGTATATGATCCTTTGACCTCCAATATATAAGGGGAAACCCAAGTAGGTAATAGGGCCATGAGTTGTTTTGCACTTAAAGAATTTAGCGTATAATTTTTGGTGTTGAAGCACCCCAAGTACCATCCGTAAATGGTCCATATGTTTCTCCTTTGATCGTTAATAGACCAGAATATCATTAATAAAGACAATCACGAATAAATTAAGGAATGGCTTGGACACCCAATTCATTAGGTCCATAAATATTGCTGGCGCATTCGTCAGTCCAAACGACATCACCCTAAATTCGTAATGCCCATATCGGGTTCTGAATGCAGTCTTTGGAATATCCACTTCTCTTACCCGTACCTGATGGTAGCCTGACCGCAGGTCTATCTTTGAGAAACACTTAGCACCTTGCAACTGGTCAAACAAATTGTTAATCATGGGGAGAGGGTATCTGTGCTTTATTGTTGCCTTATTCAGCTGCCTATAGTCAACACACATTCGCAGTGACCCATCTTTCTTTTTCACAAATAGTACCGTTGCTCCCCAATGTGAGGTACTGGGCCTAATGAAGCCCTTCTCCAACAAGTCCCTCAACTGCTCCTTTAATTCCTTCAATTTTGCAGGTGCCATTCTGTAAGAAGGGATAGATATAGGTTGAGTATCTGGTAACATGTCTATAGTAAACTCGATCTCCCGTTCGGGAGGAAGACTTAGGAGTTTATCTGGGAATACATCTAGATACTCATTGACCACTGGTACTGACTGAAGAGTCGATACCTCTGCTTCTAGGTCATGCACCTGCACCAAATGATAAATATACCCCTTTCGAACCATTTTCCTTGCCTTGAGGTATGAAATAAACTTACTCCTCGGAGATGACATATTCCCCAACCATTCACTAGTTGACTCATCTGGGAGTTGGAACCAAACTACTTTGTTTCTATAATCAACGTTGGCATAACAAGAAGCTAACCAATCCATACCCATAATAACATCAAACTCCACCATATCTAACTCTAGTAAATCAGCCAAGGTATGACGACTACCTATACCTACTGAGCAATTTCTATACACTTATTTTACTATAATAGAGTCTCCTATCGGGGTAGCCACCTCGAACAGATCTATTGACTCAAGTTTTTTTCCGACTCGACTCGCAACAAAAAGAGATATATATGATAAAGTGGAACCTGGATCTATTAATATATATATCTCGAGAACAGATTGATAATATACCTGTAACCACATCTGGCGATGCCTCCTGGTCCTGTCTACTAGCCAAGGCATAAATGCGATTTGCAGGGCCGCTAGAACTAGAAGATCCACCACGGCCTCTACCATAGCCTGCTGGTACCTAAATACCCTGCCCCATAGGGCGTATATCCATCGAAGATGAAGAACCAGCAACTAACCCAGTAGGCTGGGTTACACCACCTCGGTTACCCTTAAGTGGGCAATCTCTCATAAAATGGCCTTGACGGCTACAAGTGAAACAAACACCCAGAAAAATACGACATTCCCCAAAATGAGACCTATCACAACAAGAGCACCGAGGTAAAAGTGGCCTCGACTAATGTAAATCCCTATTCATCTGTGAGCCTAGAACCCTAGAGCTCTAACCAACTCCTGAATACCCTATGCTATCAAACCTCCTACCTATGAATTATGAGGGTGCATTCTAGGCTGGCTAGGAAGGGTATCGACCATACTGTTGAGGCTACCTGCCTTGAAAACCGCCATAATAACCAGCTGATTTAGTCCTCTTACATTGGCCTCTATCAAATTCTCTATCGGGTTGACATCCTTTGTGCTAATCCTCCACTCCTTGTACATATGCTTGTACCCGAGCAATATCCATGCCTAGCTGAGAAGCCATGTCCATATAGCTATCAACCAAGTGACAATCTATCCTCATCACATAATAATGCACCCTATTAGCTATATCAGCCATAATAGTGGGTGTATGTCTTGATAATAAGTCAAACTCAAGGCTATAGTCTTTAATGCTCCTACCATTCTGCCTCAGCTGCAAGAATTTATTAACTCTATCTCGTTTTATTTATGGAGGTAGAAAATGGACAAAGAAGGCTTCTATAAACTCATCCCAGACTGCTAGAGGAGCACCATAGCCCTTCGATAATTCCTAGGACTCATACCAGTTAATGGCTACGTCACGCAGCTGATATGAAGCCAACTCAATAGACTCAACCTCAGAAGCCCTAATTACTCTCAATGTGCACTGCATCTGTCGAATAAACTCTTGTGGGTCATCTGTAAGCCTCGACCCATAGAACTTTGGAGGGTTATAAGTCAAGAATTCATGAACCAGTAGTTGCACTGCATCCCTCATGGCCCTATCTTTCGGCTCTGGCTGTGGAGCTGGAGGCTCAGGCATTGGAGCTTCAGGATCTGCAACTACTGCTATTCTAGGCTCCTCTAAAGGTGGTGGCATATTAGAGCTTGCCGACTGAAGCACAATCCCTGGCATAGACTGGGCATGAGCCCTAGTAATTTTTGGAGTTTGACTGGTTTCTCCCACTATTAACTTTCCCTTCTGGGAAGTGATCGCTTTCCTTAGAGGCATTGCTGTAAACATGATGAATCGTTAGGGAGAAATTATCTTAATATTGCAACTCTATTGCACGATGTAAGATAAGAAAGAAAGACAACATCCTAAATATCCTGCAGCCTCCTATTTATGGATGTGGTGCACAACACACCGATAAATAAGACTTTACTAGACACGGTCTATAGACACTCTAAGGATGAACTACTCTAATACCACTTTTTTTATGACCCAACCCTATGGGCCGTGACTGAGTGCCCAAGCTGGACACTCGCGTATATACTTGTAAACTATAAGTAAGCCTGTTGTATGATCACGTATTAGCCCAACCCATCTCCTGAGAGGCTATAACCTATTATTCATGCAGTATAACACATAAGCCGACGAGGCTATCATAACATGCGGGGTTGTCCCATTATATACATACATGCGAGCTGACAAGGCTGCCATGATAGAGGGAATATTCCAAACATACCTCATACAAACACGATTAAGCACACATATATACATAACCCACTCCCATGCCTGCAGACCTCTAAGAGTAGTGACGATAACATATGGTGGAATAAGGCCCCCGATGTACCTTTGAATAAACGAAAGTAAATGTATACACCAAGGGTCAGTACAAAAAACTAGGCTTTGATACAATGGAGCTTCTTCTAAATTGGCTGAGTGGAATCCTAAGATGGTGGACTCTCAAAACCTGTGTCTGCACCTGTGGGCATGAAATGCATCCCTCCCGAAAAGAGGGGGTAAGTACGACATATGTACTGAGCATGTAAGTATACAACAGTATATGAAAAATTACAGTTAAAACAGGGATGCAGGGGTGGTGTGTTGCAGGCTTGTAAAGTGTTTTAAAAAGGGTGTGGGTGCTTCTAGTTGCAGCCACATGTCCCTCCGTTTGGTATGGTTAAAGATTTTATGATATAAAGATTAAAAACTCTATTTTGGTATCGTATTTTAGAGCTAGGTGTTTGGAGCTTGTATTGTACAATGTTGAAGTGACTTACTTGTAAATATGCTGCTGGTTGTTATTGTTGGTATGGTTTTTTATATTTTGGCCAAGTCGAAATCTCAAGGATGTTGAAGTTACAGGGAAAATGCTGCCCAATTTTCGGTAGCCTCGGAACTAATAACAAACTAGTCGAGGGTAATGGATAGGAAATGACTCCTATTAGTCCTTGGTTGTAGAGTGGGATATTGGAAAGTGAAAGGCTATTAATCTTAGTATTAATTTCATGTTAAATAGGTTAAGAAGATATTGACGCAAGGTGGGTTACAATTAATCCCTAAAGAGGTATGTGAAGCTACCTCCTTTCTTTTGGCATATTTTTGGCATAAGTATGTAAAAATACCCTTCTTTCCTTTTGACATGTCTCGACATAAGTATATGATGATATATGTATATGATGACTCCATGAGGGAAAGTAGAGAGTATATAAAGCCTATCCTTTCTCTTCTTTTGGCATGTCCTAGATGTACGTAAAAGATGATACAATCTCGGAGGTGACTGCATTCCTAAGTGTTTCTTACTCATCTTCTAATGTTGGAACTCTTACAATAATTGAGCTATTGCTTCTCAAGTGTTTTTGTACATTGGGAAGTAGTAAGTATGTAAAGCTAATCCTCCTTTCTTTTTGGTATGATCTTATGAGACAAATAGATGAAGTGTATACGATTCCAAGGAAGTTCCTCTTTTTAAAGCCACTACGATAACCAACTTCTTGATTCCCAAAAGATATTTGATGATGACCTGATACGGGAATATGATTCCAAAATTTCCATTTTGACCTAATCCATAGTGGTAATCAAAATGTACTTGATATGACTCTTGTCTTGGTTTTTGAATGATAGCACATTTTGATTATTCCATCGAGTCTCAAATATAATCTAAAATGCATATGGTTACGCACTAGAGGGACGGGTACGTATGTATATATGGTATTACTATATAATGTATGGATTGGGCCGAACGTTTTTCGGCATTACTATATGATATCTGAATCGGGCCGAACGTTCCTCGGTATTAATATATAATATATGGATTGGCCCGAACATTCCTCGGCATTACTATATGATATCTGGATCGGGCCAAACATTCGTTGGTATTACTATATAATATATGTATCAGGGCGAACGTTCCTCGGCATTACTATATGATATCTAGATCAGGCCGAACGTTCCTCGACATTACTATATGGTATATGGATCAGGCCATACGTTCCTCGACATTATTATATGAGATAGCACTAATAGTGTATAGATGCTTATGATAACAGAGTGATGTAGTTGTTACATCAAGTCCCCAAATGAGTCGGGTACAGTACGTGATGATAGTATGTACGACTTTTTGTTATAAGCTACAGGTATAGTAAATGATTAGATGTCATACTTGCCCCTACACCTCTATACCAACTGTAATTTCCTTATGATGTCTATGCTTATATACTCAGTACATATGTCGTACTGACCCTCCTTTCTCGGGGGGTGGGGGCTGCGTTCAGGCGTGCAGGTACAAATACATACTTTGGGGATCTGCCAGCGTAGAAGTTCCACTCAGTAGCTCAGAAGCGCTCCATTGTGCTAGAGCCTAGTTTTGGTACTAACCCTCGATGTATATATTTATTTATTCACGGGTATAACGGGGGCCCTGTCCCGCCTTATGATATTGTTCTTACTCTTAGAGGTCTGTGAACATGTATATGGGTTGTATATGTATGTGTACATAGTTGTTCCTATATTTTGTGATGGCCTCGTCGGCTCATATGTTATCGTGCCTGTTGATACATTATAACATAAATAGGGGACAGGTTCACTTATAGTAGCAGGGGTATACGCGAGTGTCTAGTTCAGGCACCCATCACGGCCTACAGGGTTGGATTGTGACAGAAGTGGTATCAGAGCCTTCTATCATAAACCAATCCCATAGGCCATGAAGGGTTCCTAAATTGGACACTCGCGTATACCCCTGCTACTATAAGTGAACCTGTCCCTTATTTATGTTATAATGTATCAACTGGCACGATAACATATGAGCCGACGAGGCCATCATAAAATATAGGAACAACCGTACACACATACATATACAACCCACATACATGTCCACAGACCTCTAAAAGTAAGAACAGTATCATAAGGCAGGACAGGGCCCCTACCATACCCGTGAACAAATAAATATATACATCGAGGGTTAGTACCAAAAATAGGCTCCGACATAATAGAGCGCTTCTGAGCTGCTGAGTGGAACTCCTATGCTGGCGGATCCCCAAAGTATGTATCTGTACCTACAGGCATGAACGTAGCACCCACCCCTCCGAGAAAGGAGGGTCAGTACGACATATGTACTGAGTATATAACCATAGATATCATAAGGAAATTATAGTTGGTATAGAGGTGTAGGGGCAAGTATGACATCTAATCATTTACTGTACCTGTAGTTTATAACATAAAGTCATACATACTATTATCACGTACTGTACCCTGCTCATTCGGGGACTTGATATAACAACTACATCACTCTGTTATCATAAGCATCTATATACTATTAGTGCTATCTCATATAATAATGCCGAGGAATGTAAGGCCCGATCCATATACCATATAGTAATGCCGAGGAACGTTTGGCCCGATCTAGATATCATATAGTAATACCGAGGAACGTTTTACCCGATTTATATATTATATAGTAATACCGAGGAATAGGGGAGATGCTGCCCAATTTTTGGTAACTTCGGAGCTAGTAATAAGCTAGTTAAGGGAAATAGATAAGGAAATGATTCCTATGGATACGTGGATGTAGAGTTGGAAATTGGAAAGTGAAAGGTTATAAATCTTAGTATTACTCTCATGTTAAATAGGTTCAAAATACGCCTAGGCGAACGTGGGTGAGAGTAATCCATAAGAGGTATGTGAAGCTACCTTCTCTTGGCATGTCTTTGGCATAAGTATGTAAAGCTAAGCTTTCTTTCTCTTGGCATGATTTTACATAAGTATATAAAGCTAATCTTCCTTTTTGGCATGGTTTTTATGAAACAAGTATATGACTTTTATATGATTCCAAGGAAGTTCCTATTCGTAGAGCCGCTAGGATGACCAACTTCTTAATTTTCCAAAGGATATTTTATTGTGCCTAGATACGTGTATATGATTCCAAAAGTTCTATTTATATATAACTCATAGTGATATTCAAAAGGTACATGATACGACTCTTATCTTGATTTTTAAATAATAGCTAATTTTGTTAACTCCATCGAGTCTCAAAAAATGATTTAAAGTGCATTTAGTTTCTCACTACTCCACTCATGGATGCCTCAATGCTTTCTTCACTAAGCCTGGGTCAGGTTTTTTTATCGTGCGTACTTTTCTGCATTGTTTGCCGTACTCAACGTGAGGGGGAAGGTATGACTTGTACATGGGTTTTATGGAGTTATGATGTGCCATGTACACATATGATATGATATGATATGATATGATATGATATGATATGACCATCTGATGTGATATGATCTGTTACAGAGATATTCCCTATTTTGGAGTTATGATATGCTATGGCGCCAGTGATAGGGCGGCGACCACGATTTGTTCACCGAGTCCCATAATGGGGTCGGATATGGCATATGTTTTTCTGCATAGATTATCTGTGGTTATGAAAAGCATTTTGATATTCTGGATATTTTACTCATTTTGCACCTTCTGTTCTAGTAATGGATTTACCTATTACAGTCCATGCTTTACATACTCGGTACATTATCCATTTGACCCTCTTTTTTGGGGGGCTGTGTTATTTGCTTGCAGGTACAGACGCTCGGTTTGCTGATCCGCTCACTTAGGACATCCACCCTATTGGTTTGCAGTGCTCCTTTTTCCGGAGCTCTATTTTGGTACTAATATTTCTGTTGTACATTTGTACATGTTGGTTAAGGGTACGACGGGGCCCTGTCCTATCATATGCCTAGGCTATCATTCTGTAGAGGTCTGTAGATGTGTGATGTGGGTTATGTATATATGATTTAGGCTTTGTGTTCCGTGATGGCCTTAATGGCCCTTTTGTGCTATATCTGTTCATATGCACTCTCTAGCGACCTCTTTTTGATTTCTACTTTTGTTTATTCTGCTAACACGCTAAGTGGGGCTAAGGGTACGTATGGGTGCCCAACTCGAGCACGAGTCACGACCCATGGGATTGGGTCATGATACTAAAACTTTATGGCTGTTTGATAACATTTTGGGCTGTTCTAAATCCTAAATTTTATTACTAACACCTTCATAACATCGTGGTGCACCTTAGATAATTAATTCACGTAACGAAATCAGAGACTCACCTTTTTTTCTCCTAAATCCAACTCTCTCTCTCTCTAGGTTCAAGTTTCTCTCCTTTCTTTTCTCTAGAATTTTCTTGTAGTCTTTTTTTTTTGATAAAGATGAACTTAAGGGATAAGAATGAGTTAAAAAGTCATCAAATATGTATATATATACCACCTTAGGGGGGTGACACATGTCAAGCCCCAAGTGGTGACACATGTCAAGCCCTTGTTGGGCCAATACATCCCACCACCCCTCATGGGCTGCCACATGAAAGGTGGGGGCCCACCCCCTTGCTACAGTTGCTTCCATATGGCACTTCCAGCTGCTGCCATATGGCACTCTCCCATGCTTCCACGTATCGCTCTCTTCTTCTCCTCGTGGGTTTGTAATCTCCTTTTGCTTTACAAACCTATGTAATCCTTGCTACATAAGCCTCGTATGCACTCAAGTAGCTTGAGTATATAAGGTTTTCAAGTTGGTAGCTTACGTAAGTAAGTCGAGTCCTACGACTCATTACTTGGCCTCCAACTTTTTCCGGAATCTTATAGCCCTAATTCAAATCTTTTCTATTATGGGGTATCACATTCTCCATTCCTTAGAGTTTTTTGATAGCGTTATAGATTATCCGGCTCACATAATAACCCTTAAGAGCTTTAAGAAACTGTAAGAAATTTAAGAGGCTTAGATCCTTGCAAGAAACTTAAGAGCCTTTGAAGAGACTTAAGAATATGTTCTAAGGTACAAAAGTATGGGGTGTAACAAAAAGGTTGTTCAAGAGTTAAAGTGTTGAAAATAAGGGCAAGCCTACGGTTTTTACTTGTGCATTTTTGAACTTCTTTTGAGAGGACGAGTAATCTTGTTTCAGTCTTTGTCTTGCTTATATACACTGTGTGAGAGACTTCTTTGTAGTGAGGGCACTGTGATTGTGTTGTTTGGTTGTTATATTGACTGGTCTATGACTATTTGCAGTGACTTGGTTAAGCTATGGATAGTACAATGTCAAAAAGTAATACTCATGAGTTAGTTAGAGCATGAGTGTAGTTGGGCATGAGTTTTATGTTGTAGGGCTGCTATATGTTTCCTATGAGTTACTTGTATTTGTACATCGTTTAATTTATGTTTTGTTATTTCTTGAGGATAAACAATGATTATAAGTTGAGGGTTTTGATATGTTGCCAAAACACGACATTTATGACAGTCAAAAAAAGGAGTTATTATAAGTTCTCAAGCATATTTTGTTAGTTTGATATGTATTTTAGTTAGTTTTTAGGGAAATGGAAGTACGCTTGGGTTGATGGTACTTGGCATGGTTTATGTGGAAATTTGATTAATCTTGAAGTATGTTGGTAGCTTGGTGTTGAGGTGAGGTCAAAAGGAAAGAAAAATATGCAAGAAGTTCTAGGTTGACTTGAGTTTGGCAAGGTTTCATAACAACTTGAAAGAAGAACTCAAAGAAGGAACTTCATCGAGCCTTGAGGGACTTTGTACTAGATACGTGGAGGTGGAAGAACCATGTTTTGACCATGTATGCACACCAAGAAAGCCACTACAGACCGTGGTGTGCAATACTGGCCGTGAAGAAGCTCCTTCATGTGTGAAAAAGGCTCTCAAGCAGGCTGCCAATAAATTAGCTAAGGTTCACACTAAGAAAGCCTCACCATGAGCCGTGGTCCTCACCACTGGACGTGGTGTCCACCTGGTGGTGTGTCCAGCCATCAAAATGCCAAGGCAGTAAGTGGCAAGGAAAAGGCAATCACCAAGAGCCAAATCAAGGAGCAACATGTCCAAGGCAACCACCAAGGGCCTCACCACAAGCCATGGTCCTCACCACTGGCCGTTGTGGGTGCCGTAATGGGATGGAAAGCCATAAAATTCTACAAAAATGACCAAGGAAGGCCATCAAGAGTAGTGGTTCCCATCACTAGCCGTGGTGGATCCCGTCCATCACCATCCGAGTCCAAAACCATGTTGGTTTCCTAGTTCATTTAGGATTAGTTTTAGGTTTCTATAAATAACCTCTTGTGTTATATTTTTAGGGCACACTTTTCCTATAATTTTCACATGTGTTTACTAATGTTTGAAGGATAGAATACAGACCAAAAACTATAATTTATAGTTGGATTCATTGATCAAAAACTGATGGACAGATTAGGGAGCAAGAACTCACAACTCGGATTCTTTGAGTTCTAGTTTTGTGATTTGAATCTAAATCTTCTTATTCAATTGTGAGTTTGATTCATTGTTTTTTTTAATCCTTCTAATATATGTTTCATTTATTGTTAATTGACTTATCCATCGATATTATGCAAGGCTAAACCCACAACTATGGTTGTGGGAACCATGACGACTTAACTAGAATAGGCAAATGTAGGATTGATATTTGTGAATTGTTTTTGCATGTATTATGATTTTATTCATTCAAATATATTTCTTAGTGAGTGCACTCATTAAGAACTTTCCTGTATTCATTGCTTGTTTGGAAGAGAGGTAGTGATTAGGAAAAAACTTCACAATAGAAATTCGAAGAGTTTGGCTTCGAAAGAAGGGATAAACTCCGTTTAAGTTACCAGAGATCGGGAGGAGATAATACTCTAGGATCCAAGGCAAGGGTTAATAAAGCATACATTCTGAAATCGGGAGGAGATTAATGAGATACGTCTAAGAAGGACCGGGAGGTGAATTAGATGTTACCCAACTGGCTAGATTTTTCATGCAATACATTAAATGATATCATGAATATGATTAGCGTATTAATTTACAAGTCATGGGGAACACAATTCTAGTCTAGTCTTCATGTAGTTTGAAACCTCAATCTTGTTTATTTTTCATTGCATTATTATTTTATTTGTGAAACACAACCAAACCCCCGACTTTTACTTTATGCATCTTTATTTTCAGGAAGGAGCAACTATGACTAAATAGTGATAGCTAATAGAACTTGTTTCAACCTATTCCCTGTGGGTTCAACCCCGATTCTTAGTTGGGTATTATATACTAATAACAATCATGTTCATCTCTTTCAAGATGTGTAATTGAGCATTATCATCTCCCAATCATTTCTTAAACATGGAAATATGGAACACCGGATGAACAACATCTAACTCTAGCAGGATCTCTAACTCATAGACGACATTTCCAACTCTCTTGATAATTTGATAAGGACCAATGTATCAGAGACTCAACTCTCTTTTCTTCCCAAATCTCACAACACCTTCTATGTTCAAAACTTTCAAGTACATCTAATCATTAACCTCAAACTATAAGTCTCTTCTCCTAACATCATTGTAGGACTTTTGATGGCTTTGCGCAGTTTTCAATCTCTCTTGAGTAATTTTCACCTTCTCCATAGCTTGATAAACCATGTCTAGACCTATCAACTCAGCTTCACCAACTTTAAACCAACCAATTGGTAATCTACATCTCTTCCCATAAAGAGCCTTAGAAGGTGCAATCTGAATACTAGAATGAAAGTTATTATTGTAAGCAAACTCAATAAGAGGTAAATGGTCATTGTAATTACCTTTGAAGTCAATGACACAAGCTCTCAACATATCCTCAAGAGTTTAAATTATACTTTCTACCTGACCAGCTGTATGAGGATGGAAAATAGTACTATGATTTGAACCCAAACCTTTCTACAATGACTTCCAAAATTAAGCGGTGAATTCAGTACCTCTGTCCGAGATGATAGACAAGGTAACTCCATTTAATCTAAATATATGTCTAATGTATAACCTTGCATAGTCCTCCACTGAATCCATAGTCTCAACTGGCAAGAAGTGGGCTGATTTGGTCATCTTGTCCATAATTACTCAAATAGAGTCATGTTATCTACGAGATTGCATCAAACCTTTAATGAAATCCATATTAATCATCTCCCATTTCCATTCTGGCAACTCTATATTCTAAGCTACACCACAAGGCCTTTGCTTCTCAGCTTTGACTTATTGGCAATTCAGGCACTTGCAAACAACCTACGTCATATCTCTTTTTATTCCATTCCACCAATAGAGATATGGAGATATGTGTCTATGCCATGATTCATTCTCGAATTCTATCAACACTTGGAACACACAATCTTCCTTGATACCTTAATTCTCCATCTCCCCCTTTGACCAAAGCCATAACTTTCTGTTTATGGACATCCTACTTCAATTGAAGTAGCATAGGGTCTTGGTCTTGCTTTTCTTTCACTTCCACAACTAGTGAAGACTCATCCCCATTTTTAACGATGACACCTTTCTCATTAGAGTCCACAAGACGAACTCCTAAACATGCAAGTCGATGTACTTCCTTGGCCATCTCTTTATTTTATTCCTCAATATGAGTGCTACTTCTCAGGATAACCTGCTAAAAGCATTAACAACAATGTTAGATTTACCTTGATAGTAGAGATTACTCATGACATAGTCCTTGAGCAACTCAAGTCATCTCCTCTGCCTCAGGTTCAACTCTTTCTGACTAAACACATTTGCTAGTTCTTGTGATAAATAAACACATCTTATGTATGCCATAGAGATAATGATGCTAAATCTTGAGAGCAAACACTACTGCTGCCAATGCTAGATCATGATTCGTATAATTCCTCTCGTGGATCATAAGTGGTTTGAAATTATAAGATATAACCTTCCTTCTTTTCATCAGTACGAAACCCGATCCAACTCGAAATGCATCACAATAAATGACAAAGCCATCAGTCCCTCGGGTAGGGACAAAATTAGAGCAGTAATTAATCTCATTTTCAACTCCTGAAAACTTTTCTCAAAAGAATCAGACCATTGAAACTTAATCTTTTTTTGAGTCAACTTAGCGAATGGAGACGATATTGATGAAAATCCCTCAAAAAATCTTTTATAATAGCCAGCCAAACCCAAGAAACTTCTTATGTCTGTTAGAGATGTGGGTCTAGACTAGTTCTTTACTTCTTCGATACTCTGTGAATCTACTCAAATATCATCACCAGAAATAATATGGCCTAAGAATGCCAGTGATGTAAGACATAACTCACAATTTGAAAACTTAGTATACAACTCCTTTTCCTTGAGAGTTTGGACAATAATTTTGAGATGGTTAACATGCTCCTCCTTATTTTTCAAATATATCAGAATGTCATATATAAATATGATAACAAATATATCTAGATACTGTTTGAACACTTTATTCATGAGGTCCATAAATATTGCTGGAATATTAGTCTAACCGAAGGACATAACTAGGAACTCATAGCGATCATACCTAGTTCTGAAGATGTCACTTCTTTTCTCTCACTTTCAACTGATGGTAGCTTGATCTGAGGTTTATACTAGAGAAACAAGTGGCACCCTAAAGTTGATCGAAAAAGTAATCGATTGTTGAACGGGGATACTTACTCTTTATGGTAAACTTATTCAACTGATGTGTCATGACCTAAGGTAGACCCTAGACGTAACATGGTGAATAGGATCCTGAAAGACCCTAAACAAGCATCTTAGCATAGCATACATAAGGTAACATGATAATCAATACAAAAATGAAACCCAAAAGCTATTTTTTAAAATCAGTCTTACCATAACTACTAAACATGAAATGAATCAAGGGATAACATTTGGAATATGAACGAAAACTTACTAGTCTGATATAGCCTCTGCTAACTTTAGATGGGGAATAGGATAATCTATAGCTCACTAAAAATATAAAAAAGGAAATTCGTAAAGGAACATCAAGAACTCATAAGGCCGTGTCCTCAAATCATGAGGACTCACCAATTAAATGGAAATGTAGCAACTCAAACTAGCCAAAAGTGGGATGAGAGTGATAAATGTCGAGCCCTATATTATGAGATAATGTAGGCAAAAATATGCGTTAGTACATGAAATTCACTAAGTATGTTAGAAATATGAAATCCATGGCCTGAAATATGATAATGCAATGACCAAGATAAATCGAAATAAAATCCTTTGTAAATATCATTTGAAACATAAGAAATGGTCAATGCAAAACCTGTAAGAAAATCATAAGCTAAACCTAATAGTAAGAATCATAAGTCATTATGGGAAATACCATTAGCCGACATAAATTATATGAGCTATAAAATGAAGTTTGGTGTTTTCCTCGCACAATGAAAGGAGAGGTTCCATACTTGCTAAGGTAAGAACCATCATTTGCCTAAGTGGATCCACGAAGCTACTAAGGAATCAAGCCTCAACTATCGGGTGATCCTTCTTCCTATGGTGATACGTAGTTATAGGATAATGAGATTTTTACTAAAGGTCTTGTAAGACAACGTAAGTCAAAAAGTCAAAATCAAGAAGAAAATTCTCAACTCTTGAATTGAACCCAAGTTTAGGACTGTCTCTACTAGTCATAGGAGTTTACATGACCCGTAGAAATGAGTCATGGAGGGAGTCATTACTGGTAGTCATGACCAACCTTAAAGGGAGGTCCTACGACTCATGTTGATGACCCATTCTCACTTAGATGATCCGTAGACACAACTCGCAGGAAGAGTTCTGAGGCTACGTTCTAGAAGTCCCTCAAGATCGTCTACGACTTTCTATGATGGCTTGTAGAAGCTATGATGGGTCGTAAGAACCACCTTTCATAAAACTTTAGAGAATTGTAATTTGCAGGATTTTAGGACCTGCAAAATGAGCTAACAGGATGAATCATAAACAAGATGACGGGTCGTAAACCTTTCCTGTTCCCAAACTTTAGAGACTCAATTTTTATGCTCTTTACTCATCCACACTTCGACAACCCATATAAATGGATCCGTCGGGCCAAATTTCCAAAGTTAATGAGGGGTAATTGTGTCTTTTCCAAATTTTGGTTCAATAAACATGGATACTTTTATGGCCAAATTCAAAGTATATAAATATTAAATTCTTAAAATTCCCTTCCTATTCAATTTATTCTCCCAAAATTTGACTAAGAAAAGAACAAAATCTCTCAAGGTTTCTCTCTGTATTCAAGCTGGGGTTTCCAGATTTTTACAGGGTTTCTTCTTTAATTATTAGTGAATTCTAGCAAGGTATGTGTGGATTGATTCCTGGGATATTTTACACATGAAGTCCAAAAGATTTCTCAAGTTTTCATTCAATTTCAATTGATTATGAACCCTAGTTTTGATGAATTGCATTGGGCTGGTTTGATTTCATTTTTAAATATTATCAATGATCATTATATGCATGTTCTCATATGAATTGCATGATTTCAAGTTGAATTATAGATGATTATGCATAAAGCTATATTTTAAAGCTATGATTATGAAGTTAAGATGAATTTATGAGTTGATCATGCGTTAAATGATTTTCAATGAACATTTTATATGAGTTAAAGTTGAGATTTATGATTCTAAAGTTAAAGTTATGATGATGAATAGAGTTAAGATCAAAAGATGTTTAAAGATGGTGATAAGGATAATTCTCACCGAAGTTATGGATTCTTATAAATCATCAAGTAGATAAGCTATTCCTAATATATTTTAAAGATGAATTGATAGACAGTTATTATCTTTCCCTACTATGTTATGATCATGCTTATGAATTTTTGTTGGGATATTGACTAGGCACCAAGAGGGCTTCTAGGTGGGGTTCAGTCCGATAATGCAGTTAGTTACCCAAGAGAATCCTAGTATCAATCTAAAATCCCAAACTCATTGCCCACATAGGTTGCCTTCATGGCCTAGCTAGTGAATCTACATAGCCTAGTTGAATAGTTACTTTTAGAGTATGCACTTGCAAGATAGCCTCTCCTGTTTTGATGCAAGAGTCATCGGCCTGTCTCGATGCAGGAGTCATCGACTTCCATGTAATAACTCACGTGGTCTTAGTTGTCGGTTAATGATCCTATCCCACACAAGTTAGAGTTAAAGTTATAAGATGTCAAGTTATGAGTTTTTGATAAAGTTTTATGATATGCATTGATCAAGAGTTTCTTATGTTTTAAATTGCTTTTAAGCTTTACTTATGTTCATTATGATTGGTCATGCATCTTATGGCATATTGATTATGTTCTTTAACTTGCTCATGCATACCTCACATACTTAGTACATTTTGCATATATTGTCTCATAATGTAGGGATGTACGACACTTGCGATCATCCTATTTGTGGATGGAGTTTGCCCTAGATTCTCGAGAGGTTGGTGAGTCCTCATTCTATTGAGGACATGACTTTTATTCATTTTGCTATTATTTTGACTTTTTTCTTTTGTTAGGGTGAGATAAGAGGTTATCCTAAGCCCCCATCAAAGATTAGACTAGAGGCATGTTTAGATGATATTCATTAGTGTAGTATGAATTGGACATTCATAGAGTTGATTTCCTTTAGTCCCATTTCCCACTTAATGATTACTTTCGCTCATCTTTATATTATTCTTTACCTTATGTATGGGATGTATACTAAGATGGCTTATGGTTGGGGTCCCTCGCATCCCAATCGCCATGTTATGACTAGGCCATAGGTCGGATCGTGACAAACTTGTTATTAGAGCATAAGGTTTAAAAGAGTTCTAGGGAGTCTGTCTTATCCATTGGTGTAAAGCGCGCCACATCTATGAATATGAGGCTACAAAATGTCTTAGAAAAAGTCTCACTTCTTTCATGATCTATGTCTTGCAGTAGAGTGGTTAAGTCTTCTCCCTCTAACGCTTGGTCTTTGCAATTTTCAGAATATACCTCCAAAAAATACCCTTCTAGCAGGAACGTGGTTGAAGAGGAGAAATAAGGTTCGAATGATCTTTTGAATGATCAAGTTTCCAATGCAGAGTTCCGAGCAACTTTTCAAGTACTTGCTCAAGCCATTACGGCTCAAGTAAATCATGAGATGGTTGCTCTCATGAATTCGAATACTAGTATGGAGACAACAAGAGTTCACAAGTTTATGAGGATAAATCCTCTGGAGTTTTGGGGTTCTAAAGTTGATGAGGATCCCCAAGAGTTTGTCGATAGCATTCATAAGATTGTTAAGATCATGGGAATTAGCTCGGTTGAAAGGGCGGAGTTGGCTACGTATAATTAAGAGGTGTTGGTCAAATTTGGTTTGATCAATAAAAAGGTGAGAGGCCTAAAGAGGCAGAGCCCGTGACTTGGGAGGAGTTCAAAGAGGTGTTTCTTGATTGCTTTTTTCCACTAGAGTTGAGGGTGGCCAAGGTGCAGGAGTTTATCAACCTTAAGCAAGATGGTATGAGTGTGAGGGAGTATGCCCTCAATTTTCTCAATTGTCAAAATATGCTCCATTTATGATTGCCGACTCAAGAGCTCGTATGAGTAAGTTCATATCGGGTGTGGTGGACATGATTGCAATGGAATGCAAAATGACGATTTTGATTCAGGAGATGGATATATCTAGACTCATGACCTATTCAGAGCAAGTAGAAATTGAGAAGCTAAAGGTGAAGAATAGGGAGTCAAAGAGGCCAAGGACTGATGATAGTGAATTCTCTCGTGCTAAAACCGGAAGTGGTAGATATCCTCATTTTCCCCAAAAGTACTTTGGCTAAGGGTCTTCTAATGCTACTACTCCAAGATTTGACAATGATAAGGTGCCCAAACCTAAACCTCAAGAAGGTTCTCCTATAGGCCAAGTTACTCACACATGCAAGAAGTGTGGTAGGAACTATAATGGCGAATGTTTAGCCGGATTGAATGTGTGTTACTGTGTGGTAAGCCGGGTCATCATGCTAAGAAATGCCATGTCAAAGATTCTCATCCTCAAGGCCAAGTTGATCAAGGTGGCAAGTGCAATGAAAGAGTGGTCAACACAATAATAGGTTCTATGCCCTCCATGGAAGGAAAGAGGTGGAGAAGACTCCCAATGTTGTTACCGGTATGTTATGGGTCTTTTACTATGATGTTTATGCTTTGCTTGATCCGAGTGAAGATTTATCTTTTGTTTCCCCTTATGTGGCCATAAGGTTTGGTGTTAGTCCCGATATAGTGTTAGAGCCTTTCTCTATTTATACTCCCGTAGGTAAGTCGTTTGTGTCTAAAAGAGTCTATAGAAGTTGTCCGGTTACGGTTTTCCATAAAGTTACTTTATGTGATCTAGTTGAGATTGAGATGACCGATTTTGATGTTATCCTTGGTATGGATTGGCTATATGCATGTTATGCTTTTATTAATTGTAAAACCTGAGTGGTTAAGTTCCAATTCTTGAATAAGTCGGTCCTAGAATGAAAGGGTAGTAACTCTATGTTTAAAGGTCAATTCATTTCATGCCTTAAAGTTCGAAAGATGATTTCCAAGGATTGTATTCATCGATGATATTTTGCTTTACTCTCTAAATGAGGAGGACCATGCAAGTCACTTGAGGATTGTGTTGCAAACTCTAAGAGACAAAAAACTATTTGCAAAATTCAACAAATGTGAGTTTTGATTAAGGGAGGTGGCCTTCCTTGGTTATATTGTGTCTAGTGAAGGTATTATGGTTGATTCTAAGAAAATCAAAAAGTGGCCTAGACCATTATATCCTTTGGATATTAGAAGTTTCTTGGGTCTAGCCGGATACTATTGAAGATTTGTGGAAGGGTTTTCATTGATCTCGTCACCTTTGACCAAGTTGACTAAAAAGAAGGTGAAGTTTCAATGGTCAGAAGCATGTGAAAAGAATTTTCAAAAATTGAAGGATTGTCTCACTACCACTTCTATCTTGACCTTGCCTAAAGGGTCTGATGGTTTTGTGGTATATTGTGATACCTCAAGGGTTGGTCTTGGTTGTGTATTGATGCAACATACTAAGGTAATAACCTATGATTCTAGGTAACTTAAGGTGGATGAAATGAGCTATCCAACCCATGATCTTTAATTAGCGATGGTTGTATTTGCCTTGAAGATTTGGAGACAGTACTTTTATGGTGTCAATGTGGATGTGTTCACCAATCATAAGAGTTTACAATATTTTTTTGTGCAAAAATACTTGAACTTTCGACAAAGGAGATGGCTTGAGTTGTTGAAATATTATGATATGAGTGTGTTGTATTATCGAGACTTGGAAAATGTGGTTGCCGATGCACTAAGTAGATTGTCCATAAGTAGTGTGGTACATGTTGAAGAATATAAGAAGGAATAGATCAACGTTGTTCTTAGATTAGCACGTTTAGGTATGTGGTTGGTTGACACTAACGATGGAGGTGTTCTTGTGTATAATGGTACGGAATCGTCTCTTAAAGCGGATGTTAAAGCTAAAAAAGACAATGATCCTGTGTTAGTCTAGTTAAAGAAGTTTGTTGTTGAAAAATCTATTGAGTCTTTCTCCTAAGGGGGAGATGGTGTGCTACATCATCTAGGTCATTTGTGTTTACCTAAAATTGATGGATTGATTGAGTTGATATTGAACAAGGCCCATAGTTCCCAATACTTGATTCATCCGTGTTCCACCAAGATGTATCATGACTTGAGAGAAGTGTATTGGTGGAATGTTATGAAGAAGGACATAGTGGAGTTTGTAGCTACGTGTTCAAATTTCCAACAAGTCAAAGTCGAGCATCAAAGATCGGGAGGTCTATCCCAAGATATTGAGATTCCTACTTAGAAGTGGAAATATGAAAATATGGATTTCATAATAGGTTTGCCTCATACTAAGAAGCAACATGATTCCATTTGGGTTATTGTAGATTGGATGACCAAGTTGGCTTATTTTCTATCGGTTAAGACTTCTTATGGTGCCGAAGACTATGCTATGTTGTATGTTCGTGAATTGGTAAGACTTCATGGTATGCCCTTGTCCATCATATCAAATTGAGGTACACAATTCACTTCGCATTTTTGGAAGTCATTTCAAAAGGGTATCGGTACAAAGTTTAAGTTAAGTACCGCTTTTCATCCTCAAACTGAAGGTCAACCCAAAAGAATGATCCAAACTATAGAGGATATGTTAAGGGCGTGTGTTATTGATTTTAAAGAAAGTTGGGATGAACATTTGCCATTGATTGAGTTTGCCTATAATAATAGTGTCACGACCCAACCCCGTAGGCCGTGACTAGTGCTCGAGCTGGACACTCGTGTAGCTGTTAGACATCATCAAACTAAAACTAAAAACAATATAGAGGCTTCGTGAAAATATAACGTCATCTCAAAACTTTACATACATGTATCATGGTAACCTATTCCGGAGAAGTCACAATCAACCAAAATATCATAATACATGAGCCGACAGGTCTGTTACTACACACAAAAACATCCCTAAATATATACGCAAGCCGAAAAGACTGCCACTACATACAACATCTCAAAATATAAATATACACGCAAGCCAACAATGTTGCCACTACGTACTTCAATGTCCCAAAAAGTCATGCTAACACAACTGAACAACATCTATACACAACCCATACGTATGTCTACAGACCTTTAAAAGTATCAACAGTAACATACATACCCCTGGATAAATGTATATATATACATCAAAGGATCTGTACTAAAAGTATAGGCCCCGAGATAATGGAGCACTCCAAGACAGCTGAATAGGGGTCCTAAGATTGCGGGTCACTAAATAGAGTATATGTACCTGTGGGCATGAAATACAGCTATCATGACTCAACCCCGTAGGCCGTGACTAGTGCCCAAACTGGACACTCATGTACACACTTATTATCTATAGTCAATCTGCAACTAGATATAATATGGAACTTATACGGATGGAACGCTGTCTCAAAACTGTCACATATATATATCAAAGTCACCTGTCTCCTAAGGAGTCACAACCATCAAAACATAACATAGTACGTAAGCCGATAAGGCTGCCACTACATACAACATCCCAAAATATGTATATACGTAAGCCAACAAGGCTTCCACTATGAATGGGAACATTTCAAAATATAAGTCATATAGATACAACCGAACATAGATACACACAACCCATATATATATCTATAGACTTCTAAGTGTATCAACAGTATCATATGGCGGGACAAGGCCCTGCCGTACCTCTAAATAAACATATATGTATATCAAAAGGATCTGTACCAAAAATCTAGGCTCCAGGATAATGGATCACTCCAAGACAGCGAAATAGAAGTCCTAAGCTGGCAGATCACCAAAATGAGTATCTGCACATACGGGCATGAAATACATCCGCCCCAGAAGAGAGGGGGTCAGTACAAAATACATACTAAGCATATAAAGCATAAAATACCATAAGAAAGATTATAACTGAAGTAGAGAGTCCAAAAAACAAGTATGATAATCAAGAACTCACTATACTTATGCTTTATGAAACAAATCATGCATATCATTGCAATATACCATACCTGGCCCATTATGTGACTTGGTATCATAATCGTATCATCATATGATCATATATATATATCGTACCCGGCCCTCTAGTAAGGAACTCGATGAATAAAGTCGTGTACACATATACCATACCCGACCTATTATGGGACTCAATGAATGATGAAGTAAAACTGTGAATGATAACATACCTAGCCCGAGACTAAGTAAAAGATGTAATAACAATATGTACGAGCAGAGTAGTGAGTAACCATATGCATTTAGATCATCATTTGAGACTCCGTAGATAAGTAGGCTAATTAATACTTGAGTGTCAAGGCAATAGTCATGTTCAGTAATTTTTGAATATAATTATGAACTATATTAAATAAAGCTTCAGGGATCATAGACACGTATCAAGATAATGCGAAACAACTTACTAAAGTTAAGGACATTAATCATTATAGAGTCTTTAAGAATAGGAACTTTCACATACCAACTACTGTCCGATGTATATAGAAGACATAAAGGTAGTAGCTCAACTACTTTAAGAGTTTTAGCATCAAGAAGTGAATAAGAATCATGAATCTTACTCTGAACCTATGAATGGAATTATCCTAAAGCTCATATCATATATCACTTATATTTAAGAGATGCCAAAAGAAAGAAGGGATAGCTTTACATACTTTTCGGGCATATTCGCCACATAGCACGTATGCTGCCCAATAGTATCTCAATTATATTAAGAAGTCAAGAACTTCGGTTACGCTATGGGGAGATTCAAAACGTATTCTAACGCTATTAGCTCCTTTCTAGATAACTAGACGACATTCCTTATATTCAAACCGATCACACAATAGTCAAGAAGATACCAACAACTATATGTTCAAGTATTATATTATATCGAAGATATTCAAGGCAAATTCGAAATACTCCGAACAATCCACACAACATTCTAAACAGCCCACGTTCCCAACATTCGATAATAATCCACATATGACTACGACATATTCAAATTATCCTTAATGACCCATAGTCTCAACATTTTCATCAAAACGATCTTCTAACAGCCCAACCAATACAATAATATCATGTATAACTTTAGTTACACTTAATCTTCCAAGCCCAACAAGAATAACAACGACATATCCAAACAACCCCTAACTAACAACATAAAAAATGCCCAAAAATCTTGCGAATACCTATGAACACACTAAGTAAACCACATATTATTCTTACACATTATTTCATGGCTAATGAAAGGTTGAGATCGAGTCTTGCTCCATAAATTAATTCTCTAAGGTAATCTTGACCCATTGGAATGTGATTATCTACGTGGGATTCATCGTTGGGGCAGAAAGGAGGTTCAATGCGAACCTACAACTTTCAGCAAGCTTTGGAAGCTCTTTGTTAAGGTATGACTTGATTCCCTTTTTACACATTTGAGTAAGGGTTTAAACATTTTATGGATCTATAAATATGGACTGTAAACATAAAAAGTATGCGCGTTATCATTGAAGGGTATTGAAAACAGGTAGAGGTTGTTTGAAGTTATTCTAGTGAATTAAAGTTTGGTTGGTGTTCTTGTTATTATGGTGTTGTATTTGAAGGTGGTTTGTATATGTTGAAGGGATGGAAATATAGTTAAAAATGGGTATAGGTGCTTCCGTGTGCATCCATGTTGTGCTCTTTTCCTTGTGGTTGTGATTTTACAAAATAAAGATCGAAAACCGTATTTTAAGGTTGTGGTTTTGAGTGGGCTGTTTAGAGCTTGTATTGAATAGTGTTGTGGTAGTGGCAGTGTATATGGATGGTGGTTGTTGTTGTTGATATGGCTATGCTAATTGGAGGTTAATTGCAAGTTCGAATAGGGTGAGTTATATGGGAAATATTGCCTGATTTCTGTTAACTTCTTAACTAATTGATATACTAGTCGAGAAGTGTGAACGAGAAAGTAATTCCTCTAGGTAATTGGTTGTAGATTTAGAAGCTGGAAATTTGAAGGAGGTAACGAGGCAAGCTTGGGTACGGTTGATCTATAACAGGTATGTAAAGTTATCTTTCTTTTTTCTTGGCATGTCTTAGACATAAGTAATATATGATATGAGCTGTGGGGGTAATTCCATTCATTAAGCTTCCGAGTATAATTCATGACTCTTATCCACTTCTTGATGTTAGAACTCCTACAATAATTGAGTTATTGCCTCTCAAGTCTTCTATATGATAGAAAGTAGTAAGTATGTAAAGCCTATCCTTCTTTTTGTTTGGCATGTCTTAGATATAAGTGATATGTGATGTGAGCTTTGGGGATAATTCCATTCATAAACTTCGAGTATGACTCGTGGTTCTTATTCACTTCTGGATGTTAAAACTCTTAAAGTAGTTGAGCTATTGCCCTCGAGCCTTCTATATGTTTAATAGTAATTAGATGTAATTGGATCTAATTCCATAAGCTGTTTAGCATTGTCTTGATACATGTCTATAATTCCTGAGGCTCCATTTGATATGACCCCTAATGATATTTAGAGGGTACTTGAGATGATTACTACCTTGATCTTCAAGTGATGGTTAACTTGACTATTTTATTGAGTCTCAGATGATGATTTAATTTGCATATGGTTACTCACTACTCTGCTCGTGCATATTGTTAATACATCATTTATCGAGTTCCATAATGGGTCGGGTATGTTATCGTGCACAGCTTCACTACCTCTTCACCGAGTCCTAGGTCGGGTATGATATATATGTACGATGATATGATATGATGACATAATAATATGATGATGGCACCGAGTCCCATAATGGGCCAGGTATGGTATAAATGTACACTACTCTATTCACCGAGTCCTTTGCTAGAGGGCTGGGTATGGTATATATATGCATGTGATGACATAATGATATATTTGTAACACCGAGTCCCAAAACATGCCGGGTATGGTATATGATGATGATATGCATGACTTCACTTCATAAGATGCAGGTACAGTGATTTGTAAATTGTTATGCTTGTCTCCTGCATCCTAGCTGCAGATGTAATCTCATTTATGATATGTTATTCTTTATATACTCAATACATATATCTTACTAACCCCCATTTCTTCGGGGGGCTGCGTTTCATGCCTACTAGTACAAATACGTGTTTTAGGAATCTACCAGCTTAGGACTTCCCACTCAGCTATTTTAGAGTGCTCTATTGTATCAGAGCATGAACTATTGGTATTGATCCATTAATGTATATATTCGTTTATTCAGGGGTATGACGGGGGTCCTGTCCCACCATATGATACCATTGACACTCTTAGAGGTCTATAGACATATGTATGTGGGTTGTATGTAAGTTTTGTTCATTTGTGTCTATAGATGTATTGTGAATGTTAATATGCAATGGCAACCTTGTTGACTTACTTTTCCTTTCATGACATAATTAGGGGTGACTCCTCAAGAGACAAATGAAAGGGCTATATGTATATGAAAACATTATGACCCATTGGGGTTCTTATGTTGTTATCATATTGTTTGTAGTTTGTTTGGACTACAGTTGATAGGTATGTATACGGGGGTCCAGGTCGGACCCCAGTCATGGCCTACAAGGTTTGTTCTTGACAAAAGTGGTATCAGAGCAGTTCATAATCGGAATGTCTACAGACCGTATCTAGTAGAGTCTTGTTTATCGGTATGTTTTGCACCACATCTATATAAACATGAGGCTATAAGAGATTTAGGATGTTACCTTTCTCCCATATCTAAGATCGTGCAATAGAGTTGGGCCATATAAAATGAGATTCCTTATACTAACCTTTGATTACAGCAGAAGAATGACACCGATAGAAGAAAGTAATTTATGATTTTGGAAGTTACTAAGTACACAAGTAAGTAATGGTATGAAAGGTATATGTCGGGTAAGGTATTGAAGTACAATTGAATTGTAAGGCTGAAGATCGAAAAGAAAGTAAACAGGACAATATAAAAGGTGCAGTTTGAGTTAAATATATAAGGTAAGTCCATCATTTCCATACCCTTGTTGATATTGGGAGCCCTATGTAGCTGTGATATGATATGGTGTATATATATATATATATATGACAGCCCTGTGAGGTGGTGTTGGTATTTCTTGCATGCAGGTTTTGAGATACTAAGAAATATAGAGGTAACTCCGCCTAAATTTTCCCAAAAAAAGAAGAAGAGAGAATGAGATATAAGTTCATAATATATCTTGGAAGTTGATACCGTGTCATGACCCAACCCCGTGGGCCTTGACTGGGGTCCGACCTAGACCCCAGTATACATATCTATCAGTTGTAGTCAAATCAAACTATGAGTAATGTGGTACTATATATAAGAACCCTAATGGGTCATACATTTTTATATACATATAGCCTCTTTCATTTGCCTCCTGAGGAGTTACATTAATGATCTCATGAAAGGGCACGCAAGTTGATAAGGCTGCTATAGCATATCAATATTTACAACACACCGTATAGACATGGCTGAAACTAATTTACATACAACCCACACACACATATCTACAAACCTCTAAGAGTAATGCCCGCAGGTACAAACACGTGTTTTGGGGATCCGCCAGCTTAGGACTTCCTACTCAATTATTTTTGAGTGCTCTATTGTACCGGAGCCTAAACTATTGGTATTGATCGGTTGGTGTATATATTCATTTATTTAGGGGGTACGACGGGGGCCCTATCCTGTCATATGATACCGTTGACACTTTTAGAGGTCTGTAGACATATGTGTGTAGGTTGTATGTAAGTTTTGTTCAACTATGTCTATATGATGTATTATGAATGTTAATATGAAATGGAAGCCTTATCGGCTTGCTTGTCCTTTCATGACATGATTAGTGGTGACTCCTCAGGAGACAAATGAAAGGGATATATGTATATGAAAACGTTATGACCCATTGGGGTTCTTATGTATGTTATCATATTGTTTGTAGTTTGGTTGGCCTACAGTTGATAGGTATATATACGGAGGTCTAGGTCGGACCCCAGTCATGGCCTATGGGGTTGGGTGGTGAGTAACCATATGCATTTAGATCATCATTTGAGACTATATAGATAAATAGGCTAATTAATACTTGAGTGTCAGGGCGATAGTCATGTTCAATACTTTTGGAATGTCATTATGAACTATATTAAATAAACCCTTAGGGATCATAGACACATATCAAGATAATGCGAAACTACTTATGAAAGTTAAGGACATTAATCATTATAGAGTCTTTAAGAATAGGGACTTTCGTATACCAACTACTGTCCGACGTATAGAAGACTTAAGGGTAGTAGCTCAACTACTTTAAGAGTTTTAGCATCAAGAAGTTAATAAGAATCATGAATCATACTCTGAACCTATGAATGGAATTACCCCAAAGCTTATATCATATATCACTTATATTTAAGATATTTCAAAAGAAAGAAGGGATAGTTTTACATACCTTTAGCGCATATTCACCACACAACATGTATGCTGCCCAATAGTATCTCAACCTATATTAAGACATCAAGGACTACGGTTAAGCTATGAGGAGATTCAAAACGTATTCTAACGCTAGTAGCTCCTTTCTAGATAACTAGACGACGTTTCTTACATTCAAACCGATCACACAATAGTCAAGCCAATACCAATAACTATATGTTCAGGTATTATATTATACCGAAGCTATTCAAGGCAGATTCGCAAATGTTCCAAATAATCCACATAACATTTGAAACAGCCCACGTTCCCAACATTCAATAACAATCCACATACGACTACCACATATTCAAAATATCCTTAATGACCCATAGTCTCAACATTTTCATCGAAACAATCTTCTAACAGCCCAACCAATACAATAACATCATGTATAACTTTAGTTACACTTAATCTTCAAAGCCCAACAAGAACAAAAATGACATATCCAGACAGATCCTAACTAACAACATAAAAATGCCCGAAAATCTTGCGAATACCTATGAACACACTAAGTAAACTACATATAATCTTACACATTATTTCATATAATATTTTCATCTAACATTCGTGAGATATAACAGTAGCCATACGACAACTATATCACATATTCATATGCAAGTAAACTATATTATTATCACTATAACCCTTACAACAGCTCACAAACAAATTAAACTTCAACTTCCATCATTAAATACCTTTATTTTAACCATAAAATCCATAACAACAACAATACAAATACTAAATAAAATCAGTTCACCATTTGCACATAAAATAGCCCCCTACGGCTTGAATAACTTCCAAACATCAACATACATAATTTCATACATCCAATTCACATTTATATACTCTCAACATGTCCAAACTCATCGTAAAACCTATAGAAAATGATCAACTCTTACCTTAATAGACTTAGCTCCTTAACTTGCTGAGATTGATAGCTTCAATTAATGAACACTTTGCTTTTCTCAAGGACCAATTCACGTTACCATAGACTCTTCAAATGGTTGAACTACCTTAAAAAAAATTTCTTTGGATCACAACTAAAAGCTTCAAGTTTAGCCAGCCATGGCCGAACTCCCTTTATCTCTCTATGATTCAATTTGTGAATGAGAGTCTCTCTCTCTATTTACCTCTATGTTATGTTGAAGAAGAATGAATGAATGACTAACTAATTAGTCATTAACTAAGCTCTTTACCTGCAGCTTTTGGAGTTACACGTGGCCCACTCATAGAATGGGCCAATCGAATTTGGCCATGCTATAGTGGGTCCACTTGGCCCACTCATGCTTTATTAGTATTAGTTTAATCACTAATCCCACTTAATAATCTAACCATGGTTAATTAATCCCTAATTCCTACTAATATTCTATATATCAATTAAAATTTGTAAGTAATTCATATACTTAATAAAAATCAGGGATGAAAAATCTCTATCTCATATATCAAAATGATCTTCTCCTTAAACTTATCTCGATTAGCATAAAATATTCCAACGTTAAAAAATATAGGGTATAACATTAGCTCCCCCGAAGAGAAAGGGTCGGTATGAGATATGTACTGAGTATGTAAAGTAGGAAATACAATAAAAATAATCATACCGAAGTAGAGATTCCAGGAGACAAGTATGATAATCAAGAAATCACTATACATGCGTCTTATGAAGAGAAAGCCTGCATATCATTAACATATACAATACCCAACCCATTATGGGACCTAGTGTCATAATTGTATCATCATATTATCGTATCATCGTATCATTATATCATCACATACATATACCATACCCGACCCTCTAGTAAGAGACTTGGTGAATAAAGTCGTGTGCACGTATACCATACCCGACCCATCATGGGACTTGATGAATGATGTAGTAAAACTGTGCATGATAGCACACCCGGCTCGGGACTTGGTGAAAGATGTAATAACAGTATGCACGAGCAGAGTAGTGAGTAACCATATGTATTTAGATTATCATTTGAGACTCCATAGATAAGTAAGATAATTAATACTTGAGTGTCAGAGCGATAGTCATGTTCAGTACTCTTTGAATGTCATTATGAACTATATTAAATAAACCCTCAGGGATCATAGACACGTATCAAGATAATGTGAAACAACTTATGAAAGTTAAGGACATTAATCATTATAGAGTCTTTAAGAATAGGGACTTTCGCATACCAACTACTGTCCGACGTATAGAAGACTTAAGGGTAGTAGCTCAACTACTTTAAGAGTTTTAGCATCAATTAACTAAATAAGAATCATGAATCATACTCGGAATCTATGAATGGAATTACCCATAAGCTCATATCATATATCACTTATATTTAAGACATGCCAAAAGAAGGGATAGCTTTACATATCTTTAGCGCATATTCACCACACAACATGTATGGTGCCTAATAGTATCTCAACCTATATTAAGACGTTAAGAAGTACAATTAAGCTAAGGGGAGATTCAAAACATATTTTAACGTTAGTAGCTTCTTTCTAGATAACTAGACAATATTCCTTACATTCAAACCGATCACACAATAGTCAAGCCAATACCAATAACTATACATTCAAGTATTATATTATACCAAAGCTATTCAAGGCAGATTCGAGAACACTCCGAACAGTCCACACAACATTCCAAATAGCCCACGTTCCTAATATTCGATAACAATCCACATATGACTACCACATATTTAAATTATCCCTATTGACCCATAGTCTCAATGATTTCAGCGAAATGATCTTCTAACAGCCCAACCAATACAATAACATCATGTATAACTTTAGTCACACTTAATCTTCCCTGCCCTACAAGAACAACAATGACATATCAAAACAGCCCCTAACTAATCAACATAAAAAATGCTCAAAGATCTTGTGAATACCTATGAGCATACCAAGTAAACCACATACGATTCTTACACATTATTTCATGCAATCTTTTTATCTAATTTTAGTGAAACATAACAGCAACCACATGACAAGTATATCACCTATTCATATGCAAGTAATCTATATTATTATCACTATAATACTTACAAAAGGCCACAAACAAATTTAACTTCAACTTCCATCATTAAATATCTTCATTCTCACCATAAAAGCTATAACAACAACAATCAAAATACTAAATAAAATTAGTTCACCATTTGCACATAAACAGCGCCCTACGACTTAAACAACTTCCCAACATCAACATACATAATTTCATACATCCAATTCACATTTATATACTTTCAACACATCCAAACTCACTGTAAAACCTATAGAAAATGATCAACTCTTACCTTAATAGACTTCGCTCCTTAACTTGTTGAGATTTATAGCTTCAATTAATGAACACTTTGCTGTCCTCAAGGACCAATTCACGTTACCATAGATGCTTCAAATGGTTGAACTACCTTAGCAAAATTTTCTTTGGATCAAAACTAAAATCTTTAAGTTCAGCCAGCCATGGCCAAACTCCCTTTCTCTCTCTATGATTCAATTTGTGGCTGAAGGAGAGCCTCTCTCTCTATCCTTCAACTTTGTGTTTGAATTATGAATATGAGTCATCTATTTAGTTTATATATGCTGACATATGTCCATCCCTTGACATGTGTCCTATTAATATTCCATGAGCCAATCAAATTCAGCTATATTTTGTGGGGCCTACTTAGTGGTCTAATTAAGTAAATTAATCATAATTAATCACTAATCCTTACTTAATAATCCAATCATGGTAAATTATTCCTAAATCTCAACTAATATTCCCACTAACTGTTATTAATTAGCAAACTGTGCAATTATTAAAATCGAGATTAAAAGTCCTTGTCCACAGACTTATATCGATTAGTTCACGAATAATCCATCATATAAAAATGCGGGATATAACATCCTTCCCCCATTTAGAACATTCGTCCTCGAATGTTTAATTGATATCGTAAGGCCCTAAAAGAATTTTTGGAAAGGTTTCCCTTATCGTCATAATATGTAGTTCTATCAGGCCACCAATATAACCAAGTAAGGAGTTTAAGTTACCTGTAGGCATAGGGAACAAGTAAGGGTACTTGTTCTTCATCTCTTCCTCGACTTCCCAGGTCATCTCTTCCCTGTTGTTGTTTCTCTATAACACTTTGATGGAAGCTACGTCCTTAGTTCGCAACCTCCTAATATGCCGATCAAGTATAGCTATAGGCTGTTCCTTATAGGATAACTCCTCTGTCACTTGGATATCATCTACGACAAATATTCTGGAAGGATCGCCTGTACATTTGCGAAGCATCGATACGTGGAAGACAGGATGTACTGCTTTAAAATCAGATAATAGGTCCAACTCATAGGCAACCTTGCCTACCCTATGAATGATCTGATAAGGGCCAATGTGCCTCCGGCTAAGCTTCCATTTCTTGATGAATATCATTATACCCTTTATGGGTGACACCTTCAAGAACACCCAATCATTAACCTGAAACTATAAGGGTCGACGTCGATTATCTGCATATGATTTCTGTCGACTCTAGGCTGCTAATAGTCTCTTTGGAATGAGCTTCACTTTATTAATAGCTTGCTGAATCATGACTGGCATATTAGTTTAGTATCACCTACATCAAACCAACCAATAGGTGACCTATACTTTCTGCCATATAAAGCCTCATATAGTGCCATCTAGATACTAGAATGGTAGTTATTATTATAAGCAAAATTAATAAATGACAAATTATTATCCCATATACCTTTGAAGTCAATAATATTGACCCATAACATATCTTCTAGTGTTTAAATAGTATGCTCAGCCTGTCTATTAGTTTGAGGATGAAATGCTATACTAAGATTCACATGTGTTCCCAATCCCTTCTGTAATGATCTCTAGAAGTTAGCTATAAATTAAGCTCCTTTGTTTGAGATAATAGATATAGGAACCCCGTGAAGTCTTACTATCTCCTTGATATATAACCTGGCATAGTCCTTAGTTGAATATATAGTCTTAACTAAAAGAAAATGGGCTAATTTTGTCAGCTTATCTACAATAACCCATATGGAATCATACTTCCGTGGAGTGCGAGGTAAGCCTGTAATGAAGTCTATATTAATATCTTCTTATTTGTAAGTCGGGATTTCCATCTCCTGTAATAGTCCACTAGGCTTCTAATGCTCAATCTTAACTTATTGGCAATTTAGGCACTGGGATACGAACTCTGCTTTGTCCTTCTTCATGCCATCCCACCAATGTAAACATCTAAGGTCATGATACATCTTTGTTGACCCTGGATGAATAGAATAACGGACATATTGTGCCTTCCCATAACTTGTTATCTTAGTCTTGTAATCTCAGGTACACATAATCTGCCCCTATATCTTAGCACTCTATCAGGTGTGATCTCGAATGGGGTCTTCTCCTATTGAAGGACCACATCCCTATACTATGCCAGAATAGGGTCCTCATACTGGTGTCACTTTACCTTTTCCATGTTATAGGATTCAACAACTCCTTGAACAGAAACTTCACCATTTTCAAAATCAGCCAAACGGACTCCAAGGTTAGCTAGTTGGCAAATTTCATGGACTATCTTTTTCCGTTTTGGTTGTATATCTACCAAGCTACCCATAGATTTATGGCTGAGTGCGTCTGCCACAATATTTGCTTTTCCTGGGTGGTATAGAATGTCAACATCATAATACTTTAGCAACTCTAGCCACCTTCTCTGCCGCAAATTCAGCTCCTTCTGCTTAAAGATATATTGGAGACTTTTGTGATCCGTGTAAATATCAACATGAATTCCATATAGATAATGCCTCCATATTTTCAAAGAATGAATTGCTGCTGCTAATTCTAGATCATGAATAGGATTATTTCTTTCGTGCTTTCTGAGCTGTCGGGAGGCATAGGCTATGACTCTACCATGTTGCATCAATACATAACCTAGCCAAATACCAGAAGCATCACAATAAATGACATAGCCATCTATTTTTTCAGGAAGAGTTAGAGTGGGGGCCATAGTCAACTTAACTTTCACCAATTGAAAGCTTCGTTCACAAACATCGATCCACTGAAACTTAGCCACCTTCTAAGTTAGCATTGTTAAAGGTATTGAAATCAAAGCAAACTTCTCTACAAATCTCCTATAATATCCTGCTAGCCCTATAAAACTATGTACCTCTATAGGTGTCGTAGGTCTAGGACAAGTCTTTACGGCCTCAATCTTTTGTGTATCTACTTGAATACCATCAGCTTCAATGATATTCCCCAAGAATGCTACTAAAGTCAACCAGAATTCATATTTAGAGAACTTAGCATACAACTTCTAATGCTGGAGCACCCCAAGTACCGTCCTTAAATGATTTGCATGCTCTCTTTCCAATCATGAGTAGACCAGAATATCATTAATAAATATAATCATGAACAGGTCTAGGAATGACTTGAATACTCGGTTCATTAGATCCATAAATATTGTTGGAGCATTGGTCAGCCCAAAGCACATCACCCTTAACTCATAATGCCCATATCGGGTCCTGAACGCAGTCTTTGGGATATATGCTTGCTTTACCCGTACCTGATAATAGCCTTACCGCAGGTCTATCTTTGAGAAACACTTAGCACCATGCAACAGGTCAAATAAATCATCAATCCTAGAAGGGGATATCTATTCTTTATTGTCTCCTTGTTCAGTTGCCTATAATCAATACACATTCGCAGTGACCCATCTTTCTTTCTCATGAATAGTATCGGTGCTCCCCAAGGTGATGTGCTGGGCCTAATAAAGTCCTTTTCTAACAAGTCTCTTAATTACTCTTTCAACTCCTTTAGCTCTATGGGTGCCATTCTGTAGGGAGGAATAGATATAAGCTGAGTATCTGGTAATACCTCTATGGTGAACTCTATCTCCCGCTTAGGAGGAAGACCTGGAAGTTCATCTGGGAATACATTTGGAAATTCATTGTTATATCCCGTACTTTTGTACATTGGAATGTTTTTAAGCTCCTCTAAAGTTGCCATGTGATCCATGTTATCCATGATGTTATCAAAATGATCCTAAGGAGGGGAGGATATAACTTCTCATATTTTACAATGACTAGTTCTATGTAGGTAGTGATGGTTTGAAATAGGTTTGGAAGGATTTGAAAAGGGTTCAAGGTTAAATAATTTATCATAGTAATCAACCTACTTGCTTAAGCTACTGGTTTGGATGTATTACATAATTAAGCTATTTGATTACACGTCTAGCTTGAGTAGCAAGGATCACATAAGTTGTTAAGATAAGACTAATTGCTAACCTACGAAAAGAACAAGTAGGTGATGCACCCACTTGGAATATGTGGGTTGCATTTTAAATGAAAAGGGCAAGTAAGTGATGCAACTACTTACAAATTTGTGGCAGGAATTAAGTGGAGATTAGTGATTAATTATTATTAATCAACTTAATTAGACCACTAAGTAGGCTCCACCAAGACATATTTCATGACCCAACCCCGTAGGCCGTGATGGGTGCCCGAGATGGACACTCGCGTATACCCCTGCTAACTATAAGTAAACATGTCTCCTATTTGAGTCATAGCGTACCAACAGGCAAGACAATATATGAGCCGACAAGGCTATTATAACATATAGGCACAACCTTACATGCATACATATACAACCTACATACATGTCTACAAACCTCTAAGAGTAAGAACAGTAACATAAGGTGGGACAGGGCCCCCGCCGTACCCATGAACAAATAAATGTATACATCGAGGGTTAATATCAAAAATAGGCTTCGGCATATTGGAGCGCTTCTAGACTGCTGAGTGGAACTCCTATGCTGATGGATTCCCCGAATGTGTATCTGTACCTACGGGTATGAACGCAGCCTCCCGAAGAAAAGGGGGTCAGTACGACATATATACTGAGTATGTAAAGTATAAAACATCAAAATGAGGGCACAACTAACATAGGGATGCAGGGGCAAGCATAACATTCAACAAACCACTGTACCTGCATCTCATAAAATAAAGTCATACATACTATCATCGCATACTATACCCGGCCCGTTCGGGGACCCAATGTAACAACCACATCACTCTGTTATCATAAGCATCTATGTGCTATTAGTGCTATCTCATGTAATAATGCCGAGGAACGTACGACCCGATCCATTTATCATATAGTGATGCCGAGGAACGTTCGGCCCGATCTATATATAATATAGTAATGTCGAGGAACGTTTGGCCCGATCTATATATTATATAGTAATGCCGAGGAACGTTTGGCCCAATCCATATATTATATAGTAATGCCAAGGAACGTTCGGCCCAATCCATATATTATATAGTAATGCCGAGGAACATTTGGCCCGATCCATATATTATATAATAATGTCGAGGAACATTCGGCCTGATCTGTATATTATATAATAATGCCGAGAAACGTTCGGCCTAATCCGTATATTATATAGTAATGTCGAGGAACGTTCGGCCCGATCCATATATTATATAGTAATGCCGAGGAACGTTCAGCCCGATTCATATATTATATAGTAATGCCGAGGAACGTTCGGCCCGATCCATATATTATATAGTTATTATAGCCGGCCCGGGACTCGGTGAAAGATTTATCACAGTATACACAAGTGGAGTAGTAAGTAACCTTATGTAATTTAAACCATCATTGGAGACTTGTTGAACTAATCAAAATAAACTATCACTCAAAAATTAAGACAATAGCCATAACAAGTACCCTTGGAGTGTCCTTATGGTTTGCATTAAAGTAGCCCTTTTGGAGTCATCTACTCGTATCCAAGCATAATAAAATATCTTTTGAAAGTTATGAAAATGGCCATCTTAGCGGCCTTGAGAATGGGGCTTCCTTGGGATCCCCCATACTTCGTCTATTTGTTTCAAAAAGTTCATGCCAAAAAAAAAAGAAGATTAACTTTACCTACTTACTACTTCCCAAGGTATAGAAAAACTTGAGAAGCCATAGTTCAGTTATTGGAAGAGTTCTAGCTTAAAGGAGTAAATAGGAGTCATGCTTTATACCACAACCTAAATTATACCAACTTAGGATGGTTGGATACTTTCATATGAATCGAGGCAAAAGAACATAAGTTCTAGGAAATTAAAAACGTTAGCCATCTTAGTGTACTTAAAAATAATAGCTTATTGTAGACTTTGGGCATTCTTCATCCGTTGCTTTCTATGAGCCATGCCAAAAGAAGAAAGAGAATAGGCTTTACATACCCTCTACTTTCCCTCATAAAGTCATTATATACATATGTGCCGTGGAACGTACGGCCCGATCCTTAGATAGTAACATATATCGTACTTGGCCCGTCAAGGGGCTCGGTACCATAAACATTTCATCATAACATCATAACTTATGTCAAGGGCATATCAAGAGAGAATAAGGGTAGCTTTATATACTTATGTCAAAACATGCCAAAAGAAGGAAAGGTAGCTTCACATACTTGCTACTCTCCATCGTATATAAGCCTTGAGAGGCAATAACTCAACTAGTATAGGAATTCTACCATCGAGAAGTAAATAAGACTTATGAGTCATACTTGGAGTTCTATGAATGGAATTATCCCCACATTTCGTATATCCATCACTTAAGGCTAAGACATGCCAAAAGAAAAGAAGATAGCTTTACATACCTTTTTCGGGATTAATAGAAATCCGGCTTGCCTTGATACCTCCTTAATCTATTGACATGAAAGTAATACTAAGATTAATAGCCTTTCACTTTCCAATATCTCACTCCACAACCAAATACTAATAGGATTCATTTCTTTATCCATTACCCCCCGACTAGTTTGTTACTAGTTCCGATGCTACAAAAAATCGGGCAGCATTTCCCCTACAACTTCAACATCCTCGAGATTCCAACTCGGCCAAAATATCAACAACCATACCAACAACAACAAATATCAGCATATTTACAATTAAATCACTACAACCTTACACAATACAAGCTCCAAACAACTAGTTTCAAACTACGATACCAAAAATAGAGTTTCTAGTTTCCATTTTGCAAAACCTTTAACCGTACAAAGCGGGGGTCTTGTGGCTGCAACCAGCAGCTCCCCCACCTATTTTAGAAGCCATTTAGGCCCTGCAACACACACCACACAACCAGCAGCCGCCTCCAAACACACAATGCCTCACTTCGACTATAATTTAACTACGACGACCTCAATTTAGGTTGTTTCAACCGTCGAGCATATCCACAATTTTTATTTTTTTTACTTTCAGAAGTATACAAGGTACCTAATACACTTCAAAACAACCCCATAAATTCCAAATTTAAAGGAGAAACCTTACCTTACCCGAAATTGGCCAAAACTAGCCAAAATTGCGCCTCGAAAACCTCCTTAGCGCAGCTGAAACTTCGGGGCTGTTTGGTAACATTTTGGGCTGCTCCAAACCATAAATTTTCATTACTAACACCTTCATAACATCTTGATAAACCCTAGATAATTAATTCACAGAGAAAAATGAAGAACTCACTTTTTTTCCCTCCAAATCGTGGCTTTCTCCCTCTCTAGTTTCTTCTGTTCTCTTCTTTCTTTTCTCTAGAATTTTCTTGAATCTTTTGGAAGAATTTGCAACTTAAGGGATAAGGATGAATAAAAGTAATCAATATATATAAAGGCTACTTAACTAATGGGCTCACTTTACAAGACTTGGGCCCTTTCCTTGTGTTGGGCCTCTCTTGTTTTCTTTTTTTTTCCAAGCCCAATCACTTAGTTTCTATTTTTTTGTAATTCATGAAACATTTTTTTTTGAAATTCCAATTTTGCCCTTAGCCTCTTCCAATATTTCCAAATTCCAAAATTTTCATATCCAACTTATGTGTAAAATAAGGTCAAGACATAGCATGATCCTTAACTCATTACAATTATCCCAAAATGTCTAAATTCGCAAAATACGGGTTATAACAACATGTGGCAGAATCTGATGGGTGTGTGGATGATAATGGGACACATATCAACAATGGACACATGTCATAAGGGTGTACACGTGTCCAACTCCTAGGAAGCCTATATATACCCAATTTGATGACTAAGAAGCTCATATTTTTCATCTTCAACCATTGGAAATATAGAGAAAAAGAAGGAGAATCCAACCATCAAAACATAACATAGTACGTAAGCTGACAAGGCTGCCACTACATACAACATCACAAAATATATATATACATAATCCAACACGGCTGCCACTATGTACGGGAAAGTCCCAAAATAAGTCATGCTAACACAACCGAACAACATCCATACACAACCCATACATATATCTACAGACCTCTAAGAGTATCAACAATATCATATGGTAGGACAGAGCCCCGCCGTACCCCTAAATAAATATATATGTACATCAAAAGGATCTGTACCAAAAGTCTAGGTTCTGGGACAATGGAGCACTCCAAGATAGAGGAATAGAAGTCCTAAGCTGGCTGATTACAAAAGCAAGTATCTGCACCTACGGGCAAATGCTGCCCCCTGAAGAGAGGGGGTTAGTATGAAATATATATTGAGTATATAAAGTATAAAATACCATAAGAAATATCATAACTAAAGTAGAGAGTCCAGGAGACAAGTATGATAATCAAGAACTCACTTTACCTGTGCCTTACGAAACAAATCATGCATATCATTATCACCTATTATACCCGGCCCATTATGGGACTCGGTGCCATAATCGTATCATTATATTATCATATCATCATATAGATATACCGTACTCGGCCCTCTAGTAAGGGACTCAGTGAACAAAGTTGTACGCACGTATACCATACCTAGCCCATTATGGGACTCAGTGCCATAACCATATCATTGCATCATTATATCATCATATAGAGTACCAGGACCCCTAGTGTGGGACTCGGTGGATAATGTAGTAAAATGTGAGTGATAACATACCAGGCCCAGGATTCAGTGAAAGATGTAATAATAGTATGCACGAGCAGAGTAGTGAGTAACCATATGCATTTAGATCATCATTTGAGACTCAATAGATAAGTAGACTAATCAATAGTTGAGTATCAGGGCGATAGTCATGTTCAATACTCTTTGATTATCATTATGAACTATATTAAATAAAGCCTCAGGGATCATAGACACGTATCAAGATAATGCGAAACAACTTACAAAAGTTAAGGACATTAATCATTATAGATTCTTTAAGAATAAGGACTTTTGCATACCAACTACTGTCTGATGTATAGAAGACTTAAGGGTAGTAGCTCAACTACTTTAAGAGTTTTAGCATCAAGAAGTGAATAAGCATCATGAATCATACTCTGAACCTATGAATGGAATTACCCCAAAGCTCATATCATATATCACTTATATTTAAGACATTTCAAAAGAAAGAAGGGATAGCTTTACATACCTTTAGCGCATATTTTCCCCATAGCACGTATGCTGCCCAATAGTATCTCAACCTATATTAAGACGTCAAGAACTGTGGTTAATCTACGGGAAGGCTTTAAAACATACTCCAACGTTAGCAGCTCATTTCTAGAAAATTAGGCGATTTTTCCCTTATATTCAAACCAACTACATAACAACCAAATCGACATCAACAACCACACGTTCAAGTGCTATATCAAATTTAGCCAAGGAAAGATTCAAGAATGTTCCAAAACTGCCCGCACAATACGATGTTCCATAATTTTTAACATCATATAAACTTCTACAACAACCCACATAACAATTACAACTTCCACTTTAGCCATTTAGTCCCTTCATTATCATTACATAACCCATGACAATAACAACCAAAATATAAATCCAATTCAACTCACCGACTTTAATTAAAACAGCCCCTATGGCTTCAACAACATTCCAACTCCCACATACATAATTTCATACATCCAATTCACTTTTACACATTCATAACACGTCCAAATTCAACCTAAAACATATAGAAAAAGATTAACTCTTAACTAAACAAGTTGGCTTCTTAAGTTGGCTGAAACTTGTGGATTACACGTTAGGCCTTCTTGCTGCTCCAATGATTAGTTCATATTGTTAATCACCTCCAATTGATCGAAAACTACCTTAGAAAATTTATATGGGGATCAGAATTTGGGAGCTTGATTTGCTCAGCCATGGCCGTGAGTTGCCATGGCTTGGACTCTCCTTCTTTTTGTCTATATTTCCAATGGTTGAAGATGAAAGAAATGAGCTTCTTAGCCATCAAATTAGGTATATATAGGCTGACTAGAGGTTGGACACGTGTCCACCCTTATAACATGTGTCCATTATTGACATGTGTCCCATTATCATCCACACACCAATCAGATTCTGCCACATGTCTTGTGGGGCACACTTAGTGGTCTAATTAAGTTGATTAATCATAATTAATTACTAATCCCCACTTAATTTATTCCACAAGTTTGTAAGTAGTTGCATCACCTACTTGCCCTTTTTATTTAAAATGCAGCCCACATATTCCAAGTAGGTGCATCACCTACTTATTTTTTTTGTAAGTTAGCAATTAGTCTTATCTTAAGAACCTGTGTGATCCCTGTTACTTAAGCTAGATGTGTAATCAAGTATCTTAATTATGTAAGACATCCAAACTAGTAGCTTAAGCAAGTAGGATGATTACTATGATAAATTATTTAGCCTCGAACCCTTTTCAAATCCTTCAAAACCTATTTCAAACCATCACTACCCATATAAAACTAGTCTATACAAAATATAAAGTGTTATATCCTCTCCTCCTTAGGATTATTCTGATAACATCATAGATAACATGGATCATATGGCAGCTTTAGAGGAGCTTAAAAATATTCTAATGTACAAAAGTATGGGATATAACACCGGGCTAGCTGACAAGGATATCTACTACACTGCTGAGGCTGCCCACCTCAAAACTCACCCATATAACCAGCCGATCTAGCTCTCTAATGTTGTCCTCTATCATGATCTCTGTCAGGTTGACTCCATCTATGTTGATCCTCTACCTCCTATGCATATGCCTGCACCCGAGTAGTATTCATACCTGGCTGAGAAGCCATTTCCATATAGCTATCAATCAAATAAAAATCTAGCCCCATCAGATACCGATGCACTTTATCAGTCATATCTGCTACAATAGTGGGTGCATGTCTCGCCAACGAATTAAACATAAGACTATAATCTCGAACACTCTTACCATTCTGCCTCAAATAAAAGAATCTATCAATTCTAGTTCATCTAATCTTTGGAGGTAGAAAGTGGCCTAGGAAAGCCTCCACAAACTCATCCATACTGCTGGAGGAGCACCCTCGCCCCTAGATAACTTCCAAGATTCATACCAATTAACGGCTACATCACGCAGCTGATATGAAGCTACCTTAACAGACTTAGTCTCAGAAGCCCTAATTATCCTCAGCGTATGCTGAACCTATTGGATAAACTCCTGCGGGTCATCTGTAGGCCTCTACCCATAGAACTCTGAGGGGGGGTTATAAGTAAAGAAGTCACGAACCCTTACTTTTATCCTATGCTTGCGAGCCTGCCCTGCCATTAATCTTGTCAGTAACTGAATTGTATCTCTCATGGCCCTATCCTCCACCCCTGGCTAGGGAGCTGGAAGCTCAGGTATTGGGGCCTCAAGAGTTGGTAGTGGAGCTTCCCCCTGATCTGCAGCTGCTGCTGTTCTAAGCTAATCTGGAAGTGGTGGTGTAGCAGAGCTCGCTGACTGAAGTATAATCTTGGGCATGGACTAGGCATGGGCCCTAGTAACTCTCTGAGTTTGACTAGTCTGTCATACTACTGATTTGCCCTTCTAGGCAGCTGTCGCTTTCTTTGGAGGCATAGCTGTAGACATAATAATCTATTAGTGAGAGATTATCCTAATAACATAGCTCTATCGCACGATCTAGAGTAAGAAAGAAAGACAAGATCCTAAATATTCTGTAGGTTCCTATTTATAGATGTGGTGCATAACACACCAATAAAAAAGACTCTACTAGACACGGTCTATAGAAACTCTGAGGATGAACTGCTCTGATACCACTTTTGTCATGACCCAACCCCGTAGGCCGTGACTAGCGCCCAAATTAGACACTCGTGTACACACCTGTTATCTATAGTCAATCCTTAACTAGATATTATATGGAACTTATACAGATGGAATGTTGTCTCAAAACTATCACATATATATCATATCCACCTGTCTCTTGAAGTGTCATAACCATCAAAAGATAACTAGTACGTAAGCTGACAAGGCTACTACTACATACAATATCCCAAAATATATATATACACAAGCTGACAAGGCTGCCACTATGAATGAAAATATTCCAAAATATAAGTCATATAGACACAACTGAACAGATATACACACAACCCATACATATGTCTACAGACCTCTAAGAGTATCAACAGTATCATATAGTGGGACAGGGCCCCGCCGTACCCCTGAATAAACATATATGTACATCAAAAGGTTCTATACCTAAAGTCTAGGCTCCAGGACAATGGACCCCTCCAAGATAGCAGAATAGAAGTCATAAGCTGACAGATCACCGAAGCAAGTATTTGCACCTGCAAGAGTGAAATACTGCACCCCCTTCCCTCAAAGAGAGGGGGTCAGTACGAAATACGTACTGAAGATTATATGGAATCTATTCAAGGCAGATTTGAGAACACTCTGAACAACCCACACATCATTCTAAATAGCCCCACATTCACAACATTCGATAACATTCCACACACGACTACCACATATTCAAATTATCCTTAATGACCTATAGTCTCAACATTTTCATTGAAATGATCTTCTAACCACACAACCAATACAATAGCATCATGTATACCTTTAGTAATACTTAACCTTCCAAGCCCAACAAGAACAATAACGATATATCCAAAAAGGCCCTAATTAACAACACAAAAGATGCCCGAAAATCTTTCGAATACCTATGAACATACTAAGTAAACCACATATGTTTCTTACATATTATTTCACACAATCTTTTCATCTAATTTTCGTGAGACATAACAACAGCTATACGACAACTATATCACCTATTCATAGGCAAGTAAACTACATTATTATCACTATAAACCTTACAATAGCCCATAGACAAATTTAACTTCAACTTTCATAATTAAATACCTTCATTCTCACCATAAAATCCATAACAACAACAATCAAAATACTAAATAAAATCAGTTCACCATATGCACATAATACATCCTCCTATGGCTTGAACAACTTCCCAACATCAACATACATAATTTCATACATCCAATTCACATTTATATACTCTCAACACGTCCAAACTCACCCTAAAACCTATAGAAAATGATCAACTCTTACCATAATAAACTTAGCTCCTTAGCTTGCTTAGATTGATAGCTTCAATTAATAAACACTTTGCTGCCTTCAAGGACCAATTCACGTTACCATAAACCCTTCAAATGGTTGAACTACCTTAGAAAAATTATCTTTGTATCACAACTAAAAGCTTCAAGTTCAGCCAGCCATGGACGAACTCCCTTTCTCTCTCTATGATTTAATTTGTGAAAGAGAACCCCCCTCTCTCTCTCTCTTTTCCTCTATGCTATGTTGAAGAAGAATGAATGAATTACTATCTAATTAGTCATCAACTAAGCTTTTATACCTACATCTTTTGGAGTTACATGTGCCCCACTCATAGCATGGGCCAATCATTGTTTGTTATGCTATAGTGGGGTCCACTTAGCCCACTCATGCTTTAATTAGTATTAGTTTAATCACTAATCCGATTTAATAATCTAACCATAGTTAATTAATCCCTAATTCCCACTAATATTCTTTATCAATTAAAATTTGTAAGAAATTCATATACTTAATTAAAATCAGAGATTAAAAGTCTCTATCTCATATCTCAAAATGATCTTCTCCTTAAACTTATCTCGATTAGCATAAAATATTTAAATGTTCAAAAATATGGGGTATAACATCTTTCCCCCTTTAGAACATTTGTCCTTGAATGTTAAACAAATCTCATAATATCTTATAAAGATTTTGGGAAAATCTCTTTTATTCATACAACATATAGTTTCACCTTTCAATCCATGTAAACAATTTAGGAGTTTAGATTACCTGTAGACATAGGGAAAAGTATGGATATTTATTTTTCATCTTTTCTTTATCTTACTAGGTCATCTCTTCCCAATTATTATTTCACCACAATACCTTAACGGAAGCCACATCCTTAGTACACAACTTTCTCACTTGACGGTCAAGTATAGCTATAGATTGCTCCCCATAGGACAACTCCTCCATCGGTTGGATATCATCCACAGGAAATACTCTAGAAGGGTCGCCTATACATTTGCAAAGCATCAATATACTGCTTCTAAATCAGATGGTAGGTCCAACTCATAGGCAATCTTGCCTACTCTATGAATGATCTGATAAGGGCCAATGTACCTTAGGCTAAGCTTTCCTTTCTTACCAAATTTCATTACACCCTTCATGGGTAACACCTTCAAGAACACTCAATCATCAACAAAAAACTCTAAGGGTTCACATCAATTATCTCAATATGATTTTTGTCGACTCTAGGCTACTAATAGACTCTCCTAAATTAGCTTCACTTTATCAATAGCTTGATGAATCACGTCTGGGCCTATTAGTTTAGTCTCACCAATATCAAACCAAATAATAGGTGGCCTACACTTCCTTCCATACAAAGCCTCGTACGGTGCCATCTAGATACTAAAATGGTAGCTATTATTATAAGCAAACTCAATAAGTGGCAAATGATCATCCCAACTACCTTTAAAGTCAATAATTCAGGACCAGAACATATCTTCTAGTTTCTGAATAATACACTCAGCCTGTCTGTCAGTTTGAGAATGAAATGCTATACTAAGATTCATCTATGTTCCCAACCCCTTCTGGAATAATCTCCAGAAGTTAGCTATAAATTGAGCTCCTCTGTCTGAGATAATAGATATGGGAACCCCATAAAACCTTACTATCTGCTTGATATATAACCTCACATAGTCTTCAGTTGAATATGTAGTCTTAACTAAAAGAAAATGGGCTGATTTTGCCAGCCTATCTACAATAACCTATATGGAATCATACTTCCGTAGAGTGCAAGGTAAGCCTGTAATGAAGTCCATATTAATTGCTTCCCATTTCCAAGTTGGGATTTTCATCTCCTGTAATAGTCCATCAGGTTTCTGATGCTCGATCTTAACCTGTTGACTATTCGGGCACTGGGCTACGAACTCTTCTATGTCTTTGTTCAGGATTTCCCATCAATATAAATATTGAGGTCATGATACATCTTTGTTGACCCTAGATGAATAGAATAACGGGCATAATGTGCCTCTCCTATAACCTGTTGCCATAGCCCTGCAATCTCAAGTACACATAATCTGCCCTTATATATTAGCACCCCATCAGGTGTGACCTCAAATGAGGTCTTTTCTCTTTGAAGGGCTACATCCCTATACTTTGCCAGAACAGAGTCCTCGTATTATTGTCTCTTTACTTCTCCCATGATAGAGTATTCAACAACTCCTCGAATAGAAACTCCACCATCATTAGAATCAGGCAAATGGACTCCAAGGTTAGCTAATTGGAAAACCTTACGGACTATTTTCTTCCATTTTGGTTGTACATCTGCCAAGCTACTCATAGATTTATGGTTGAGTGCATCTGCTATAACATTTGCTTTCCCTGGGTGTTATAGAATGTCAATATCATAATCTTTCAACAACTCTAGCCACCTTCTATACTGCAAATTCAACTCCTTCTACTTAAAGATGCATTGGATACTTTTGTGATCCATGTAGATATCAATATGTATGCCATATAGATAATTCCTCTATATTTTCAAAGCATGAATTATTGTTGCTAACTCCAGATCATGAGTTGGATAAATTCTTCCGTGCTTTCTAAGCTGCCGGGAGGTATAGGCTATGAATCTACCATGTTTTATCAATACACAACCTAGCCCAACACTGGAAGCATTACAATAAATGACATAGACATTTGGTCCTTTAGGAAGAGTTAGAACTAGAACTGGGGCCATAATCAACTTATCTTTCAGCAATTAAAAGCTTCGTTCACAAGCATTGGTCTACCAGAACTTATCTACCTTCTAAGCTAGCCTTGTTAAAGGCGCTGAAATCAAAGCAACCTTCTTTATGAATCTCCTTTAATATCCCGCTAGCCTGAAAAAATAATGTACCTCAGTAGGTATCGTAGGGCTAGGCCAAGTCTTGACAGCCTCAATCTTCTGTGTATCTACCCAAATACCATCAGCTCTAATAATATGCCCCAAAATGCTACTGAAGTCAACTAGATTTCATATTTAGAGAACTTAGCATATAATTTCTGGTGCTGGAGCACCCTAAGTACTACCCTCAGATGATCTGCATGCTCCTCTTTCGATCGTGAATAGACCAGAATATCATCAATGATTATGTCACGACCCAACCCCGTAGGCCGCGACTGGGGTCCGACCTGGACCCCCGTATACCTACCTATCTGTTATAGTCATACTGAACTATGAACAAGGAGATATTACTATAAAAAAAAAACCCAACGAGTTAAAACTTTTTCATGTACATGTAGCCTCTTTCATTTGTTTCATATAATGAAAGGGCACGCGAGCCGACAAGGCTGCTATAACAAAAACATTCACAATATATCGAATAGGCAACATCGAAACTATCTCATAAACAACCCACATATACACATGTCTACAGACCTCTAAGAATAGTAACAATAACATATGGCGGGACAAGACCTCCGCCGTACCCCTGAATGTACAAATATATACATTAAGTGACCAGCATCAAAATTTAGGCTCCAGAACAGTGAAGCACTTCCGACTCAGCTGAGAGGAACTCCTATGCTGATGGATCTCCAGAATAAACATCTGTACCTGCGGGCATGAAACGCAGCCCCCCGAGAAAAGGGGGTCAGTACGATATATGTACTGAGTATGTAAAGCATAACACATCGTAACTGAGATCATAACTGAAATAGGGATGCAGGGGACAAGTATAATAACTAAATAAATTACTGTACCTGCACCTTAGGACACGTAAATCATACACATCATCATATGCTGTGCCCGACCCTCTAGTAAACTCGGTGTTATAATCAATTTTTCATAATCACATATCATCATATCATAATGCATTTTATTTCATCATATCATCGTATACGGTATCATACCATCGTATACGGTATCATCTCATCATGTATATCATTGTATCAAACCCGGTTCACTGCGGGGCTTAGGGTCACAATGTATTGCTTTAATCTCATATGCATGCCTACATAAAGTATCCGGCCCTTTAGTGAGGGACTCGGTGAATGGAGTGGTGTACGTCTATAGCGTACCATCATAATATACATATGTACCCGGCCCTCTAAGGAGGGACTCGGTGTTCCTTCCTTATTTCACCATATATACAATCATATTACAGCCGGCCCGGGACTCGGTGAATAATCGTATCGTCATAACATATAACATATATCACACCTCACGTACGGCATCGTCTCCTCGTACGTGGAACTATACACATCCGGCCCGGGACGCGGTGAAAGAATCAGTAACACTGTGCACGATAACATATCCCGGCCCATCGTGGGACTCGAGGAAGGATGGGTTACAGTATATACGAGTAGAGTAGTGAGAAACCATATGCAACTAAGTCATTATCTAAGACTCGATGAAACAGTCAAGTGAACCGTCACCTGAAGACTGGGGAGTAATTATCCGAGGTATCCCTTTAGATGTCATTAGGGCTTACATCAGTTGGGGCCTCAAGAATCAGAGACATGCATCCAGATAATGTCATATAGCTTATGCAATCAGAAACATGGTTTATGCAATCAAAGACACAGTTATGCAATCAGAGACACAGTTATGTAATTAGTGACATTGATCATTCCAGAGATTTCAAGGAAAGGAGCTTGTATCTCCACTTACTATTCACTGTATAGCAGTCTTGAGAATAATTGTTTGACTACTTTCAGACTCTTAATATTCAGGAGTAGCTACAAGTCACGAGTTGCAATCAGAGCTCATAAATGGAATTACCTCTAAACCTATATCATATACCATTTAACTTAAAATTAAGCCATTCCACAGGGAAGGAGAAATAGGTTTTCCATGTACTAGTTTTTATCACATAAAAGACTTAAGGGCAACAACTCAGCTATTGTAGGAGTTCTAACATCAAGAAGTAAATAAGAGTTTCGACTTATATTCAGGGCTTTATGAATGGATTGAATCCCACATATCATATACATATCATTTATAACTTACATCTAAGACATGCCAAAAGAAAAGAAAGATAGTTCTACATACTAATTCCAAAAACACGCCAAAAGAAAACTTCACATACCTCGTCTGACTTATTCTTTATCCTGTTCGCCTCGTCATCCTTTGAACCTATTAAACAGGAGAGTAATATGCATATCAACTCTTCTTAATTTTCCAGCATCTTAGGTTACACCTTAGTGGTAATGGAATCTATTCCCTTAGTCGTTTCCTCGATTAGTTCTTTAGTTTGTTAAGGCGTTAACGAAAATTGGGCAGCACCTCCCCTATAATGTGCCCTATCCGAATTCCCAACCATGTCCTTAGAACCTGCAGCCAACCAACAATGCAACCAGCAGACCATATATATACATATTACGACCAAAATCATACAATATAAACCCCCAACAATTCACTCGAAACTAAGATACCAAAACTAGAGTTTTTAATCTTTCTTTCGCGAATTCTTTAATTGCAAAGCCTGTGGCTGCAACCAGCAGCTACCACACCTCATTTAGATAAATTTTAGACTCTGCAACACGCCACAACACAACCAGCAGCAGCCCCTACGCGTACAACACCTTATTTCGACAACAACTTAACTATAGCGATTCTAAATTCGTTTATTTCGAACGCCGAACTTTTGAAACATTTTCCCCAACTTCCAGCAGGTCCTAAGGTGTGTAATCTAGCATAATTTAACGTCATAAACTTCAAATTAGAGGGGAAGCACTTACCTTTCCCGAAATTGACTAAAACTTGCCGAAATCGCGCCTCGGAATTTTATTTACGTGCTGAAACTGTGTGGACTGGTTGCTGTTCGTTTTGGCTGCACCAAGCCATAATTTTATACTTCTAATACCTCCATATCATTGTATTATACGCTAATTAATTAATTTACGGAACGAAAACGGGACTTACCTTTTGTTTTGCTCAAACCCGTGGCTGCCCTCACTTGTTCTTCACGTTTCTCTTGTTGCTGCTTTGTTGCTGCTGGAAATATGCTAATGAACTGAAGTAATTAGAATATATATCAACTTATATAGGTGGTCCCAAGGGGTGACACGTGTCAGCCCCTAAGAGGGACACGTGTCCAGCCCCTATTGGGCCACCGTGTCCATGCAAGAAGGGTGGGGCTGCCACGTGGCAGTGGGGCCCACCTCCCCCAAGCAGCTGCATCACCTACTTGACCCTAAGTAGGTGCATCACCTGCTTGCTTGAGGTGCTGCCACGTGTCGCTCCTCCATTGGCTGCCACGCATCGTCTTTTTCCCTTCCTCGCGGGTTCGTAATCTTGTCTTACTTTAAGAGCTCATGTAATCCGCACTACGTAAGCTTGGTATATCCTTAAACAACTTAAGTGTATAGGACTCTTAACTTAGTGCCTTACGTAGGCAAATTGAGTCCTACGACTCATTTCTTAGCCTCCAACGCTTTCCGGATTCTTATGACTCTATCTCCGACCTCCCTTCTCGCGAGGTATCACAATCTTCTTTCCTTAGAGTTGTTTGATAGTGTTGTAGCTTATCCGGCTCACATGATAGTGTCTAAGGAACTTAAGAAGACGTTCCGAGCTCAAGAGTGCGGGGTGTAACATCCTTCCCCCCTTTAGAACATTCGTCCCCGAATGTTGAATAAAACTTTCCTTAAGACTTTATACGGATCATAGGGAGATGCCTTTCTACTGTAATGACATATATTTTCATCCAAGTAATTAATATACGAGTTCCAAGACTGGGGCTATCCGTAGACATCGGGAATAGGTATGGACACTTGTGTTTCATGTCCTTTTCAACCTCCCAGTTTATGTCTTCACGATTCTTATTCCGCCATAGTACCTTGACGGAAGCTATGTCCTTAGTTCGCAACCCGTTTAATCTGCTGATCCCGAATGGAGATAGGTTGCCCCTCGTAGGATAACTCCCTATTACGTGGACCTCCTCCACGGGCAATATTCTGGGAGCATCGTTCCCATTCTTATGGAGCATTGATCTATGAAAACTGAATGTATTGTTTCAAATCGGATGGTAGGTCCCACTCATAGGCAGCTTTATCTATTCTAAAAATGCTTTGCGAAGGATCAATGTATCCTCTTCTTGTTGACTTTAGGCTGCTAATCGATATCTTGTCTCGGAATAAGCTTTACTTTATCAATAATTTAGTGGATCACATCTGGGACTGTCCCTTAATCGAAGGGAAAAATGTCATACTAAGATTCATCTGGGTTCCTCAATCCCTTTCGAAATGATTTCCAGTAGTTAGCTGTAAATTGAACTTTTCTATCAGAGATAATAGATGTGGGGACTCTGTGAAATCTTATTGTTTCCCTACTTTGTCATTTCGCAGAACCCTCAGCTGAATATGACTTTTTCACTGGAGGGGAACAGGTTGATTCTGTCAGCCCATCTACCATAGCCCGTATGAACTCCCAGTTCCTTAGAATGTTAGGTCAGCTCGTACTATAATACATATTAACTGCTTTCCACCTCTGATTCGGGGTTTCCATTCCCTGAGATAGGCTATCAGACTGCTGATGCTTCTTTTAACTTAAGCTATTGTACAAGTCCTCTTAATCCAACTTGTAATACCTTAGGTATGCTATCTTTCTCTTTTACTTAGATCTTTTCTCCAATTTTCTTACCATACATCATATTGTAATCCTTACATAAACGTGTGTACGCATATAGAGCAGTCCAGAAAGTTCCTTAGCGTTGCTATACTAGTGGCTTACTTCCTTTAGTCGAGGTTAAGGCTCCACTATGGCTATTGTCCTTAATACCGATTATATCTGAATAGTTCTGCCTCGAACCATCTTACACTTTTCCTGAATAGATTCTAAATATGGCAATCACATTGTTATTACTGACTTTTTTTTTTATCGAGTAATCATTTGACCTCGCTCTTAGTATGCCAATATTCATAAGCTGCACAACTGTTTTTGTGCCATTTTCACGAGGTGCGTTGCATTTTAGTCATAATCTTTTCTGCTCTTGGCTTACTCTATTCTATATGTGTCGTTGTACTAACCCGCTTTTATAATCTCTTTTTGTCATACTTGTTTTGTTCTCTTTCTCACTTCCCAGGGGTCACCCATCCCAGTGCTACTCTCATTCGAGCACGCTTAACTTCAGAGTTTTGACGGAATCCGGTGCATCAGTTTGGGTATGATCACGTCCATCTCTTATGGGGTCTCGTTTGACGTTTAAGCGTCCCCATTTACATGCGATAGCATCAATTGATTTTATGTTACGCTTGTACTTATTTTGTCCACTTCCCCCCTTTAGGGTGTACCTATGTCATTCTCCGTACATCTTCAGCTATTTACACGCGAATGATTCTATTCCAACATATTTAACCGGTTGCACCATAGCTACATCTTTTGTTAAATCATCCCCACGTGAGGTTGCCTTTCTAGGAAACCCTAGAACAACCGTAGGGTGCTTTAATATTTGGAGTATCTCGAATCGAGTCTCATCTAATGATTGATACTCGAGTAGTATCCGTAATGTAGCAGTGCATTCAAAGCCACATTCCATTCATCCAAACCAGTAATTAGGGAGGGCTCATAATTGGTGCACATTCCCCACTCGAGTGTACTTATACTTTAATGACTCATGTTTCGAGCTTCGTCATTATACTAACTTTATTCCAGTGGATACCACTAATCATTAGAGTGGAGTCACGTGCACACCATACTTCTTTACGCCTCCTGAGCTTGCACCTTTGTTGTGTGCTTTAAGGCTCATTTCTAATCCTGCTAAAAACCATATCAATTTCGTGGTAGTAGGGGCCTTATCTTATTACTTTTTCATCATACTATACTTACAGTTCATAACTATCTATTTCTCTTTTTGTTCGATCCTTATACTTAATTAATCGCATCTATCTTGAGTGCCTCTATTAGAACTTCTGTATTATTCCTTCAACTCATTTCCATTTTTGGTTGGGCGTAAGGAATTCTATATTACTCTTTATTTCCTTGCACTAGCCATCCTTTTCGTCATCATATAACCTTTATTAGAAACTTTCCTTATGGAACTTGATAAATCTTCCTTATTTGTTCCATAGCTTGCTTTTCCGTTCCACCCCTATCTTTACATTCCATTTACATGGACCACATCATACCTTCTAGTTACTTCCTTACTAAGTTTTGCTTATTCTAATAATGGTTTTTGTTATTTTCACCTAGTACCTTGTTCGTATTCAGACCCATAGTATAATACCGCTTGACTTTCTTCACGATTCTTACTATGGGTTACTTACCCTTCTTAGCTAGTCTTGTCCTTAATGTCTCACAAGCTATCTTATTAACACTTCATATCCGTCACAATTCTTTTCCCTTTGTACTCTTGTCTTACTCTTATCTTAACCATACTATTACTTCCTTCAACTATCACTTGTCATAGTTTATCCCTATGTATCAATTCAGGCAATGCCTTACTATCTCGTTTTATCTCGATCTATTAGTCCTCTCTAAGTCATTTTCTTTGGCTTATAGTTCCTTTCTAACTTATTCTACTATTCCAGTATCATCCTCCTAGTTTCTATTGCCATTAACTCAGCAATTAACTTATTTCTCGAGGTCAGCCATACTTGTTTAGTCAAATCTCATCATTGTTGCGAGGACAACCTTTCAAAACATACTATAGCCCTGTATCTCATTCTCCTCTTATTTCTAGGAAAATTTGGGCAGAGTTTCCTCTGTATTTCTTACTATCTCAACACCTGCACGCAGAAAATACCAACAATGCCTCACAGGGCACACAAATATATATTCATATCGTATCATATCGCAGCCACCCAGGGCACACATATATATTCATATCATCTCATATCGCGGCCGCACAGGGCTCCTATAATTAACAGTATGGAAATGAACTTACCTGTTATGTCCACTCGAGCTTCACCTGTTATACTTTCCTGTTTACCTTTCCTTTCATTTTTCAATTGTATCTGTCAATCGCATTTCAATACCATACCTGACATAGGGCTTTCGTGCCTTTGCTTACCTGCGTGCTTTGTAACTTTCAATATCGTCAGTTACTTTCTTCTATCGACGTTGTCTTCCTGCTAAAATCATAGGTTAGTATGAGTAATTTCATTTCCTATGGCTCGGCTCTATCGCACGATCTTAGATTTGAAAGAAAGTAACATCCTAAATATCCTGTAGCCTCCTGTCTATAGATGTGGTGCACAACACACCGATAGACAAGACTCTACTAGACACGGTCTGTAGACATTCCAAGGACGAACTGCTCTGATACCACTTCTGTCACGACCCAACCCCGTAGGCCGCGACTGGGGTCCGACCTGGACCCCCGTATACCTACCTATCTGTTATAGTCATACTGAACTATGAACAAGGAGATATTACTATAAAAAAAAAACCCAACGAGTTAAAACTTTTTCATGTACATGTAGCCTCTTTCATTTGTTTCATATAATGAAAGGGCACGCGAGCCGACAAGGCTGCTATAACAAAAACATTCACAATATATCGAATAGGCAACATCGAAACTATCTCATAAACAACCCACATATACACATGTCTACAGACCTCTAAGAATAGTAACAATAACATATGGCGGGACAAGACCTCCGCCGTACCCCTGAATGTACAAATATATACATTAAGTGACCAGCATCAAAATTTAGGCTCCAGAACAGTGAAGCACTTCCGACTCAGCTGAGAGGAACTCCTATGCTGATGGATCTCCAGAATAAACATCTGTACCTGCGGGCATGAAACGCAGCCCCCCGAGAAAAGGGGGTCAGTACGATATATGTACTGAGTATGTAAAGCATAACACATCGTAACTGAGATCATAACTGAAATAGGGATGCAGGGGACAAGTATAATAACTAAATAAATTACTGTACCTGCACCTTAGGACACGTAAATCATACACATCATCATATGCTGTGCCTGACCCTCTAGTAAACTCGGTGTTATAATCAATTTTTCATAATCACATATCATCATATCATAATGCATTTTATTTCATCATATCATCGTATACGGTATCATACCATCGTATACGGTATCATCTCATCATGTATATCATTGTATCAAACCCGGTTCACTGCGGGGCTTAGGGTCACAATGTATTGCTTTAATCTCATATGCATGCCTACATAAAGTATCCGGCCCTTTAGTGAGGGACTCGGTGAATGGAGTGGTGTACGTCTATAGCGTACCATCATAATATACATATGTACCCGGCCCTCTAAGGAGGGACTCGGTGTTCCTTCCTTATTTCACCATATATACAATCATATTACAGCCGGCCCGGGACTCGGTGAATAATCGTATCGTCATAACATATAACATATATCACACCTCACGTACGGCATCGTCTCCTCGTACGTGGAACTATACACATCCGGCCCGGGACGCGGTGAAAGAATCAGTAACACTGTGCACGATAACATATCCCGGCCCATCGTGGGACTCGAGGAAGGATGGGTTACAGTATATACGAGTAGAGTAGTGAGAAACCATATGCAACTAAGTCATTATCTAAGACTCGATGAAACAGTCAAGTGAACCGTCACCTGAAGACTGGGGAGTAATTATCCGAGGTATCCCTTTAGATGTCATTAGGGCTTACATCAGTTGGGGCCTCAAGAATCAGAGACATGCATCCAGATAATGTCATATAGCTTATGCAATCAGAAACATGGTTTATGCAATCAAAGACACAGTTATGCAATCAGAGACACAGTTATGTAATTAGTGACATTGATCATTCCAGAGATTTCAAGGAAAGGAGCTTGTATCTCCACTTACTATTCACTGTATAGCAGTCTTGAGAATAATTGTTTGACTACTTTCAGACTCTTAATATTCAGGAGTAGCTACAAGTCACGAGTTGCAATCAGAGCTCATAAATGGAATTACCTCTAAACCTATATCATATACCATTTAACTTAAAATTAAGCCATTCCACAGGGAAGGAGAAATAGGTTTTCCATGTACTAGTTTTTATCACATAAAAGACTTAAGGGCAACAACTCAGCTATTGTAGGAGTTCTAACATCAAGAAGTAAATAAGAGTTTCGACTTATATTCAGGGCTTTATGAATGGATTGAATCCCACATATCATATACATATCATTTATAACTTACATCTAAGACATGCCAAAAGAAAAGAAAGATAGTTCTACATACTAATTCCAAAAACACGCCAAAAGAAAACTTCACATACCTCGTCTGACTTATTCTTTATCCTGTTCGCCTCGTCATCCTTTGAACCTATTAAACAGGAGAGTAATATGCATATCAACTCTTCTTAATTTTCCAGCATCTTAGGTTACACCTTAGTGGTAATGGAATCTATTCCCTTAGTCGTTTCCTCGATTAGTTCTTTAGTTTGTTAAGGCGTTAACGAAAATTGGGCAGCACCTCCCCTATAATGTGCCCTATCCGAATTCCCAACCATGTCCTTAGAACCTGCAGCCAACCAACAATGCAACCAGCAGACCATATATATACATATTACGACCAAAATCATACAATATAAACCCCCAACAATTCACTCGAAACTAAGATACCAAAACTAGAGTTTTTAATCTTTCTTTCGCGAATTCTTTAATTGCAAAGCCTGTGGCTGCAACCAGCAGCTACCACACCTCATTTAGATAAATTTTAGACCCTGCAACACGCCACAACACAACCAGCAGCAGCCCCTACGCGTACAACACCTTATTTCGACAACAACTTAACTATAGCGATTCTAAATTCGTTTATTTCGAACGCCGAACTTTTGAAACATTTTCCCCAACTTCCAGCAGGTCCTAAGGTGTGTAATCTAGCATAATTTAACGTCATAAACTTCAAATTAGAGGGGAAGCACTTACCTTTCCCGAAATTGACTAAAACTTGCCGAAATCGCGCCTCGGAATTTTATTTACGTGCTGAAACTGTGTGGACTGGTTGCTGTTCGTTTTGGCTGCACCAAGCCATAATTTTATACTTCTAATACCTCCATATCATTGTATTATACGCTAATTAATTAATTTACGGAACGAAAACGGGACTTACCTTTTGTTTTGCTCAAACCCGTGGCTGCCCTCACTTGTTCTTCACGTTTCTCTTGTTGCTGCTTTGTTGCTGCTGGAAATATGCTAATGAACTGAAGTAATTAGAATATATATCAACTTATATAGGTGGTCCCAAGGGGTGACACGTGTCAGCCCCTAAGAGGGACACGTGTCCAGCCCCTATTGGGCCACCGTGTCCATGCAAGAAGGGTGGGGCTGCCACGTGGCAGTGGGGCCCACCTCCCCCAAGCAGCTGCATCACCTACTTGACCCTAAGTAGGTGCATCACCTGCTTGCTTGAGGTGCTGCCACGTGTCGCTCCTCCATTGGCTGCCACGCATCGTCTTTTTCCCTTCCTCGCGGGTTCGTAATCTTGTCTTACTTTAAGAGCTCATGTAATCCGCACTACGTAAGCTTGGTATATCCTTAAACAACTTAAGTGTATAGGACTCTTAACTTAGTGCCTTACGTAGGCAAATTGAGTCCTACGACTCATTTCTTAGCCTCCAACGCTTTCCGGATTCTTATGACTCTATCTCCGACCTCCCTTCTCGCGAGGTATCACAATCTTCTTTCCTTAGAGTTGTTTGATAGTGTTGTAGCTTATCCGGCTCACATGATAGTGTCTAAGGAACTTAAGAAGACGTTCCGAGCTCAAGAGTGCGGGGTGTAACAGATTACAATCATAAACAGGTCTAGGAATAGATTGAACACTCGGTTGATTAGATCCATAAACATTGTTGGAGTATTGGTCAGCCCAAAAGACATCACCCTAAACTCATAATGCCCTTATCGGGTCCTAAATACAGTCTGTGGGATATCTACTTCCTTTACCCGTACCTGATGATAGCCTAAATGCAGGTCTATCTTCAAGAAACCCTTAGCACCTTGCCACTGGTCAAATAAATCATCAGTCTCGGGGAGGGGATATCTATTCTTTATTATTGCCTTGTTCAGCTGCCTATAATTAATGCATATTCTCAGCTACCCATCTTTCTTTCTCACAAATAGTACCGGTGCTCTCCAAGGTGATGTGCTGGGCCTGATAAAGCCCTCTTCTAACAAGTCTCTCAGTTTCTCTACCAACTCCTTTATCTCTATGGGTGCCATTCTGTAGGGAGGAATAGATATAGGATGAGTACCTAGCAATACATCTATGGTAATCTCTATCTCCCACTCAAGAGGAAGACCTAGAAGTTCATCTGGAAATTCATGAACTACCAGAACTGACTGAAGAGTCGGTACCTCTGCTTTCAAATCATGCACACGAACCAGATGATAAATATAACTCTTTCTAACCATCTTCCTTGCCTTGAGGTATGAAATGAACTTACCCCTCAGCAATGTCGTATTCCCCAGCTATTCTATAATTGACTCCCTTTAGAACTAAAACCGAACTACTTTTTCTCTATAATCAACATTAGCATAACAAAAAGCTAACCAATCCATGCCCATAATAACATCAAATTATGTCATATCTAACTCTATCAAATCTGCCTTGGTGTGACGAATATATATAATCACTGAACAATCTCTATATATTTGCTTGGCTATAACATAATCTCCTATCGATGTAGCTACCTCAAATGATTCTATCAATTCAGGTTTTATCTCGATTCTATTAGCAATAAAAGGAGACATATACATGATAAGGTAGAGCCTAGATCTATCAATGCAAATATATCCCAAGAGAAAATCAATAATATACCTGTAACCATGTTTGGTGATGCCTCCTGGTCCTTTCTACTAGCTAAGGCATATATGCGATTTGAAGGACCGCTAGAACTGGAAGCTCCACCATGGCCTCTACTATGGCCTGCTGCTGTCTGAATTTCCTGCCCCATAGGGCGCATAGCCACACAAGAAGATGAACCAGCAACTGGCCCAGTTGACTGAGCTGCACTATCTGGACTACCCCTAAATGGACACTCACTCATAATATGGCCTTGACGGCTATAAGTAAAAACAAGAACCTGTAGAAAAGTGGCATGAAACCCTAGAGCTCTGACCGGCTCCTGAATACCCTGTACTATCGAATTTCCTACCTGTGAACTATGAGGGTGCACTCTAGGCTGGTTTAGAAGAATATCTACTATACTACTAAGGCTTCCCGACTCAAAACTCACTCGAATAACCAACCAATCTAGCTATCTTATAATGGCCTCTACCATGATCTCTATCGGGCTGACACCCCCAGTGCCAATCCTCTAACCCTGTGTATATGCTTGCACCCGAGCAATATCTATACCTGGACGAGAAGCCATTGTCATACAGCTATCAATCAAATAACGATCTGGCCTCATCACATAATGATGCACTCTATCAGCCATATCAGCTATAATAGTGGGCCCATGTATTGCCAACGAATCAAACTCAAGGATATAATCTCGAACACTCTTGCCATTCTATCTCAAATGCAAGAATCTATCAACTCTGGCTTGCCTTATCTTTGGAGGTAGAAAGTAGCCAAGAAAGGCCTCTATGAACTCATACCATACTGCTAGAGGAGCACCCTCTCCCCTAGACAACTCCCAGGACTCATACCAATTAACAGCTACATCATATAGCTGATATGAAGCTAACTCAATAGACTCAGTCTCAAAATCCCTAATTATCCTCAACATACGCTGCACCTATCGGATAAACTCCTGTACATTATCCACAGGCCTCGACCCATAGAACTCTAGGGGTTACAAGTCAAGAAGTCATGAACCCTTAAACTATCATGTCTATCTGCATAATCTACTCCTAGACCATGCTTGCGAGCCTTCCCTACCATTAATCTGGTCAGTAACTGAACTATGTCTTTCATGGACAGATCATCCTCCCCTATTGGGGAGCTGGAGGCTCAGGTACTAGGGCCTCAAGAGTTGGTAGTGAAGCCGCCCTCTAATATGCAGCTACTGCTACTCTAAGCTCCTCTAGAGGTAGTGGTGTAGCAGAGCTCGTTGATTGAAGTATAATCTTGGGCATGGACTGGGCATGGGCCCTAGTAATTCTTCGAGTCTGACTAGTCTCTCCTACTATTGATTTGCCTTTCTGGGCAGCTGTCACTTTTTTTAAGGCATAACTATAAATATAATAATCTGTTATTGAGGGATTATCCTAATAACGTATCTCTATCGCACGATCTAGAGTAAGAAAGAAAGACAACATCCTAAATGCCCTGTAGCTTCCTATTTATGGATGTGGTGCATAACACACCAATAAACAAGACTCTATTACACACGCTCTATAGACACTCCAAAGATGAATAGCTCTGATACTACTTTTGTTATGACTCAACCCCGTAGGCTATGACTAGTGCCCAAACTAGACACTCGTGTACACATCTGCTATCTATAGTCAATTCGCAACTAGCTATGATATGAAACTTATACAGATGGAATGTTGTCTCAAAACTATCACATATATATATTAAAGCCACCTACCTCCTAAGGAGTCACAACTATCAAAAGATAACATTGTACGTAAGCCGACAAGGTTGCCACTACATACAATATTCCAAAATATATATATATATACAAGCCAATAAGGCTGCTACTATGAATGGGAACATTCCAAAATATAAGTCATATAGACATAACTGAACATATATACACACAACCCACACATATGTCTACAGACTTCTAACAGTATCAATAGTATCATATAGCGGGATAGGGCCATATCATATGTTACACCCCATACTTTTGTACCTTGGAATGCTTCTTAAGCTTCTTAAATTTCTGGGAAGGCTCTTAAGTTTCTGGGAAGGCTCTTAAGTTTCTTAAAAGTCATCATGTGAGTCGGATAATCTATAACCCTATCAAATAATCCTAAGGAAAGGAGAAGGAGATACTCCATAATAGAGAAGATTGGAAATACGGTTATAAGAATCCAAAAGAAGTTGGAGGTCAAGTATTGAGTTGTAGGACTCGACTTACTTGTGAAAGCTATTACTTGGGACATTTTACATATTAAGCTACTTGAGTACACGTCGAGCTTAAGTAGCAAGGAATACATAGGCTCTTGAAGTGAGATGAGATTACAAACCAACGGGAGAGGCAGAAGGAGGCGTAGCACCTACTTGGACCAAGTAGGTGACTCACCTGCTTTGGGTGGACCCTATGCTGCCATGTGGCAGCATATGAGTGGGTACATGGATGAGGTGGTGCCCTAGGGAGGATTCCACATGTCACCCCTAGGGGCTGCCATATTTCCCTTCTTAAGGACATATATATATATACATGTTGTGATGACTATTAAGTCATTTTCATCAAAAAATCATCAACAAAGAAGAGAAAACAAATATGAGAAAGGAGAGAATGCAGCCATGGATTTGGCCAATTTAAGGTAAGCCTCCGACTTTTGTTCTGTGAATTAATTATTTAAGGTATCCCACATCTACATGACGGTGTTTAACAGTATAAAAATTACTATTTGGGGCAGAAAAGAAGGGACACGAACAACCCGTCAATTTTTAGTATGTTAAGAGAACTTTCGAGGCAAGTTTTAGCGAGTTCTAGCAAGGTATGGCTTAATTATGTTCTCCCACATTTTGGTAAGGGTTTTTTCATGTTATGATGGTATAAATATGGATTGGAAACATGAAAATATACATGTTACGATGAAAGAACATTGCAGGTCATGTAGAGGCTGGTTTGACGTGATTTTAACGGGTTAAAGTTTGGCTAGAGTCGTTGTTATTGTGGTATTGTGTTGGGAGTTGTTTTGTAGTATTGCAAGGCTGGAACATGACTACAAATGACTATATATGCTTCTGTTTGCAGCCACATGACACCCCGGTTTGTGTGGTTAAAAGTTTTATGAAATAGAGATTAAAAACCCTATTTCGGTATCGTAGTTTTAAGCGAGTTGTTTGGAGTTTGTGTTGTTAATGTTGAAGTGGTTTACTTGTATATATGCTGTTGATTGTTATTTTTGGTTGGATTCTAAGGTTTGTAGGTTAAAATTAAAGTTTGGATAGGGCAAGTTATAGGGGAGATGTTGCCCGATTTCTGCTAACTTCGGTAGTAGTAATGAACTAGTCTAAGGGAATGGATAAGGGATTGGTTCCTATGGGTAATTGGTGGTAGAATTACAAGCTGGAAAGTTGAAGGTCACTAACCTTAAAATTACTTTTATGTTAAATAGGTTCAAGAGATGACGAGGTGAACGTGTTAAGAGTAATCCGTAAGAGGTATGTAAAGCTAACGTTTCCTTCTTTTGGCATAAGTATGTAAAGCTTATTCTTTCTTTTGACATTGTCTTTATAAAACAAATATATGAATTTTTTATGATTCCAAGGAAGTTCCTATTCCTAGAGCCATTAGGATGGCCAATTTCTTAATTTCCAAAGGACATTTTATTACGCTTTGATACGAGTATATAATTCCAGAAGTTCTATTTTGATGTAATCCATAGTGACTTTCAAAAGGTACTTGATATAACTCTTGTCTTGATTTTGAATGATAGCTTATTTTAATTATTCCATTGAGCTCTATAATATATTTTGAAATATGGAAATGATTTCAGAAAGACTATTTTGACATAGACCATTATGACATCTGAAAGACATGCACTATGATTATCGCTCAATTTCTCTTATATGACTTGGCATCGGAGTTATGCTATCGAGTCTCTGGAAATGTTTTGTATTTTATATTGTATTTAGTTTCTCACTACTCCACTCATGGATGCCTCAATGCTTCTTTTATTGAACCCGGGCTAGGATTTGTTATTATGCGTACTTCTCTGCATTGTTCGTCGTGCCCTGACGTGAGGGGGAAGGTACGACCTGTACATAGGATTTGTGGATTTATGATGTGCCATGTACACATATGATATGATATGACCATCTGATATGATATGATCTATTATGGAGATATTCCCTACTCTAGAGTTATGATGTGCTGTGGCGCCAGTGACGGGGCGGCGACCATAATTTTTTCACCGAGTCCGATACATATGTTTTCTGCATACATTATCTGTGGTTATGAAAAACATTTTGGTATTCTGGATATTTTGCTCATTTTTGCACCTTCTGTTCTTGTAATGGCTTTAGTTATTATAGTCCATGCTTTACATACTTGGTACATTATCTGTACTGACCTTCTTTCTTCGAGGGGATACATTACATGCCCGCAGGTACAGATGATTGGTTTGCTGATCCGCTTGACTAGGACATCTACCTGTTGGTTGGCAGTGCTCCTTTGTCCGGAGCCTTATTTTTGTACTAACTTTTCTGTTATACATTTGTACATGTTGGTTAAGGGTACGACGGGGCCTTGTCTCGTCATATGACTAGGCTATCATTCTATAGAGGTCTGTAAACTTGTGATGTGGGTTATGTATATGTTTTGGGCTTTGTGTTCCATGATGGCCTTAACGGCCCTCTTGTACTATATATGTTCTCATGCGCTCTCTAGCGACCCCTTTTTGACTCCTACTTTTGCCTATTCTTCTAACACACTAAGTGGGGCTAAGGGTACATATGGGTGCCCAACTCTGGCACCAGTCATGACCTACAGAGTTGGGTCGTGACACCATACCCCTGAATAAACATATATGTACATCAAAAGGATATGTACCAAAAATCTAGGCTCTGAGACAATGGAATACACCAAGACAGCTGAATAGAAGTCTTAAGCTATCGAATCACCAAAGTGAGTATCTGCACCTGAGGCATGAAACGCAGCCCCCCTGAAGAGAGGGGGTTAGTACGAAATACGTACTGAACATATAAAGCATAAAATACCATAAGAAATATCATAACTAAAGTAGAGAGTCCAAGAGACAAGTATAATAATCAAGGACTCACTATACCTATACCTTACGAAACAAATTATGCATATCATTGTCATATACCGTACCCAGCCCATTATGGGACTCAGTATCATAATCTTATCATCATATGATCATATACATATACCATATCCGACCCTCTAGTAAGGGACTCAGTGAATAAAGTCGTGTACACATATACCATACTCGGTCTATTATGGGATTTGGTGAATGATATAGTAAAATTATGCATGATAACATACCCAGCCCAAAACTCGGTGAAAGATGTAATAACAGTATGCACGAGTAGAGTAGTGAGTAACCATATGCATTTAGATCATCATTTGAGACTCCATAGATAAGTAGGCTAATTAATACTTGAGTGTCAGGGCAATAGTCATATTTTGAATGTCATTATGAACTATATTAAATAAAGCTTCATGGATCATAGACACGTATCAAGATAATACGAGACATCTTATGAAAGTTAAGGACATTAATCATTATAGAGTTTTTTAAAGAATAGGGACTTTCACATACCAACTACTGTCCAACGTATAGAAGGCTCAAGGGAAGTAGCTCAACTACTTTAAGAGTTTTAACGTCAAGAAGTGAAACAAAATCATGAATCATACTCGGAACCTATGAATGAAATTACCCCAAAGCTCATATCATATATTACTTATATTTAAGACATGCCAAAAGTAACAAGGGACATCTTTACATATCTTAGGATTTTATTCGCAAAACAACATGTATGCTGCCCAATAGCACCTCAACCTGTATTAAGACGTCAAGAACAATGGTTAAGCTACATGGAAATTCAAAATGTATTCTAACGTTAGTAACTCTTTTCTAGATAACTAGACGACATTCCTTACATTCAAACTAATCACACAATAGTCAAGCTAATACCAATAACTATACATTCAATTATTATATTATACCGAAGCTATTCAAAGGTTATTTGAGAACACTTCAAATAGATCGCACAATATTCTAAACAGTCCCACATTCACAACATTCGATAACAACCCACATATTCAAATTATCCTTAATGACCCATAGTCTCAATGTTTTCATTGAAACAATCTTCTAATAGCCCAACCAATACAATAACATCATGTATAATTTAGTTACACTTAATCTTCCAAGCCCAACAAGAACAAAAACGACATATCCAAACAACCCCTAACCAACAACATAATAGATGCCCAAAAATCTTGCGAATACCTATGAACATACTAAGTAAAACACATATGGTTCTTACACATTATTTTATATAATCTTTTCATATAATTTTCGTGAGACATAACAGCATCCACACGACAACTATATCACCTATTCATATGCAAGTAAACTACATTATTATCACTATAATGCTTATAACAGCCCACAAACAAACTTAACTTCAACTTTCACATTAAATACCTTCATTCTCACCATAAAATCCATAACAACAACAATCAAAATACTAAATAAAATCAGTTCACCATTTGCACATAAAATAGCCCCCAATGGCTTGAACAACTTTCCAACATCAACATACATAATTTCATACATCCAATTCACATTTATATACTCTCAAAACGTCCAAACTCACCCTAAAACCTATAGAAAATGATCAACTCTTACCTTAATAGACTTAGCCCCATAACTTGCCGAAATTGATAGCTTCAATTATTGAACACTCTACTGCCCTCAAGAACCAATTTACGTTACCATAGACTCTTCAAATGGTTGAACTACCTTAGGAGAATTATCTTTGGATTACAAATAAAAGCTTCAAGTTTAGCCAGCCATGGCTGAACTCCCTTTCTCTCTTTATGATTCAATTTGTGGCTGAAGGAGAGCCTCTCTCTCTATGTTTTAACTTTGTGGTTGAATTGTAAATATGAGTCATCCATTTAGTTTATATGCTGCCTATTTGGTTGACACGTGTCTTGCCCTTGACATGTGTCCCATTAATATTCCATGAGCTAATCAAATTCAGCCATATTTTTTTATGGGCCCACTTAGTGGTCTAATTAAGCTAATTAATTGCTAATCCCTACTTAATAGTCTAATCATGGTAAATTAATCCCAAATATCCACTAATATTCCCACTAATTGTTATTAATTAGCAAACCATGCAATTATTAAAATTAGGATTAAAAGTCTTTGTCCTCGGACTTATGTCGATTAGTTCACGAATAATCCATCGTATAAAAATATGGGATATAACTAAATAGTTATCACTATAGCATCCAAATGGCTCCTTTCGAAGCATTGTATAGGAGGAGATATAGGTCCCCGGTGGGATGGTTTGAAGTTGATGAGATGGCCTTGATGGGTCCAAAATTTTTTATCGATGCTATGGAAAAGGTGAGACTCATAAGGGAGAGGTTGAAGAAGGCTCAAAGTCATCAAAAGTCATATTTCAATGTTAGGAAAAGAGAACTTGAATTTGAAGTGGATAATTGGGTCTATTTGAAGGTTTCACCCATGAAGAGAGTAATGCATTTTGGCAAGAAAGAGAAATTGAGTCGTAGATACATTGGACCTTACAAGGTATTGAGATGTGTTGGAAAAGTGGCTTATGTGTTAAGTTTGTCACTTGAGTTATCTATGGTTCACCTGGTGTTCCATGTGCCCTTGTTGAGGAAGTTCGTGGGTGATCCAAACTCCATTGTGCCATTGAAAGACTTAAGTGTTGAGCAGAATTTGACTTATGAATAAGTTTCCGTAGAAATCTTATACTAGAAAGTTAAGAAGTTATAAAACAAAGAAGTTGTGTCCGTCAAAGTGTTATGGAGGAATCAAAGAGTAGAAAGTGCTACTTGGGAGGCGGAAGCCGATATGATGAAACGATACCCATACCTCTTTCCATCTCCTGAAGCCTAAAGTAGTAAGTTATTCTTATTCAAGCTAATTGAACTCTTACGTGTTCAGTTCCTCCTATGTCATTCATATGCATGTGTGTTCCTGAAAAAGTTGATTTTGAAAAGTTATGATTTTGTGTTAAGCTGAAGTTTTCATGTTCCATGTATTATAAGATGTCATCATGGTTATGTTGGGTTGCTAGTCCCCTTTTCGTGTCCTTCTTATGATAAGTTAATCTCATTCAAGGAAGAATGTTTTCAAGGGGGAGATATTGTAAGATTCTGCAAGTCAGAAAGTCAGAATCAAGGAGAAAATTCTCAAATCTTGAACTAAACCCAAGTTTACGACTGTCTCTATGATTCGTACGAGTTTACACAACCCGTACAAATGAGTCATGGAGGGAGTCATTAGTGGCAGTCATGACCAACCTTAAAGAGAGGTCTTACGACTCATATTGATGACCCGTTCTCACTTAGATAATCCATAGACATAACCTGTAGGAAGAGTTCTAATGCTAAGTTCCAGAAGTCCCTCAAGGTCAAGTCTACGATTTTACAAGAAGGCTCATAGAAGCTATGATGGGTCGTAAGAACCACCCATCAAAAAACTTTAGAGACTTGTAATTTGCAGGTTTTTGGGACCTATAAAATGAGCCAACAAGAAGAACCGCAGACAAGATGATGGGCCGTAAACCTTACCCATTCCAAAACTTCAAAGACTCGATATTTATGCTCTTATTTTAGACCTGTAGGATGAGTCCTTTAGATGAATCGTCAATACTTTGAAGACCCATAGAAATGGATCCATCGATTAAAACTTTCAAATTTAATAAGGGGTAATTGTGTCTTTTCCAAATTTCGATTCAATGAACATAGACACTTTTATAGCCAAGTTAAAAGTCTATAAATATTAAATTCTTCAAATTCCCTTCATATTCAATTCATTCTCCCAAAATTTGACCAAGGCAAGAACAAAGTCTCTCAAGGTTTCTCTCCAAATTCAAGCTAGGGTTTCCATATTTGTACAAGGATTCTTCTTCAATTATTAGTAAATTCTAGCAAGGTATGTGGGTATTGATTCATGGGATCTTTTCATCCATGAAGTCCCAAAAATTCTCATGTTTTCATTCAATTTTCAATTAATTATGAACCCTAATTTTGATGAATTGCATTGGGCTAGTTTGATTTCATTTTTAAATGTTATCAATGATATTTATATGCATGTTCTCATATGAATTGCATGATTTCAATTGAATTATAGATGCCCATGTATAAAGCTATATTTTCAAGCTATGATTATAAAGTTAAGATGAATTTATGAGTTGATCATGAGTTAAATGATTTTCAATAAACGTTTTACATGAGTTAAAGTTGAGATTTATGATTCTAAAGTTAAAGTTATGATGATGATTAGAGTTACGATCAAAATATGTTTAAAGATGGTGATATGGACAATTCTCACCGAAGATATGGGTTCTTATGAATCACCAAGTAGATGAGCTATTCCTAATATGTTTTAAAGATGGATTGATAGTGAGATACTATCTTTCCTTACTATGTTATGATCATGTTTATGAGTTTCCATTTGGATATTGACTAAGCACCAAGAGGGCTTCTAGGTGGGGTTTGGTCTAGTGACATAGTTAGTTACCCAATAAAATCCTAGTAGCAACCTAAAGTCCCAAAATACGTTGCTCACATAGGTTGCCTTCATGGCCTAGCTAGTGGATCCATATATCCCAGTTGATTAGTTATTTTGGAGTATGCCCTAGCAAGGTAGCCTCCCTTGTTTCGATGCAGGAATCATCAGCCTGTCTCGATGCAAGATTATCAGATTCCATGTAACAGCTCGCATGGTCTTAGTTGTTGGTTAATGGTCCTATACCATACAAGTTGGAGTTAAAGTTATGAGATGTCAAGTTATAAGTATGATAAAGTTGACCAAGAGTTTCTTATGTTTTAAATTGATTTTAAGCTTTACTCATATTCATTATGATTGGTCATTCATCTTATGGTATATTGATTACGTTCATTTACTTGTTCATGCATACCTCACATATTTAGTACATTCAAATGTACTAACGCATATTTTTTCTATATTGTCTCATACTATAAGGACAGACGACACTCGCGATCATCTTATTTATGGCTAGAGTTTGCCCTACATTCTCGAGAAGTTGGTGAGTCCTTATTCTATTAAGGACATGAACTTTTATTCATTTTTCTATGGATTTGACTTTATTCTTTTGTTTAGGTGAGATAGGAGGTTTTCCTAATCCCCTATCAAAGATTAGACTAGAGGCATGTTTAAACGATACTCATTGGTGTAGTCCGGATTGGATGTTCATAGAGTTGATTTCCCTTAGTCCCATTCCCCACTTAATGGTTACTTTCACTCATTTTTATATTATTCTTTAGCTTATATATGTGATGTATACTAAGATAGCTTATGGTCGGGGTTCCTCGCATCCTGATCGCCCTGTTATGACTAGGCTCTAGGTCAAGTTGTGGAAGGTCTCATGCCTCTATTAATAGTTGAGTTTCTGTCCTAAGGTCCTCTCGATGCTAAGTAAACTCTCAATGGAATAAGTAAATCATTTATCATTCATAACCTTAGAAAAGACAATAATCAATACCAATCCACATCATAAAATACATCATAAGAATAACTCCTTAAAAATCATGATCATAACATACTTCATATAGACACTTAGCTTTCTAAGTGTCTAAAACATGATTTCTTTTATATTGTGAGAAAACCTTTCACAATTCATTCATACTTTCTTGAAACATAATTCATATACCTTCACAAGTGATTCATAAATCCTTGATAAAATTTGTGATCATAATACATAGTTTATCATTGAAAATCATATATAGTATAATGCATGAGTCCATATAAAATCAATTAAAAATTATGTAGTATAGAAAATTCATGTATAACATTGAAGAATAGTATAAAGTGGATCATAATATAAAGGACCCATGAAGATTGAACATAAACCCTAATTAAATTGGGTGAAATTGAATTGAAGAATTGAGATCTTTTGGGATCCAATGAATGAATGGATTCCATTGGTGAATTCTATCATACCTTGGTAATCAAAACTAAAATCAAGCTCTAGCAATGAAGAATTGAATTTTGTGTTGAAACTTTAGCCTTAACTTGGTGAAGAAGAAATATTCTTGGGAGAGAAATTCTAGTGAGATAATTTTTGCATTAAGTGATTAAGAGCGAATGAAGGGAATTTTTAGGATTTGGGTATTCATAGGCCCTTATAAAATACCCAAAAAACATGGGTTTGATTTTAAATAAATGTTCAATACCCAAAACACCCTTGAAAAATAACTATTGGAAGTGTCCTTTACGAGACCCTAATACGAATCGTACATTGCAACACAGATCGTGCAAGGGTTCGTGGAAATAGGGTGGATTTATATGGAGCCTTTATAGTCTATTTAGTTCCATATGAGCCATGCAAGGTGTCCATGAAAACCATCTCTCAAAATCCTTGGAGGACTCTATAAGACCCCTGAAGTTGGAAGTGCCAGAAAAATGAAGTCTAAAGGGTGGTTTCCTAAATAATTTAGCTTTTGCACCAGATAACCTCCATGGGCCCATTTCAAGAGCCATGAACATGAGTAGGGGCCTATCGTGGTGAAGCCTTGGAATTCAGGTGATTAGGGAAGGGGTTCACGAGAGGGACCATGGTCCGTGGTGCCCAACCTTCCCAATTCCATCTCACCCCTAGGACTACAACCATCACCACAACTCGTATTGATCTTCACGGGCTATGGTGGGTCCCCCATCTAGGTGAATTTCAAGTTCTAAGTTAGGGATATTATGGTCTTTTACTATATTTCATTAATAAATGTGGACGATTTTTAGGAGTTTATTCTAACCTATTAACTGCCCTAAGCCCTCCTAACCCTCTCATTATGAACCAAACACTCTAAATCAAAATCCTCTCACTAAAAGTGTTCTCTCAAAGTGTCTTCTTCTTCCTCAAGCAATTCAAAGGATTTCTTCAAGATCAAAGCTCAATTCTTTGCAATTTAGGTCTCCTAAGATCAAAGGTATGTATGAATTTATTCATGGGCTCTTTCACCTATGGAATTCCAAGTTTTCTCTCAAATTCTCTTATGATTTCTTTTTCTAAAAGCCCTAATTTCATGATGTTACATTGGGTCTTCTTACTCATGATATATGTTATGATTATTGATTAAATTATGTATAATTCATATCATGTTGCATAATTTCAAGATGAGTTTCAAAAACCTATGCTATATGCTAAGTTTCAAGTATGATTTCAATGAATTATGATCATGAATTTCAAGTTATTTCAATGAAAACTTTATGAATGATTTTCAAAGGTTATAGATGACTAATCAAAGATTATGAATGATGTTTCAATGATGCCTTAAGTAAAGTTATGGTATAATAAGGACAATTCTTGCACAATTATGTTAAAGAGGTGAAAGGACAATTCTCACAAACTCATGGATTCTTATGAATCAATTAAGTTAATGAGCTATTCTTATGATTTTACTATTATGAAGATGATAGATGAGTTGTTCTTATGTTATTTTATAAATAAGGATTGGTATCTATTATAACCTTTCCTAATGATATTTTTTCATGAAAGTTTTCATTGAAATAATGACTTAGCACTGAGAGGACTTTAAGGTGGGAGTTTGGTCAGGTCGCCATTATAGCTACCCAAGGAAATTCTAGTAGAAATATTTAGTCCCAAACTACTTTGTCCGCGTAGGTTTGTGATGCCAATATGGCGAAGCTAGTGGATCCACATATAGCACAATTAAAGAGAGTACCATGATGGAGTCTAGCCTGACAAGGTAGCCTCCTTTTCATGATGTGGAAATCATCGTATCTCATGTTATAGCTTATATGGTCTTATATGTTGGTTTTAGGTCATATCCCTCATCAAGGTAAAGAAAAGGTATAAAGGTCTCATGATGATGTTTTGATACATTGACCACTATGATGGTGTTTTAAGGTTTTCATGATTTCACTCATGTTTTAAGCGATTTATATTGATTATGTCCTATATTTAGTGTTCATGTATATTTCTCACATACTTAGTACATTTCATTTACTAACACATACTTTTCGTCTACATTGTATCATAATGTAGGGTTGGATGATCTTCGCACACCTCTCACTCGTGGATAGAGTTTACCTTTACGTTTCCATTGTTGGTGAGTCCTCATGCTTTGAGGACAAGACTATCATATTTTCATCACTTTTATGACTTTTTTTATATTGTCGTGGGTGAGATAGGAGTTGCCTTACACCCCCATCTAGTTAGTAGAGGCATTTTAGATGAGTCTATGTTGTCTTTAATTCAAGTTTGCAATTTTTTCTCCTTTATTGAGACTTTATTTCTGCTTTTATGTCTTGTTTTATTGCTTTACTTATTATATTAATGCTTATGAATGATATACTAAGAGGTTTGGTTGGGGTCCCTCAGAATTCTAGTTGTTGTATTGCACCAAGGGTCTAGCTTGGAAAATGATAGATTCCCTATATGGACCTCCCTACGGTACGTGAAGATTACTGCAGGTCGTATAGAGCTTTCGTCAAAAATCCATTGAACAAAATATTTCCCAAGTGTTGGTTGTGTGGACTACGGATACTCCTACAATCAGTAGAACCCACCATGGTCCGTAAGCTCCTTCTATCTAAACCAACTCCTTCCCATATCTCAGTAGCCCCTTCACGAGCTGGTCTACGGACCTTCCGTGGTGCTAAACTTATAAACTCCGTCTTACCTAGTGTAATGACCTCCAAGGTCATTTTAGTGCTTTTGTATATTTTTATCATTTTAGCCCTACTCGTAGATTCTTTATAGATTTTATGTAGTGTTGGAATAGGTGGTACACTCCCCAAGGTGTTTGATTGAGTTTTGAGGTAGTTTGGTCAAAATCCTGAAATTCAGGCATCGTTTGAGAATTCCAACAGTTCCATAAACTCTGGAAGGTCCATTTTAGTCTAGGAGAAAGGTTGGTTTGGGTTTTGGAGTCTTCGTTTTGAGTTTGTGTGATTTGTCATTTTAACTTTAATGTTTTTGCCAAGTTTGACTTCATTCAATATTTTGAGTAAAAAAGCTTGAAAGAAAATTTTGTCAGTGCAGTTAGATTTGGAATGCCAAATTTGGTCTAGAATGACCTTTGGTTCAGTTTCCAAAGTGCTCGGAATGAGTTTTTGGCCATTAGTGAATTTTAGATGTTTTCTTTGAAAAAGCTTTGACTTTGATCAACTTTTCAACGAAACAATCTTTGTTGGGAAATTTGTCGATTCCATTGAGTTTGAAATGCCATTTTCAGTTGGGTAGCATAATTTGTTTAAATCAATGGGATTTTGAACGAGTTCCGATCCTCCGTAGAAGGAATTTTTCCCTTGGTGAAATGCACCAGCACAGTTGCTGGTGCACCTATAATTTACTCTCCTCATTCGCGGGCCCTTGTCCTTGTTCGCGGAGGTGAGGCTTTTTGTTCTCCGCATTCATGGGCCATAGGCTGCGTTCATAGAGGTTAAGTTATTTGTTCTCTGCGTTAGCAGAAAAGTCTCCATGTTCGCAAATAAGTCTCCGCGTTCACGCAGCTTGTCTCCGGGTTCTCGAAGGCCAAGGAGGGCCTGGCAATGTGGTCTTTTAAGACCCATGTCCAACCCCTTTTTCTTATTTCCAACATATCAAAACTCTATTTTTGGGAGGAAATCTTTGATCATTTTCGATAATATTTACCTTGTGTTGGATTCTCTTGTGAGTATGTTTCGGGACCTTTTTTCATCGTAAAAATCTTAAAGTTTCACATAATTTCGTTGTTTCCTTGCATTTTTGACTATTTTAGGGATTAAAATTGGTGGGGTTGTTTTGAGCTCTTTCGGTGATTGGAATGTACCCATTTTTGGAGCACAAGTTCCTTAAGTTATTTGGGAACTTATGACAGAGTTGGTTTTTTTATTTTGTGCACGGGTCCCAATGTTTAATTTTAACCGGATTTTGGTTTTGTTTTTAATTATAGTAATATGGGTATCATTGGATTTGTTTTGATGTGTGCTTCGATAATTTAATATAGTGAAATTATTTAGAGGTGGCCTTAAAGGAATATCCCTAGTTTAGCAGTTCGTGTGTAGTTTCGACTTTGAGGTAGGTTATGGTTTCCTCTTGTTAGACTTGGCTTGGTTAGAATTGGTCTATTTTGAGTAGTAACATGTGATTAGGTTGGTGAATTAGGTGTTGATATCGTATTGAAAAAATTAAAGATGATGATCATCGTTAGTCACTAGTTTGGTTTTTAGCTATTGGAGCCTTAGTCCAGGTGCTATGTTGACTTATTTGTATTGCTTAGAATCCTTAGAAATTGCTTCTAGGTGATTTGAGCTTAAGGTGTCGCTCTTTAGACAATGCTTAGTTTCAGTTGCCCATTTATTGTGATTTCGGCTTATGCTCTTGTCTTGGTTTTCTTTGATATTGAAATTTTGGGCCCGAGGCTATGCTTTAGGTACACCGGAGTCTCAGGTTAGTGATTTGGTGCCTTTGACAGGATATTTTTCACTCGACTTGAGTGATATATGATTTTAACCTGCTACTTGTCTTGATTTGTCTCGCCGGTGTTAAAAACCCTTTTTAAAGAGATAATAAATTATGAAATTAAGACTTTGGTTGATGAATAAATATGAGGAATTTAAGAAAATATCTTTGATATCTTATTTTTGGCATTTTATAGTTGATGAGCTCGAGGTATGATTCCATATGACTCTTTTATTGATTTGGGCTACACTTTTATACTAATCGTTGATAAGCTCGAGGTGTGAATTTTGTATAGCCCATCGATACATAGTCCAGGTTATTATTTTGGTATTGATGAGCTCAAGGGTTATTTCGGGTGCCCCGTGATATTTTGGGGGAATATTGATCCATATCTACTAGCTTCCATTTATGTATTCTTTCATTATTTATGAGTTGAGATTATTTATGCGATTACCTGATTGGTTGGATTTACTTGAGTACTGTTTGTTCTTTCGTACCCTCTTTTCCCATAATCATAGTTTTATGCTTCTCTCTTATTATTAGTATTATCGTATTTTTTATTATATATTTGTTCTTTCTGATATCGGTTGGCCTATACTACCTACTGAGTATCCCGTGTTTTGGTACTCATACTACACTTCTGTATCTTTTTAATACAGCTCTTAGTTCAAGCCACCCCAACGCGCGCTTAGTCATCCATAGCTTTGTAATATCTGAATTGTGGTGAGCTCCTAGCGTTCAGAGACCTGCTACCTTCCTTCTTTTATACTAGCTACTATTTTTTTATTATTAGGATAGTTAGTTTTGTATTGTATATACACATTGTCAGCTTTTGTACTTTGTAGCTCCTATATAGATGACACCATGTCCGGGGTTGGTCTAGTGTCAGTTCATCATTATTTGGTCACTATTGGGCCTTTTGTATATTTTGTATCGTATTTACATATATGGCCTGACTTTTCCTTTGTTATATTCTTATTTCTTCCGTCTTCTTATGTTATTAAATTATTTATTTAAACTGAGGTTTGACTTCTGCTTGATTTAGGTTTGGCTTGCCTACTCAGGGGTTATAATAGGTGTCATAATGGCCAGAACTCGGGTCATGACACCCAGTAGTCCCCTATCACAATTTCCCACTATGGACCGTGGTGCCTTGAATGGTCAGTAGATGGGTCCGTCTTGTGACATCTTGTAACACCCCCTAAAAATGTTATATATGATATTTCAATTCTCGATGAAAATAATATCACTTTTGTATTGTAGGCATAACAATTAATAAGATGGTTCAAATTAGGTGATTTAAATTTCTAAACAACCCAACCATCATTACCTACAACTTTTATGGACCATATTTTAAGTTTTGGAGGTTAAGTAGGTCAAATAAATTAATTATTGCAAGACATGGTGTTGTGATGAAATAGAGTATTTGTAGAAGAAAAATCATATCTCACAGTAGGATGCTCCAAATTGGTTGATTCTTAAACGACATAAAAGTAGTCTTCTAGAGAAACAATTCATATGAGACATCAAATCCTAATGAGGAAGTTATCTTTTTCAAATGCAACTTCGAAAAAAAGTATTCCGTTAAAAAAAGTTTATCTCACCAATAATGGAAAGATCTAGATCTATTTGGCATCACCCATGACATCAATAGTCCTTCATTTGACATTACTCATGACATCACAATCTTTCATTAAATTTTTAGATTTTTCTTTATAATTATTTTAATTATTGTTAGGTTCATCCTTCACACCTATAAATACTGACCTTAGTTCATCATTTTGTTCATCAAGCTATCTGAAGCAACTTTTCTCTCTATACACTCTTTTACTCATTCTCAAAATATAGTTTTAGTTTTTAGTAGTGTAGAATACTATTCCAGTAATTGATATACTTCGGGTAGTACACAAAATGCTTCGACGAGGAGAAAATTTTAGGATTCAAGAGTGTTTATTAAGTCCTTCAATTCTGAGTAACTCTTCGGATTGCAGGTATGTAAGGCTTCAATGAGAGTATTCCTTCCACTCTCATGCCTAAAGTATTTTGATTATATGATAAATTATGTTTATTTTCTTTAAGCTTTACTCTAATTTATGTGGGTGTTTATCCATGGGTTCTTCCACCCATGTAGTCCAAAACTCTTTTAACTAAATCTCTTGATTTCAAATAATATTTTCTTATAGGTAATTCTTATTTTTACTTAATAGCATGAATCATGGTTAAACTAATGATAATTGGTCTATTTTGATTCAAAATGATTTCAGATTTATGAATTGATGGTTTGCAAGTATTTTCTCTATTTATCTCTTTAAAGGTTCTTAAAATTCATGGCGGGTTGTTTAAACCATAATTTTTAATTAATAGATTTCAAAGTATTTATGCATAATTTCATTTACATACATGTTTGAAAGTTGAAGTGATTTAAACTCACCTAGTTTTACTATATTTTCAAAGAAGTTTGACTTGAAAGCTTTGACTCCAATAAATGTTTACGAAAGCAATGTTTATGATCAGAAGGAAGTCTTTTAAAATAAAAGAATGATGAAATGCTATGAATGATGGATTCTTTATGCTATAAGGATAATTCTTTCATATTTAAATTGCTAAAGGTTTTAATGAGCTATTCCACCGAATGTGATGTTTTGAATTCTCAAGTTATATGCTATGACTATTTTAAAGTATTAAACTATTCCGTGGATTGACTTAGCACTGAATGGGGCATTGAGGTGGGATTCGGTAAGGGAATCCTAGTAGCAACCCCTTGTCTCATTAGCTAAGTGCCAACATAGGAGCCCTTTTAGGCTTAGGCTAATGGATCAATGAAATCCCTTAAAGTTAAAGGTAAAGATATGAATGAAGTTTATGGAGTTCTACCCGGCAAGTACTCTCCCCGGCCAATGTAGAGGGTTATTTTGGATTCCATGTAATAGTTCGCATGGTCTTAAATGTCATTTATGATCATTTTCCCATAAAATAATGTTTTAAAGGATATCTATATGATTGATTAATCATGTATTGCATTATGTTTTATATTACATAAATATTTAAATGTTTCCTCAATGTTCATACATGCTTACATACTTAGTACATTCAATGTACTAACACATATTCTTTTGCCTAAATGATATCACCATGTAGGAACCGGTGCTTCTCCTCGTTCTCCTCCATGTGGCTAGTTGAGATTTTAGTTTAAGACTACTTTTGGTGAGTTCTCATGTTTCGGGAACAATACTTTTTTTATCTTTTTAGCTTTTGATATGTTGAGATCTTTAGACACTTACTATGACATTTCTTTCTATTATGATTGAGGGTGAGGTGGGGACTTGTCTTAGCCCTGTTAAATCTAAAAATTAGAGGTATTGCTAGACATATGTAAGTTGAAGATTTACTATTATGATTTCTGCTTATTTATTTGTTGTCATTACCTATGAAAGGCTGCCATGTGACCAGGAGGTCACGGGTTCAACACTTGAAAATAGCCTCTGGCAGAAATGCAAGGTAAGACTATGTACAATAGACCCTGATGGTCGGGTCCTTCCCCGAACCCTGCGCATAGCGGGAGATTTAGTGCATCGGGATGCCCTTTTACCTATGAAAGGCTAAAAGAATTCTAAGAGTCTTGTTTGAGGTACTTTCGAGTTTCTCATTCGCCATATCACGTCTAGGTTTTGACAAACTTGGTATCGAAGCCAGAGGTTTTGAATGGTCCTTGGAGTCTAACATACTGCATCAAATAATATCTTGTTCATGGTTGTGAAGCACGCCATAACTGTTATACCCCATATTTTTGAACGTTGGAATATTTTACACTATAAGTGTAAGGACAAGATCATTTTGAGATATGAGATAGAGACTTTTAATCCCTAATTTTAATTAAGTATATAAATTTCTTACAAATTTTAATTAATATAGAATATTAGTAGAAATTAAGGATTAATTAACCATGGTTAGATTATTAAGTGGGATAAGAGATTAAACTAATACTAATTAAAGCATGAATGGGCCAAGTAGACCCCACTATAGCATGGCCAAATGTGATTGGCCCATGCTATGAGTGGGACACGTGTAACTCCAAAAGCTACAGGTATAAGAGCTTAGTTGATGACTAATTAGTTAGTCATTTATTCATTCTTCTTCAACATAGCATAGAGGTAAAGAGAGAGAGAGGCTCTCCTTCACAAATTAAATCATAGAGAGAGAAAGGGAGTTCGGCCATGGTTGGCTGAACTTGAAGCTTTTAGTTGTGATCCAAAGATAATTTTTCTAAGTTAGTTCAACTATTTGAAGGGTCTATGGTAACATGAATTGGTCCTTGAGGGTAGCAAAGTGTTCATTAATTGAAGCTATCAATCTCAGCAAGCTAAGGAGTTAAGTTTATTAAGGTAAGAGTTGATTATTTTCTATACGTTTTAGGATGAGTTTGGATGTGTTGAGATTATATAAATGTGAATTGGATGTATGAAATTATGTATGTTGATGTTGGGAAGTTTTTCAAGCCGTAGGGGGCTATTTTGTGTGCAAATGGTGAACTAATTTTATTTAATATTTTGATTTTTGTTGTTATGGATTTTATGGTGAGAATAAAGGTATTTAATGATGGAAGTTGAAGTTAAATTTGTTTGTGGGTTGTTATAAGGGTTATAGTGATAATAATGTAGTTTACTTGCATATGAATAGGTGACATAGTTGTCGTGTGGCTGCTGTTATATCGCACGAAAATTAGATGAAAAGATTGTATGAAATAATGTGTAAGAATTATAAGAATCATATGTGGTTTACTTAGTGTGTTCATAGGTATTCGCAAGATTTTCGGGCATCTTTTATAGTTAGGGGTTATTTGGATATATCATTGTTATTCTTGTTGGGCTTAGAAGATTAAGTCTAACTAAAGTTATACATGACGTTATTGTATTGATTGGGCTGTTAGAAGATTGTTTCGATTAAAATGTTGAGACTATGGGTCATTAAGGATAATTTGAATATGTGGTAGTCGAATATGGATTGTTATCGAATGTTGTGAATGTGGGGCTATTTAGAATGTTGTGCGGTCTATTCAGAGTGTTATCGAATCTGCCTTGAATAGCTTCGGTATAATATAATACTTGAATGTATAGTTATTGGTATTGGCTTGACTATTGTGTGATCGGTTTGAATGTAAGAAACATCGTCTAGTTATCTAGAAAGGAGTTACTAATGTTAGAATATGTTTCAAATCTCCCTGTAGCATAACCATAGTTCTTGAGGTCTTAATATAAGTTTAGGTTCTATTGGGAAGCATACGTGTTGTGTCGCGAATAAACGCCAAAGGTATGTAAAGCTATCCCTTCTTTCTTTTGCCATGTCTTAAATATAAGTGATATATGATATGAGCTTTGGGGTAATTCCATTCATAGGTTCCGAGTATGATTCATGATTTTTATTCACTTCTTGACATTAAAACTCTTAAAGTAGTTGAGGTACTTCCCTTGAGCCTTCTATACCTTGGTCAGTAGTTGGTATGTGAAAGTCCCTATTCTTAAAAAGACTCTATAATGATTAATGTCCTTAACTTTCATAAGCTATCTCGTATTATCTTGATACGTGTCTATGATCCCTGAAGATTTATTTAATATAGTTTATAATGACATTCAAAACATGACTATCGCCCTGACACTCAAGTATTAATTAGCCTACTTATCTATGAATTCTCAAATAATGATCTAAATACATATGGTTACTCACTACTCTGCTCGTGCATACTATTATTACATCTTTCACCGAGTCCCGGGCTGGGTATGTTATCATGATAGTTTTACTACATCATTTACTAAGTCCTATAATAGGTCGGGTGTGATATATATGTACACGACTTTATTCACCGAGTCCCTTACTAGATGATTGGGTACGGTATATGTGTATGATCATATGATGATACAAATATGACATCAAGTCCCACAATGGGCCGGGTATGGTATATAACAATGATATGCATGATTTGTTTTGTAAGGCACAAGTACAATGAGTTCTTGATTATCATACTTGTCTCTTGGACTCTCTACTTTAGTTATGATCTTTCTTTTGGTATTTTATGCTTTATATGCTTATTATGTATTTCGTATTGACCCCCTCTCTTCAGGAGGGGCTGCGTTTCATGCCCATAGGTACAGATACTCACTTTGGTAATCCGCCAGCTTAGGACTTCTATTCAGTTATCTTAGAGTCGTCCATTGTCCCAGAGCCTAGACTTTTGGTACAGATTCTTTTGATGTACATATATGTTTATTTAAGGGTACGACGGGGCCTTGTCCCACCATATGATACTATTGATACTCTTAAAGGTTTGTAGACATATGTGTGGGTTATGTGTATATGTGTTCAGTCGTGTCTATATGACTTATATTTTGGAACACTCCCATTCATAGTGGCAACCTTATCGTCTTATGTATATACATATTTTGGAATGTTGTATGTAGTGGTAGTCTTGTAGCTTACATTCTATGTTATCTTTTGATGGTTATGACTCCTTAGGAGACATGTGGCTATGATACATATATATATATATATATGTGTGTGTGTGATAGTTTTGAGACAGCATTCCATCCGTATAAATTCCATTTTATATCTAGTTACGGATTGACTATAAATAACATGTGTGTACACGAGTGTCTAGTTCGGGCACTAGCCACGACCTACGGGGTTGGGTCATGACAATAACTATGGATAGGAAACTATGGGACGTTTAGGAAAGTTTTTACTTCTTTCAAATTCATGTCATGCCATAGAGTGTCTTAAGCTTCCTTTAACTAATGACCCATTTCGTATTCTCTAGATAATGACTCATATAAAAGCACCTCCAAGAGCAAGGGTTGACGATGAGGACCAAGATCATTCAATTCCTAATGCCCTACATCATGAGAAAGGGGTAACCCATGCCGAGTTTTGCAATATCATTACATTGTTGACTCAAATCGTAGACAACCAAGGGCATCAAGGTGTTTCGCCTCCCCAAATACAAATTTGGCCTCTAGGATTCAGGATTTCCAAAGGATGAATCCACCCGAGTTTGATGGTTCTAAACTAGATGAGGACCCTATGGATTTTATTGATGAGATGTATCGGATTGTGTCTATCAAGGGCTTCCAACAAAATGAGAAGGTCGAGCTAGTGACCTATCAACTCAAAGGTGTGGCTCGAGTGTGGTATGAACAATGGGTTATTAAGAGGGATGAAATAGGATGGGAAGAGTTCAAAGGTGTCTTTCTAGACCACTTCTTCCCATTGAGGCTAAGGGAGGCCAAAATCCAAGCGTTCATCAATCTCCGTTAAGGGAGTATGAGCATGAGGGAGTATGCTCTCAAATTCACTAAGTTGCCAAAGTATGCTCCCTTCATGATCGCCGACCCAAGACCTAGGATGAACAAGTTTATTTTTGGTGTGTTAAGCTTGGTGTCCAAGGACTAAAAAATGACCATGTTGGTCAAACAGATGGACATCTCTCGGTTAATGACTTACGCAGAACAAATTAAAGAAGAGAAGCTAAGAGAGAGATCAAGGGAGGGAGGTCAAAAAGGCTAGAGTGGGTAGTGGAGGGCTTAACCCTCAAAGGTTTGGTTATGGTAAAAATGACAAAGGCCAAGGTGGGAAACGGTTTGTGAGACTAGGTTCCACCAATACTCCTCCTCCAAGGTTCAACAAGAACAAGGGTGCTAACCCAATGGTTCCAAGATGTTACACCTCACCCTTTTAAACTCAGAATGTCTCATAAGTTCCTTGGATATTACCATATGAACCGGATATGCTACAACACTATCAAATGACTCCAACGAAGGGAGGATGTGATACCCCGTGGTAGAGAAGGTTGGAAGGGGGATCATAAGAATTCGAAAGGAATAGGAGGCCAAGTAACGAGTCGTAGGACTCGACTTATCTACGTAAGCTACTAATTTAGAAATCTTACATACGTGAGTTACTTGATTACATACCAAGCTTACGTAGCAAGGGTTTCACAGGCTCTTAAAGTGAGACGAGATTACGAACGAGATTACGAACCCACGAGGAAGGAAAAATTTTTTGACACATGGCAGTACCTCAAGCAGGCAGGTGACCCACCTGCTTGGGGTCAAGTAGGTGACCCACCTGCTTGGGGGAGGTGGACCCCACTGCCACGTGGCAGCACCCCATTGGCCGCATGTTGAGGTGGCCCAATAAGGGCCTGACACGTGCCACCCTTAGGGGTTGACACGTGTCACCTCATATATATATATGTGTATATGACTCTTAAGTGTTCATTTATCCAAAAATCAGTCCAAAACATCAGCAGCTTTGGGAGAACAACGTGAAGGAGAAAGGCAGCCATAGCTTGGAAGCTTAAAGGTGAGTTTTCTAATTTTCTGTCCGTGAATTAATTATATACGACGTTCCTAAAATACATGGAGGTGTATATATGTATGTTACGATGCTTACAGAACCATATTTTCAGTTCTTCACTTGGAAAACTAAGAGGAACTTAAAGAGAAAACGCTAGGGCATAAACCTATTTTTGGAGGGGACAGTTGTTAGTAATATTGGTATAGCCTCTTGTGTATAGCTTATTTTCGGGTGATTCAATATTTTTTCGAAAGGTATTTCATAGGTATATAACTTTCATTTAGACTTTCCAATCTAGTTTTGCTTTTATCTTCGCGAAAAAGGGTGATGAAGTGGAGAGGAGGTACTGCCCAGATTGGGTTTTGGAAATCCTACACGGACAGCTATGAGTATTTTGGTCATATATTTTCATACAAAATTTCTGTAGGGGTAATTCAAAATTTTTTACGACCTTGATACACATATATATAACTTTCATTGAGGCCACAAATCTTGTTTCCTTCAATTACCCCTCCGAAACAAAGCGACAATATAAGACAGTGGGCTGCCCAGATTTCGCGTTTTGATAGTTTTGGCGAGTTTGACAAGTTTAACGTAAGGTAAGGTTTATTCTTTAAATTTGAGCTTTATGTGTTCTTATGGAGCATTTTACACGCCCTATAGGTGTCTGGAAGTGTGTAAATATCATTGGAATACTTGGCGCTCGGAATAAACTAAATTGTAGTCGTTATAGTCGAATTGTCGTCAAGGTAAGGCATTGTTCTTGTGAGTTGCTGCTGCAGGGGTGTGGTGTGTTATTGCAGGACCTAAACATCTTCTAATATGGTCTAGGGTGATGCTGGTTGAATCCACATGACACCCCCGTTGCGTATAATTAAAGGCGTTACAAAGTAAAGGCTAGACGCCCTATGGTGATATCGTATTTTTGAATAAGTCGTTTGGAGTTTATGTTGTATATTGTTGGTATGAATTGTTGTAGGTTGTTTTTGTTGGTTGGCTGTAGGTCTTAGGGACCTAATTGGAAATTCGGATAGGGCACATTATAGGGAAGGTGCTGCCCAATTTTTGTTAACGCCTTAACTAACTAAAGGACTAGTCAAGGAAACGACTAAGGAAATAGATTCCATTAACATTAAGGCGTAATCTAAGATGCTGGAAAGTTAAAAGTAGTTGATATTTGTATTACTTTCATATTGAATAGGTTTGAAAGATGACGAGACGAGCAGGATAAAGGGTAACTCCCAAAAGGTATGTAAAGCTTTCTCTATATTTTGGTATAAGTTCGTACAACTATCTTTCTTTCCTTTTGGCAATGTTTAGCCTTAAGTGAATTGTATATGAAGTGCGGAGATAATTCCATTCTCAAAATTCCAAGTATGCCTCATAACCCCTACCCACTGTTCAGTATTAGAGTTCCTGTGAAGATTAAGTATTGCCTAGTAGGGCTTCTATGTGTCAGAATGTAATGTATGGGAAGCTATCTCTCGTTTCCATTGAGATGTATTTGATACGAAAATGAGATTACAATGCCATAGTGGTTCACCGAGCCCCCTGAAGGGCCGGGTATGAAATATGTATATGAAGATCACCTGGAGGAAGGTACAGACCATATAGAGCTTATTCTCTTTCTTCTTTTGGGCATGTCCTTGTTTTAGTTGTAAGTTGAATCTGATCTGAACTCCGAGGCAACTCCATTCTGAAACATCTCTTAATTACTTCTAAATATTGAATTCCTATAATAGTCGAACTGTTTCTCTGGAACTCTTAAGTGAATAGTCTTACTTTGGTATATGTCTAGGAACCTCGAGATATAATTAGTATAGCCCCTAATGGCATTTAGAGGGAAGCTAGAATGACTATACTGTTACTCGAATTCTTAGACAATAACTTAGTCATCTTATATAGTTGATTCTTGAATAATGATTTAAACTGTGTTTGGTTTCTCACTACTTTACTCATGTATACTGTAACAATTCTTCTCCAAGTCCCGGGCCAGTTAACAGATTCGTGCAATTCACTGCATTGTTCACCGAGTCCCTCGCTAGAGGGAAGGCATCCGTATGTATACATATGATGGCCTGGGTCCTGATACTGATACTACATATGATGGCCTAGGTCCTGATACTGATACTACATATGATGGCCTGGGGCCTGATACTGATACTACATATGATGGCCTGGGGCCTGATACTGATACTACATATGATGGCTTGGGGCCTGATACTGATACTATATATATGATTCACCGGACCCCTGACGGGGCTGGCTATATTGAAAATTTGAGCAGGCATGTTTTTGTGATTCACAGAGCACTGGTACATGTTTCTGATTTGATATTTTATCCCCTGTTTCTCTACTTAAGATATGCTTCTAGTTATATCATGTTATGTTTTACATACTCAGTACATATGTCGTACTGACCCCCTTTCTCGGGGGGCTGTGTTCATGCCCGCAGGTACAAATACAGATTTTAGGAGTCCGTCAGCTTAGGATTCCATGCAGCTCAGCTGGAAGAGGCTCTATTGTATCGGGGCCTAGTTTTTGATACTGTCTACGGATGTATGAAAATTGTTTTATCTATTCAGGGGTACGGCGGGGGCCCTGTCCCGCCATATGTTGTCATTTATATTTTTAGAGGTCTGCAGACATGTACATGTGGGTAGTGTATGTCAGTGTGATTCATATGGGTCTACATGGTACATGATATATGATATGATATTATGGCAGCCTTATCGGCTTGCGTGCCCTATCATGTTGTGATACAAACGAAAAGGGCTACAGATTTACAAAAATGTTATCACCTAGTGGGGCTTGCTTACATAATATTATTTTAATTGCAGTTCAATGTTACCACAGTTGATAGCTAAGTGTACGGGGGGTCCAGGTCGGACCCCAGTCACGGCCTACAGGGTTGGGCCATGACATAGAGTGTATACTTTACTAACCCTTGCCCTAAATCTCAGAGTACTATCTCATCTAGGTCTCAAGTAACTTAGATAAGTTTATCCCTCCTTTCGAAGCCAGACTCTCCAATTTTTTGTTATGATAGTCTTTTCTTAATTACTACTTTCCTCCCGGGCAAGCAATGAATATGGACAAGTTCTTAATGCGTGTACTCACTAAGAAAGACTTTTGAATGAAGAAATCACAATATATGCAAAAACAAATCATAAAAATCAAGCCTACATTTGCCTATCTAGTTGTCTTCATGGTTCCCACAACCCTAGTTGTGGGATTAGCTATGCATAATTATAATTAAATCAATAAGAATTTGTGTATAACTCATGAAATAACAAATATATAAAAATCAATACAAGAACAAAATAATTGAAACAAGCGATCAAAACTTGATTTAAGTCTCCTAACTAGCCGAGAAAAAAATTGTCGTGTGTGTTCTTGTGCTACTGTCCAGCAACATTTTTTGATGATGGAAATCTCTCAAAATTAATGTTTTTATCAGGCAATATATCCCCAAACAATAGGAAAAATGTCCTCCTAAACCTAAAACAAAGTGGTTATAGAAGTTGAAACCTAATCCTAAACTAAGTAGGAAAACAAATCCTAATAGAACTAGGAAAACTTTTAATGTATTGCCTGTGTTATGCCCCTCACTTTTGTTACATAGAAACATCTATCTAGCTTCTCTAGAGCTATCGTGTGATCCATATTATCTACAACGTTATCAAATAACTCTAAGGAAGAGAGGATATGATGCCCCATAATAGTGAAGGTTGGATATAGAGTTATAAAGATTTAAAAGGAGTTGGAGGCCAAGTAACAAGTCATGGAACTTGACTTACTTGCGTAAGCTACCAACTTGAATGTCCTACATAATTAAGCTACTTGAGTACACGTCGAGCTTAAGTAGGAAGGAATACATAGGCTCTTGAAGTGAGGCGAGATTACAAACGCACAAAAAAGAAGTAATTAGGTGACAAGTAGGTGATGCACCTACTTGGACCAAGTAGGTGATGCACTTACTTGGACTAAGTAGGTGACCCACCTACTTGGGGTGGACCCCATACTGCTACATGGCAACTTTGGATTGGGTGCATGGATGAGGTGGCGCCCTAGGGTATGCCACATGTCACCCTAGGGGGATGCCATGTGTTACCTCCTAAGGAGGTGTATATATGTATGATATGCTGAATTATATCTCATTTTCAGCTTTACTTCGCCAAAAAAAGAGAGGAAACGTGAGAGAGAGAAGAGAGCCACGGCCAAGAGAAAACAAGGTAAGCCCTCCAATTTTGCTTTGTGAATTAATTATTTAAGGTATCCTACGGTTATGTAATGGTGTTTAATAACATAAATTAAGGGTTTGGGGAAGCACAGAGAGTTAACGGAAAGTTTGCCAACTTTCGGCAAGTTTCGGAGGCCCGTTTGTTAAGGTATGGTGTGATTCACTTTTCCCATGTTTTAGTAAGGGTTTGAAAATGTTATGAATATAAAAATATGGATTGGAAATATGAAAATATGCATGTTACGGCTGAAGAACATTGCAGGTCATGTAGGGGTTGTTTTGACGATATTCTAACGGGTTAAAGTTTGGCTAGTGTCGTTGTTATTGTGGTGTTGTATTGGGAGTTGTTTTGTAGTGTTTCAGGGATGGAAACATGACTAAATATGGGTATAAGTTCTGCTGTTTGCATCCACATGATTCCCTATTTCGTGTGGTTAATATTTTATGAAATAAAGATTAAAAATTGTATTTTGGAGTCGCAGTTTTGAGCGGGCTGTTTGGGTTTGTGTAATGTTGAAGTACTGTAATTGTGTATTGGCTTCTGGTTTTTGTTTTGATATGGATGTACTAATTTAACATGTAAGTGGAAGTTCGGATAGGACAAGTTATAAGGGAGATGCTGCCCGAATTCCATTAACTTCTTAACTAACTAATAGACTAGTCGAGAAAGGCGAATAAGGAATTGGTTCCTATGGATAATTGGTGGTAGAATTACAAGTTGAAAAGTTAAGAGTTATTAACATTAGTATTATTTTCGTTTTAAATAGGTTAAACGAGTAACGAAGCGAGTTTGGATGCGTGTAATCCATAACAGGTATGTAAAGCCTATCATTCCTTTCTTTTGGCATATCTTCAAGTTAAGTAATGAATGATATGAGCTTGAGAGTAAATATACTCATAAATGCCAAGCGTAATTCACGATCCTTATTTACTTCTTGATGAAAGCACTTTACAGTAATTGAACTAGGGTTTCTCAAGCCTTCCATATGTTAGGAAGTGATGAGTAAGTAATTGATAGGTAAGTAATTCACGGGGAGAAACTTGGAAACTTACCTTAGTTTTCTCTTAAACCATGGCTGCCTCCTTTTGTCCTAACGTTTTCTCTCTTCTTTGGCTGCTGAAGTTTTGGCCCCAAATAGAATAAGAATGACTTAGTAGTCATCCAAATACCAATATATACACCTCTTTAGAAGGTGCCATGTGGCAGCCTCCTAGGGTGTCACCTCAACTTGTTCGGCCAATCACATGCTGCCATGTGGCAGTGGAGTCCACCCCAAGCTGCTGCATCACCTACTTTACCCCAAGTAGGTGCATCACCTTCTTGTCTAAGTAGGTGCATCACCTATTGCTTCGAGTAGGCGCGTCGTTTCTTTATTTCTCTCTCGTGAGCTCGTAATCTCGTCTTACTTCAAGAGCCTATGCACTCCTTGCTACTTAAGCTCGACGTGTACTCAAGTAGCTTAAGTGTGTAGGACTTCTAAGTTAGTAGCTTACGTAGGTAAGTCGAGTCCTACAACTCCTTACTTGGCCTCCAACTCCTTCCAACTTCTCATAACCCTATTTCCAACCTTCCCTACTATGGGGTATCACATTCTCCCTTCCTTGGAGTTGTTTAATAGCATTGTAGACTATATGGCTCACATAGTAACTTCTAAGAAGCTTAAGAGACATTCCAATCTCAAAAGTATGGGGTGTGACAATTTCATTGAGTCTCAGAGGGTGATTTAGTTGCATATGGTTTCTCACTACTCTACTCGTGCATGTTGTAACTCTTCTTTCTCCGCATCCTACGATGGGCCGGATATTATATCGGGCGTAGCTTTACTACTTCTTTCACCGAGTCCCAAGATGGATATGTATGATTCTATATATGAGAAGACGACTCCGTATATGAGGCGTGGTATATGTTATGACGATATAATTATTCCCTGAGTCCCGGGCCAGCTGTACTATAATGGTATGTGTTGTAATATGATGGTATGTGTGTGATGGTATATGTGGTGAAATAAGAAAGGAATACCGAGTCCCTCACTAGAGGGCCGGGTATGTATGTATATATATGATGCTGGTACGCTATACATGTACCCCACTCCATTCACCGAGTCCCTCACTAAAGGGTCGGATACTTTATGTAGGCATGCATATAAAACATAGTGATACATTTGTGAACCTGAGCCCCATAATAGACCGGATATAATATGATGACATATACGATAAGGTTATGCCGTATACGATGATATGATGTCGTATACGATGACATGATGAAGTAATATACATGATGAAAAGAGATGACGACATGATGATATTATGATATGTTGAAACAATGAAATGATTAGGACACCGAGTTCACTAGAGGGCCGGGAACAGTGTATGATAATGTATATGACTAAATGTCCTAAGATGCAGGCACAGTGATTGCTAACTGTCATATTTGTTCCCTGCATCTCTATTTCTACTGTAACTTCTTTATAAGGTTTTATGCTTACATACTCAGTACATATATCATACTGACCCCCTTTCTATGGGGGGCTGCATTTCATGCCCGCAGGTACAGACACACGACTCGAGGATCCTCCAGCTTAGGGTTCCACCCAGCAATTTTGAGAAGCGCTTCATTGTATCAGAGCCCATCTTTTGGTACTAAACCTTGAGGTATATATTTACTTATTCAGGGGTACGGCGGGGGTCCTATCCTGCCATATGTCATCGTTATTATTCTTAGAGGTCTGTAGACATACATGTGGGTTGTATATATATGTGTGTGTGTTATGTATATATGTATGTTATTTAGTTATGCCACTATGTAAGCATACGATAGGTCTAGGGTATACGCGAGTGTCCATCTTGGGCACCTGTCATGGCCTACGGGGTTGGGTCATGACAAAAATGGTATCAAAGCAGTTCATCCTTGAAGTATCTATAGACCGTGTCTAGTAGAGTCTTATTTATCGGTGTGTTGTGCCCCACATCTATAAACAGGAGGCTACAAGATATTTAGGATATTACCTTTCTTTCATATCTAAGATCGTGCAATAGAGCCGAGTCATAGGGAATGAAATTCCTCATACTAACCTATGGTTTCAGTAGAAGGACAACATCGATAGAAGAAGGTGACTGACAATATTGGAAATTACAAAGCATGCAGGTAAGCAAAGGCACGAAAGGTATATGTCAGATGAGGTATTGAAGTACGATTGACATGTAAAGTTAAAAATAGAAAGAAAAAGTAGACAAGGCAGTGTAACAGGTGCAGTTTGTGTTGGACATATGAGGTAAGTCCATCATTTTATACTGTTATTGATATTGGGAACCCTGTGTGTATGCGATATGGCATGATATAAATATATGTGTTGGCCCCGTGAGGCATTGTTGGCATTTTCTGCGTGCAGATGTTGAGATAGTAAGAAATACAGAGGAAACTCTGCCCAAATTTTCCCAGAAATAGAAAAAAAAGAAACCTATGTGAGCAGTAAAGTTTAGAATTCATTTGAATGGATCAAAATACGTCCCAACCACATATTGCCTTAGAAAAAGCTCATATTGAAGAAAAACATAAATTTGTGAGCTATTAAAGATAAGATTGATCAGAAGGGGTAAAGGGTTGAGCACTCCTACTCCACAGAGGGTAAATAAAACATAGTAAGAATTGCAAAGAAGGTTGAAAAGTGTTATACTATGGGACTGAATATGAATAGAGTATGATGTGAATATAATGAGGATCATTATGAAAATAAGTAAAGCCTAGTGAGAAAGTGGCTAAAGATAGGACGTGGTCCATGTGATAAGAATATAAAGGTAAGGGTGAAATGGAAAAGTGAGCTATGGAACAAATAAGGAAGAAAGCGAAATAACAGTGTAGCAATAAGACATGACATGCGTAGCCAAAAATACGAATGCTAAAAATGATGGAACTACGAAAGACCAAGCTGTAGAAAGATGAGTAACGAGGTAAAATAGATGCTAGGAAATGAAAGGGAATTTTTAATGAGAGCACCCAAGATAGATGTAATTAATGGAATACAAGTATGGAATGGAAGGAGAATGTATAGTTATGAACTTAAAGGGGTAGTACAACGACGTGGTGACAAGGTAAAACCATTATTGAGGCAAACTTGGCATGTTGTTAGGCAAGTTAGGAGTCTGTGTTGGATACACAATAAGGGTAGAAAGGCATGAGGCATAAAAGGGTACATAATCTCACCTCGAAAATAGGAAAATCCTTAAGGGACAAAGATAGTAGACTTGAGGAACAAATGGTGAAACATGCATCCCTCAAAAAAAAGATGATATAGGTTGGGACAAAAATATTACTTCAAGAGAATTTTGGACACGATCGTCGGAGTATAAGTGCTGCCTAAGTAGGATTGAAGCGACTACAAGTATTAACTAACCATTAACCAGAATACATAGAATGTGGCTTTGGATAAATTGCTACATCAATTACACTACTCGAGTACCAACCATCAGATAAGATTTTATACGATATATCAAGAATTTGAAGCACCTCATGATTGTATTAAGGTTTCATACATGGATAACCTAAAGTGTAAGTGATATAAAGGAAGATATGGATATGGTACGGTATACCAAATATATTGGAAAAGACTCATATGCATTTGGAAAGTTGAAAATAAATAGACAATGACATGGATACACCTAAAGAGGGGAAGTGGATATGAGATATACAAGCGTGAGATGAAACCAACCGACATTACAACGTGTTAATGTGAACACTTAAACTTTAAGTGAGATCCCATGCTGGAATGAGCTAGCAAGATCTAAAAGCCAGTAATAGACAGATAGAAGCTAAGATGATGTCTGAAACAATGCGGGGGATTATTGGGAAGAACCTTGAGCAGTATGACATCAAAGGATGGGTGCATACAAAAAGGGATGAATACGAAAAGAGAATAATAATGAGTAACTTAAAAATATTATAAGGGATAGCCAGGCTATACTTGACTAAAGGTTAAGATGTTGGCAACAGAGTTATCGGCTACTGATATTGTGACATACACGTAGCCAAGAAGAAAAGATAAGAAATCACTCCTATGGTAGAATGTGAGGGGACTTTAAGAGTATGTAAAGGCAGCAAAAAAAGTGTGACAAAAAGAGACTGCAAGTGCATGGTAGTACAATGAAATATGTGGAGCGGAATAAGTCAAGAGAAGAAAAGGCTATGAACAGAATTGAACGCACTTTGTACAAAAGTGTACAAGAAGAGTTATGCAACCTACAAATATTAGTATGCTAAGGATGAGATCAAGTGACTACTTGATAAAATTAATAAGAAGTCAGTAATTGCAATATGATGTGGGGTAAGAGAATTAGAAAGAAAATCTGAATAAAGTCACAGTAGAATATGCCTAGAGTATTACAAGTTGGGGTAAGACAAATTGTATGATAGCTTAAACAAAATTGAGCATCAGAAGCCTGGTAGCCTATTATAGGAGATGAAAATCCTGACTTGGATATGAAAAGCAATTAATATGGATTGTGGTACAGGCTTACCTCGCGTTCTACGGAAGTATGAGTTATAGGTGTTATGGTGGATAGGCTGACAAAATCAGCCCATTTCCTTCCAGTTAAGACTATATATTCAACTGGGGACTATATGAGACTGTATATCAGAAAAGTAGTAGGATTTCACGAAGTCCCCACATCTATTATCTCAGACAGGGAAGTTCAATTTATGGCTAACTTCTAGAGATCATTCCAGAAGGGATTGGTAACATAGGTGAATTGTGGTATAGCATTTCACCCCTAGACTAATGGACAGGCCGAGCATACTATCCCGATGCTAGAAGGTATATTGCGGGCCTGCATTACTGACTATAGGGGTAGCTGGGATGACTATTTTCCACTTGGTGAATTTTCTTAGTAAAACACGATTTACAGGCCCAGACATGCCTCAACAAACTTTAGAGCCGACATAAGTCATACATAGATAATCGACGTCGACATTTAAGGTTTGAAGTTGAGGATTGGGTATTCTTGAAAGCGTCACCAATGAAAGATGTAATGAGACTCGACTTGGCCCTAGGTACATTGGCCCTTATCCTATCATTCGTAGGATAGGCAGAGTTGCCTATGAGTTGGACCTACCATCTAATTTGGGAGCAGTACACTCAGTCCCTTATGTGTCAAGGTTTCGCAAAGGTATAAGTAACCCTTCCAGAATATTTTCTGTGGATGATATCCACGTAATAAGGAGTTATCCTACGAGGACCAACCTATCGCCATCATAGATCGGCAAATTAGAAGGTTGCAAACTAAGGACGTGGCTTCCGTTGAAGTATTATGGAGAAATAAGAATAAAAAAGGGATGACCTGGGAAGTCGAAGAAGAGATGAAAAATGAATGACTATGTTTGTTCCCTATGCCCACAGGCAATCAAAACTCCTAAATTGGTGGTATGGGTTACTAAGAGAACTATCTATGACAATTGTTATAGAGAATTCTTGAAACCCTCGCAAGACCTTATGAGCTTAATTAACATTCGAGGATGAATGTTCTAAAGGGGGAAAGGATGTTATGCGCCTCACTTTTGGTATATGGGAACATCTATCTAGCTTCTCTAGAGCTACCGTGTGATCCATATTATCTACAACGTTATCAAATAACTCTAAGGAAGAAAGAATATGATGCCCCATAATAGTGAAGGTTGGAAATAGAGTTATAAGGATTTGAAAGGAGTTGGAGGCCAAGTAACAAGTCGTGGAACTCGACTTACTTGCGTAAACTACCAAATTGGATGTCCTACGTAATTAAGCTACTTGAGTACACGTCAATCTTAAGTAGGAAGGAATACATAGGCTCTTGAACTGAGATGAGATTACGAACCCATGAAAAAGAAGCAAGTAGGTGACAAGTAGGTGATGCACCCACTTGGACCAAGTAGGTGACCCATCTACTTGGGGTGGACCCCACGCTACCACATGGCAGCTTTGGATTGGGCGCATGGATGAGGTAGCTTCCTAGGGGCATGCCATGTGTCACCTCCTAAGGAAGTGTATATATGTATGCTATGCTGAAGTATATCTCATTTTTAGCTTTACTTAGCCAAAAAAAAAGAGAGAAAACGTGAGAGAGAGAGAAGAGAGCCACGACCAAGAGAAAACAAGGTAAGCCCTCTGATTTTTCTCTATGAATTAATTATTTAAGTTATCCTTCGATTATCTAATGGTGTTTAATAACATAAATTAAAGGTTTGGGGCAGCACGGAGAGTTAATGGGAAGTTCACGGCCCGTTTGTTAAGGTATGGTGTGATTCTTTTTTCCCATATTTTAGTAAGGGTTTGGACATGTTATGAATGTATAAATATGGATTGGAAACATGAAAATATGTACTTTACAGCTGAAGAACATTGCAGGTCATGTAGGGGCTGTTTTGACGATATTCTAACGAGTTAAAGTTTGGCTAGTGTCGTTGTTACTGTGGTGTTGTATTGGGAGTTGTTTTGTAGTGTTGCAGGGATGGAAACATGTCTAAATATGGGTATAAGTGCTTCTGTTTTCATCCACGTGATACCCCATTTCGTGTGGTTAAGATTTTACGAAATAAAGATTGAAAACTGTATTTTGGAGTCGTAGTTTTGAGCGGGCTGTTTGGGACTTGTTTTGTGTAATGTTGAAGTGGTGTAATTATGTATTGGATGTTGTATGTTGTTGTGATATGGATTTATTAATTGAAAATGTAAGCAGAAGTTCGGATAGGTCAAGTTATATGGGAGATGCTGCCCGAATTCCGTTAACTTCTTAACTAACTAATAGACTAGTCGAGAAAGGCGAATAATAAATTGGTTCCTATGGTTAAGTGGTGGTAGAATTACAAGCTGGAAAGTCAAGAGTTATTAAAAATAGTATTATTTTTTGTGTTAAATAGGTTAAAGGAGTAACGAAACGAGTTTGGATGCGTGTAATCCATAACAGGTATGTAAAGCCTATCTTTCCTTTCTTTTGGCATGTCTTCAAGTTAAGTAATGAATGATATGAACTTGAGAGTAAATCTACTCATAAATGTCAAGGATAATTCACGGTCCTTATTTACTTCTTGATGAAAGGACTTTACAGTAATTGAACTGGGGCTTCTCTTTTGGCATGTCTTAGATGTAAGTATTATGTATGTGAAATTGGGAGTTGTTCCATTCTTAAAGCCTTGAGTATGAGTTAAGGCTCTTGTTCACTTCCTACTAATTAGAACTCCTGTAATAAGTTGAGTCATTACATTTCAAGTCTTCCATGTGATAAAAAGTAGTACTGGTAAAGCTTGTCCTTTCCTACTTCTAAAAAGACTGGACTATAAGTAATATAGGACATGGATTTGGAGGTGACTCCATTTATATGTTCTGGGTATAAATCGTGACTTGTACTCACTTCTGAATATTAAAGGTCTGAAAGTAGTTAAGCTACTATTCTTGAGACTTCTATCTAATAAATAGTAAATAAAGATACCAGCTCCTCTTACTAAAGACTCTACAGTGATAAATGTTTCTGATTGCATAAGTTGTGTCTCTGATTGCATGAGTTATGTTTCTGATTGCATAAGTTGTGTCTCTGATTGCATGAGTTATGTTTTTGATTGTATAAGTTGTGTCTTTGGTTACATGAGCTATGTGGCATTGTCTTGATATGTGTCTATGATTCCTGAGGCCCCAATTGATGTAATTCCTAATGATATCTAAAGGGTACTTCGGATAATTACTTTCCTAGTCTTCAGGTGACGATTCACATGACTGTTTCATTGAGTCTCAGAGGATGACTTAGTTGCATATGTTTTCTCACTACTCTACTCGTGCATGATGTAACCCTTCTTTCTTTGGGTCCCACGATGGGCTGGATATTATATCGGGCGCAGCCTTACTACTTCTTTCACCGAGTCCCATGTCGGATATGTATGATTCCATGTACGAGGAGACGATTCTGTACGTGAGGCGCGGTATATTTTATGATGATACAATTATTCCCTGAGTCCCGGGCCGGCTGTACTATGATGGTATCTATTGTAATATGATGGTATGTGTGTGATGGTATATGTGGTGAAATAAGGAAGGAATACCGAGTCCTTCACTAGAGGGTCGAGTATGTTTGTATATATATAATGCTGGTACGCTATAGATGTACCCCACTCCCTTCACCGATCCCTCACTAAAGGGCCAGATACTTTATGTAGGCATGCATATGAAAACATAGTGATACATTTGTGACCCCGAGCCCTATAATAGACCGGATATAATATGATGACATATACGATAAGGTTATGCCGTATACGATGATATGATGTCATATACGATGACATGATGAAGTAATATACATGATGAAAAGAGATGACGACATGATGATATTATGATATGTTGAAACAATGAAATGATTAGGACACCGAGTTCACTAGAGGGCCGGGAACAGTGTATGATAATGTATATGACTAAATGTCCTAAGATGCAGGCACAGTGATTGCTAACTGTCATATTTGTTCCCTGCATCCCTATTTCTACTGTAACTTCTTTATAAGGTTTTATGCTTACATACTCAGTACATATATCATACTGACCCCCTTTCTATGGGGGGCTGCATTTCATGCCCGCAGGTACAGACACACGATTCGAGGATCCTCCAGCTTAGGGTTCCACCCAGCGATTTTGAGAAGCGCTCCATTGTATCAGAGCCCATCTTTTGGTACTAAACCTTGAGGTATATATTTACTTATTCAGGGGTATGGCGGGGGTCCTATCCTGCCATATGTCATCGTTATTATTCTTAGAGGTCTGTAGACATACGTGTGAATTATATATACGTGTGTGTGAGTTATGTATCTATGTATGTTATTCAGTTATGCCAATATGTGAGCATACGACAGGTCTAGGGTATACGCAAGTGTCCGGCTTGGGCACCCGTCATGGCCTACGGGATTGGGTCGTGACAGCCTGGGCATCTTCATGACCAATGAAGAGTTTCAAGTTCAGTGATAAGCCTCTTGATGTTGTACTTAGCCAAATATGGCTTGCCATCCCACCACAGCACCCAACATGGTCAGTGGTGTGTACTACGGCTCGTGGTGTTACTTTGTTGGTGTCTACCTTAGCCAAATTCTTGGCTGCTTTCCTGTATGGTTCCTTGACGGATGGAGGCCTTCTCTTCAAGACCAGCAGTGTACCCCACGGCCCTTAAAGGGTCTCGTGGTGTGCACCCTTGGTCCAAACATGTAGCTTTCACCTCCAAGTGTACAGTACAAGATACGTTATGGCAGGTGAGGTTCATTCATCGCTTTCTCCTTTTAAGTTGTCATAAAACCTCACCAAGATCAATTCAATTTAGCAATACTTGAATATTTTGTTTTCCTTGTTCTCTCTCCTCAACACCAAGCTGCCAACTTACTCCTAAATAAACTAAACTTCCATATATACCAAGTCAAAGATCATCAACTCACCGCACTTCAATTTCCCTGAAAAATAAATATGAAACCATATCAAACTAACAAAACGCTCTTGAGAACTTACAATAACTCTATGTTTTGGGCGTCGTAAATGTTATCCATCTTTTAGAGACACATCAATGACCTTGAGGAAAATTAATTCATGTGGCAACCAACGTTTCTAAATAATAATCAATCAAATCTTGTACCAAAATCTCAACACTCATTCAAGAGGTTCACAATCACAATATTCAAAGCAATTTTGCTAAAATAAGAACCTAAACTAGTTATTTATAGTTTTAGGTATTTATTACAAAAAGGCCCAAAAGTATCCTACAATATGCAGATCAGCGAGCTAAGTCATCATCACCGAATGGGTTTGACGAGTCACCAAATTTTTCTTTCCATCACCAACTGGCCTGATTCTTGGGGCTTGATTCTCTGGAGTTTTTGGCAAGCTTGGGAGCCATAGACGAAGCTATTCGGTGAGTCGCCAAATGGGATCAGATCGCCGAATATGGCAGCATCTTCCATCGCCTTTCCTTTACTTCTCCAAGCGATCTTTGAGGCATGAAACCCTTTCTTTTCCATCAACACATGCTCAATATCCTCTAGCTTCTTAAATAACCTATGAATTCTTTACAGGTATCGAGCTTGACTTCAAGTGAACGGCCTTGGTGCAATCTGAATTGTATCACCCTATCTACTCTCATTAAGTTTATATACTATACAACCTTTTTATAAGGACCCCCGATTCCTCGGGCTTCATAACATATACAAAAGTGCAGCGGACGGCAAGTTCATGCAATAATCAATAGCTGGTATATTACCATACCCTTCAATGTTTAGTTATTTAAGAAGTTCACATGACTTCTGCAGACATCCATCTTATTCCTCCTTATTTTATTATACATAAATAGTTCCTAAATATCACAATTGGTAGGAGCAATATGAACTCACAATTTTCGATCACCATACCATGAGTTTCAACTAACATTACATTTAAAATGCCCAAATCAACTCACAATTGAAGTTAAAAGGACTTTCCTCCATGGTTGTTCCAACATGAACAAACCACCAGAACATCCCCAAGATCACACCACATAAAAGGAACAATCCTCAATTCATTAACACATACAAAATTTCCTAACCAATTCAAGTACAAGAAAGGGATAAAAATTTCAGTAGCTTACCTTGCTGAACAGAAATCTCACTTGCTAAAACTTGGATTCTTTAAGATTTAGATTTTCCTCTCAAACATAGTTTGAGAAAAAGGAAGAGATTACTAAAAACCAGCACACCATATTCTTGCTAATTCAAATATCAAAATATATTATATGAAAGTAGTTTTATCTTAAGGTGAAATCAACTTCTTCAAGAATAACGTGTCCTTGAAATAGAAAGGGTTTGCTTCAGATTTTTTATGGTGAAGATGATGAGTAGAACTTTTGAAACTAAGATGGATTTCTTTAGGAGTATTTTGTTGGAAAACAAGTGAGAAAAGAGATGGGATAAACTTCAGTATTTTAGGGTCCCTTATGGACCTTTTTCACTTAAAATGGTGAAAATATCTGATCCTTTACTTTAAGCAAGCAGGTGCATCACCTGCTTAATTTCTGCCACAAGTTTTTAAGTCAAAACGACCTATTTATCCTTTTTCAATTATAATGCATAACACATTTCCATGTAGGTGCACACCTACTTGTCATTTTTTTAAGTAGGTCGGCAATTAGTCTACTCTTAAGAACTTATGTCATCCTTGCTATGTAAGTTAGATGTGTAAGCAAGTAGCTTAAACACGTAAAACATTCGAAGCAGTAGCTTAAGCAAGTGGTCGATTACTTTAACAAATTTTACTTTACTTATTTTTTGTATCCTCAAACCTCTTTTGTATCCTTCCAAACCTATTTCAAACCATCACTACTCACGTAGAACTAGTCTATGCAAAATATGAGGTTGTTACAAGATTTTTGATTTCTCAACAACTGTAAATCATAAGATTTCTTTATTGGCTCTAATTTCGTGATACTTGTGAGATTCATTGGTGTCTTAGGTAGAATCAAGTCAAAATCTTAATAAAAAGTAATCAAAAGCTAAAATACTTATAATATAGTGCATCTCAGTGTTAACTTGGTGTCCCTCTAGTGAGATGAGGTTCTTCTCCTCTCATGGCGGATCAATAGAACAAAGTGGAGCTACTTTCATATTCAGGGAACATATGAATTTTTGTTGTTCTGTTTTATACTCTAGATATTTTTTTTGGATGAATTTGACCAGCTGGGCCTATTTCGTCATTTGTTCTTTGCTTGATTTAGTCTTTGTTGTTTGCTTATTTTTTGGGGTATTTGGCCCATTGACTTATTTTATTTATAATAAGGCCTATGACCATCTTGATTAAAAAAAATTAATTTGTATAAACCTAACTAATATTCAAAAATAATTAACACTTTTTTTACTTTCGTAATTATTTGTTTTATTTTGTTTGAAATTCAAGAAGCTGAACTAATTAATTAAAATGTTGATGACTAAAAATCAAGTATCAACAACCGTTCCGCATTATTAGGAGATTAAGACTATCATTAACTACAAATTTGGCAAAAGAATGGTGAAAAGACTACAATCATATTCTTTGTCCATTGGAAGGGGACCTCACTGAAAGAAGTCACTTGGGACATTATGAAAATATGTGGATCAGCACCGCGTTGCGATCATCACAACATCAAGTAGGGGACAGTGTGATGTCCCATCACATCATCAACCACTTAAGTGCAATTTGGGATATCTTTACAATGTAGGGAAGCACATGTGTACAAGGACTACTTAAGTGCCATGGAGATTTTTCTTGAAAGGCCATAGAATTTTATAGATATGCATGGATGGTCCTTGAAACACTCTAATTATGTAGAGAATTCTAGGATAGAGACTTATGATATAAATATGAGAGACTTGTACATAATTTATATTTCCACACTAGCCCTTAGTAAATATTCTATAAATAAGAGGGTCATTCATTTGTAAGTCATCAAGCAAATTTTTCAAGTCTTGAGCAATATAAGAGCTTTCTTTAGCAATTTTCGTACCTTTCTTCAATTTAGCATTTTGTTAATAATCTAAGCCTTTTCATAAAAAAATTAAATTGTCAAGCGCAGCACGAAATGCTTAGTTTTGGTCTAAGCCCATGACACGTTGCTTGCCATGTCACCCACTTTTATTCTAATGAAACACTTCGGCCTAAGTTAAGTATCCAACGGATCACTTTTTTTAAGGGGCTATCTAGGTATTTAGTATTGTATAATTCTTATAAAAATCAACTACTGATGAGTTTATTCATGAATAATTACTGATTTGTTAGGGTTTCTGATAAACTTGAAATTCACAAATTCATTTTGTGATTCGCAGATTATTAACCTGAAGACATTGGGAGAGAGTTGAAAAGATTAGGACGGAGGTTTACAAATTTGGAGCCTAAAATCGAAGGATACTCATTCTGGACATATATAACATTAAATAGAAAGAACAAATAAAAGATGGTACATGCCGAAATCATGTTGGAGCAAGACCTATCTACCAAAATGAATTCATCATAAATCCAAATATTAGAGCATAAGAAAGATAAATAAAAGTTAACCAGAAAAAAGAATGAAACGAGATCACAAAAGCATTTTTGGTAGAGGGTTGGAGCAAATGCTCATTCCTCTCTCATAAAAGTAGCTTGTACGAAGCACTCTGGAATCCTAACCAATTCGGTAGACAAGTAATGATCAGATCAGAATTAGCAGATACCAGTCCCTCGAGATAAGCCACAATTTAAGTGATCAAACATAGGGTGCTAGACAGGTTTCACAACCCGAAAACAAATATAACCCTTGAAAGTATCTGAATAGTTCAAGGGCATTTGCTTGTTTTATCATCATCAGAAATCATGGTCAGACCAAAATATAACAAAAGTTTGTGCAGTGCAAAAGCCGTTGCGCGTTAAGCGCATTCATTTTCTCACAACTAGCGCACTTGACTAATGAGATAGAAAGGGCCTTTCTCACATGTTTGAAGCCATACTGCCATACATCCTAAGTTCATCATCAATTAAGCACCTATGGTATTTGAATACTACAAGAATATGGGTCACATGGTGCCACTGCTATTGGCCTGATCAGATTGCTTTGGAGAGTACTTCTCCATCAGCTTAGCCAGTTCAAGGTCGAATTTCCTCTCAAGTTCAACCTCCTCTTCCCAGTATTTGCGTCTCAATTCAGCTATCGTATCATCATGAGTTCGTATCAGATTCTCCCTCTCCTCCACAAACTCTTCCATTTCCTTGTCCTGAAGTTTGATAAATTTGGCAACTTTCTCTGCCCTGAAATGCAAATGACAAAAAAAAAAAAAAGGAAAATCTGGATCTTTAGAAAATTACCAAAGCATCAATTTTATAGATAAAATATGTCAGGAAGCATAATATAAGGACTGAGATTTCCCTTGCAACACACAGAGATCACAACTATAATAAAGCTGAAGTGGTGTTCAGATTGAGAATCAGCTGACTTTTGTTCCGGTATTAGGAGAAAATACTTTAGTTTTGTTTCTTCGCAAAACAAATGTGAGTGTTTGGATTTGGGAGATCTTTGGGTTTTTCTTCTTGAAAAATAACACTGAAACCCTACAATAATATTTACAAGGGTAAATTATTTTCTGAACAGGTAAAGTGGTAGCTTTCATAACGGTAAAATGATAGATAAAACCAACTAGGATTCAAAGGCAGTATTTTTGAATGATAAAAGAATCTATTCTGAAGAAATTAAAAAGAACTCAAGGAATTCCTAGATGAAAAAATACAACAACATACCCAGTGAAATCCCACTAAGTGGGGTCTCGGGAGGGTAGAGTGTACCCAGACCTTACCACTACCTCGAGGAGGTAGAGAGGCTGTTTTCGAAACACCCTCGGCTCAAGTGCCTCAAACTCAAGTAAAAGAATAAGAAATAATAAAGATAACATAGCAATGAATAGGAAAGTCTACAATGAAGAAACAACACTAACAGCAAAATAGTGTGATAATAGAGACACGATACACAACACAATATGCTGATCCTCCTCTAATCCCTCACCCCTACTAACCTTCTACCCTAATACGCGTCCTCCACTCCTTCCTATTTAAGGTCAAGTCCTCGGTAATACGGAGTTAAGCCAAATCCTAGATGAAAAAAATCTAGACACAATTGTAATTGGAAAGTTAAAACAGGGGCCAAAAAAGACTACTTTTGTTCTCCGTGCCCCTAGTGGAGCCACCAATTTTCATGCAGCGAAAACTAAATGGATCATAACAAAGTTTCTTCTAACACAGAGCAGGGGATTAACAAGAAGTAATTTGTCTGATTTAGTTCCAGATTTAATAAAGCAAAGGCAAAATACCTACCAAACTACAGGTACCTAAATGAAGCCTTCAAAAGAATGTTTTACCTGACTCGATGATCCTCAACCGAGGAAGTATTTGCATTAGATTGTTTGACCATCTCACGCTGCTCCTGCTGTATCTTTTCAAACTTGTCCTCCTCAGCAGTCCTGGCATCGCGAATTTTTTTGATCTGATCCTTGAAAAACTGCTCTTGATACTCCATCTACAGAAAGTATAACCACATGAATCAGATTGTATGTAGAGAAGAGGACAACATTCTAAAAACACAAAGGAAAGAGTTGAGGGATGACTTCCCCAGAAAAAAGAATAGAAAACACCAATGACATGAAAAAACAAAATCCAAATGCAGAGGGGCAAAGAAAAGTTTAACGATTTACTTCTATGAATAATTGAATGTCAAGTAAGACAAAGTTGTCCTAGTGTCAATCGTAAGCAATTTTAGAATGTAATATGTGCAACATGCAGCTACTGAGAGACACAAGACACAGTTTAGTCGATCATTAATAAACACCGCTAAACAGAATTTAATATCTGACATTACGATTAGGAGTTAATAATCAAAGAATATATCATCATTTATATACATAAAGCGGTCAGTTACTGCAGTACAATTTTTAGAAGGTCAGTTACTGCAGTGTTAACCTATGTTGCTCGGATTCTCCAAAAAGCACTGCCGCACTCGTATCAGATCCTCCAAAAATCCACTACTTCTGGAGGATCTGACATGCACCCGCCAGCATTTGTGGAGAGTCCAAGTAACATTGGCATTAATATCTCAAGGTTTCAAAATTTGATCAAGTGGTGCTAGTAGTACCCTCATTATTATATCTGTCATTTTCTTACATACCTCTTCCTTGATATGTTCATGGTGCATCTTTGTTTTCAATCTGACAATCTTGTTCTCTTCCAATGTCTGACGGTGTTTTTCACTCACCAGACTCAGAGACTCTTCAAGAGCTTTAGCCTGCATTTGGTGTTTAGCAGCTTTGTTCTTGAACCATATTAGTTGTTGATTATCTTCCCTCATCTGTTTCGCTGGATTCCAAACAGTTTCTCTATATGACCGCATCTCAAACTTCAACCTCGATTTCCCTACAATTCATACATGAAATCAACCTTCAATCGACATATTTGTTAAATACAGGAAAGATAAGTGTTTCTCTGAAGTACAACAATTTGTTCAGAGAGAAAATAATCACAAATACCAGTTGAATGCTGGTTAAAGTTATCTATGTCTCTTTTATCTGCCATGTAACCATAAAGCAGACGTTTCCCCCCAGGATAAAAGCGAACTGGACAACGTTCCCACGCATCTCTATCTCTTCCATTTTCAGAAAAATGCTCACTGAGACGATCAGCCTCAATGTATCCCACTGCAGAGGCCTCAAAAATCAACAAACTCATGCCACGATGGCCTTGTGGACCGTATGAATGTCGAGCCTTGATAGCAGCATAAGAGCTAAAACACTCAAGCAGCTCCTGATTTCCCATTCCAATCCACTGAGAAGCGCAGCTCAGAGATAGAGAAAGAGAGGGAGAGAGGTATTAGACATGGGGGGAAAGAGGTATTAGACATCCATCCAATAAAGTGGTAAATAGAAGTATACCAAACAAACAGAAGACAAATAATCACTCTACCTTGTCATTTTCATCTTTATCAAGCCTCGTGTTCATGATAATAACCATTGGTGGCCACACTATTTCTTTATCTTTAAATTCTATGGCATCCCATCTTCCATACACTTCACCTGGCGGTACAACAGAAGTACCTCTCTGACGCAGCTCTTCCTCCAAAATTTCAGCAAGTTCTCTGTGTATTTTAACCCTTAATCCTTTCGTTTTTGCATGGGTCATCAATGATTGCAACCCTGTAAACCATTCAATTGCGCCTGGACCACCTTTGCATGCAGGGCAGTGCCATTGTCGTTCAGGATCATTAATCTCAGTAACAGTCAAACTGTCAAGAGATTCAAAAAGTTGTTTGAACCAACGATTTTTCTTGCGCATCTCATAACTCATTTCAGCCACATCTGAATCAAAGTCATCACTCTGAAGGTCATCATCACTTTCATCAAGAAAATCCAATTCATTATCCTCAGCATCATGTTCACTGGCCTTATCATCATCAGCAACCGGGGAATTATCCTTGGGAGGAGCTGAGGCAACTCTAGCAGACCAATCCCAACCATTCTTCAGAGCTGGAGGAACTGCAGCAAGTGATGGGAAACCTCCATCATACAGATGCGGCCTTGCAAGCTTTTGAGGATCACTAGGTGTAGACCAGTTATTTACAGAACCCTGTCCAGATCCAGCATTGTTACGCGTTCCTGATTTCTTAACAACATCTGGATGACCCCAAGCTTTAGTATTCTGGTTTCCCCAAGCTTTTGGACTGGGATTCTGCGGAGCCCATTGCTTCCCAGCACTGCTTCCACCCTTGTTCTTGGGCTTCCTAGCACACACTTCCCATCCATCATTTTGTTCAGAGTTCAAGCACATATCCCCAACACCTAGATTTATCTCATCAACCGTTGGTGTAGAAGTAGCTTTCTGCTTTTCTGATGAATTAGAAGGCTTCCCAACCCATTTGCTGGAACTCATCTTTGGATGAAGCTGTTAGCTGGAGATAAAAACATATACTCATGAATCAACATTCAATCACTGCCAAAAATAAACCATAGGTAGCGCAATGTTTCACCAACATAACATGCATGGCTGATAATTAGAACAAATAGGAAAAAATATCCAAAATATACACTTGTGACATGTTATATATATATATTCAAAATTCACCTAAATCATTTCCAATACACATAGATACCAGCCAACATAAATTAAACTGTAAATAATAGACAGCAGAGAGTATAGTAAGGCTCTCCCAATTAGCAAAACTGAAAAAGTAAACATTCAGCAAAAAGAACAAACAGGAAGACAAACAAGGGAAATAAATGATGGAACAAGAAAAGGCAGGTACACTTTGAGAGCTAGAACCCCAAAACGTAATGTGTAATACAAAAATTAGAAAGAAAACGACAAGAGACAAACCACAAAACATAATGAGCATTAGAAATACGACACTCAATTACCATTTGTGGTGGCCTGCACCACATAAATTAAAATGCGTTCCCTACTCTTCTTCTTATGCTCCAATCATGGGCATAACTAAGAGATACTACCAGCATTTCTAGATGAATTGAACCTCTTATAGATACTCTATAAATCAAGGTTTGTTCCCGGAGATTTATTTTCACGTATTAAATGATGAGTAGGCCAACTGAGTCAGGTAAATTTGTAACCTAGATAGGTTAGTGTTACCTCTAGGAACAGAACACACAACAAGGGAACTGTTAATCATGAGACTCAAAGGGATATGAAAACCAAATGCAAGGCATTGTATGAATCATCACTATCATACACCAATTCAATTAAATCTAAAACAAATAATGAGATATTAGCCACTTATTTTTAAGGATCCCAACCCCATCCCCATCCCCATGAACACTAAAACACCAACTGAATCAGTGTTCCTCACAAATTAAATTAACCATCTTCCGCAATTATCCTTTGCTCCCCCAAGATATAGTTAGTTTCTACATATCCAAAATCAAAAAAAGAACCCATATCCAATTTAGTTCCAAAATTTGGTAAAATCGTGTAAGTAAATAGTAAATTTCTCACCTTTTTATGAGAAGAGGGAGGCGGTGAAAACCCTTCTATCAAAAGAAACCTATACATACATACTTTATAACGCAGAACAAGGGTCAAGGAGGCATTAACAAAAACACTTTAAAAAAACCATTTGCTCAACAAAGTCAAAACCTAGAAATCCATCTTTAGGTTTTTCGCCAGAAAAATGTAAAGAAAGCGAAAGACATTAAGGGTATCATCTATTAACCAGAAAAAGAAAAAAATGGGAAATTGGCAAGTCAGAATCAGGGTCACTTTATGGCACAAAATGCATTAACAACCCAGTAAAAAAATCGCAAAAATTCACTAAAAGAGTTTAGAGTTTTGATCCACAAAGAGGGCAAATTAAGGAAATAGAGAGGACCTACAACTGGGCTTCGCCAGAAAAAATGATCGGCGGGGGGTACAAAGAGTAGAAGCGAAGTTCGCCGGAGAAGGAAGAGTAAGTGAGTGTGGACTTAGCTGGCCTTTGAGTGAGAGGAAAAGGAGAACAAGTTGATGAAACCAAGAATTTTTGGTATTGGCGCTGAGTCTCGCTTAGTTCGTTTCGATTTTAAAATTCATTCATTCAACTTATTAGTCTTGATTTATTGATTATTGATCATTATCAATTTAATTATCGATTTAATCATTAAAATTTAGTATAAATTTTTTTTTATTAAAAATTATTTTGAAACAAGGTGACAAATCAAATAATTCATATATATGAGTTGATAGATTGCAGCATGCTCAAAAGCAAATATTATCACATTGTAGAATAACTCAGAGTTTGAGATAGTCAAAAATAAAAGTATGAAATTGTCAAGGATTTTATATACTAAATGATACAAATATAAGTATTTAATTTACTATCGAGTTATCGGTTAATCCATTAAGATAAAATCTAAAACTGTTAAGAGTCGATAACCCAATATTAAAAAAATTAAAATCGTTACCGAAACTACTAAACCAATAATCTATTATCGATAAATCAATAACTTTTTTTTATTTTGAATTATTGATTTCGATTTGATTTTGAACAGCTCAATTTGGTATGTCGCCACTAAAAAGGACTTTCTCTAAGATTTGAAACACTTTATAAAAAGAAGGAAAAATATCGTTATGTATTATTGTATAATTCTAATTTTACTTCTGCTATTTGATTAGGCATATTTAACTTTTCATTATTTAAAATGTGATTTTGATCTTTATAAGTTAATGAAATTATTTTTTAAAATATTCTATTTTTTTAATAAATAAAGGTTAAAGTTTTTAATCACTAAAAGTTATTACGACGTCATTGATAAATTTAAGGAGCTCGTCCATCAACTAAACCTTTACAAATATAATGATATTTGACCTTAATTAGTAATTATTAAAAAAAGTAAGGAAGATCAAGTTGCAAATGAACCAAGATCAAATCAAAATAGAGAGCTAATGGGACCAATTTATATTTTTAAAATAATTATTCTAATTGTATATATTTTTTAAATATATGAATATAATTTTGTCACGATCCGAATCCTCGAGTCATTATAGTGCCTACTAAGACCTTAGTAGGCAAGTCAACTCATATCTCGGAACTACGAGTAGTATGATGTAAGGGTAGAAGACCAACAAGTTAAACTAACACAATAATAAAATAACAGGAACATAAATGAACGGACTGAAGCAAATCAAAATATATACAAACCAAAAGATTCCTTCAGAACTTGGAAGTCACATGTACAGAACTACTACAAAATGAGTACAAGTTCCAAAATTGGACCACAAAAATAAGAGTGTCTCAAAAAGCAAAAGACAGACAAAATATATATACAGAGGGAGACTAGTAAATCCAGAACGATGTGTGCTCACCCTCGCCTCCGATCAAAACTGTAGCTGACTCGAGATCAACACTAATAGCTAGTACTCAAATCTGCATCACGAAAATAGATGCAGAGTGTAATATGAGTACCAAAACAACGGATATCAAGTAGGCATCATAGACCGACTTAGCAAGGAAAGCAAAAGTAAACTAAAATGTGAGAAACTAAACACAAACAGACAGAGGAACAAGAAATCAAAATAGGTATGTACACGTAGGGGTGGGCATGGTATGGTATTTGAAACTTCAGTGTGGTAATTTCGATATTCGATTTTTAAAACTATTATACCATTACCATATTGGTATTTTGAAGTTCGGTTTCAGCATTTTACGGTATGATAAATCGGTAACCATAGTTTGTTAACTTCGACTAATATATACTCATATAATAGAGTATTATAACTTCGACGATTCAAAACATGGTGTCAATTGTGTCATACTAAAACATTATACATGTAGAAACATATATTCAAAAGAAAGTACAAACAACTCCTTTTGTTAATCAATTACATTTAAAATGCATTTCAATCAAAATAGAGTATTCAAAGTTTTATCTTCTAAACATTTAGTTTATACTAATACTAGGTTGCATATTTGTTAGTATTTTATTTATATATATATATATATATATATATATATATGTTATTTATGTGTAACTATATAATTCGGTATGGTATTCGGTATTTTGATATGTTATTTCTAAATAACAAACACCATACCGAATACCAAAAAAATATAAAATGTAAACCATATACCATACCAAATACCATAATACCAAAACCACAATATCAAAAAATTTAGTATGGTATGGTAATTTAGTATATACAATACCATATCATATCCACCCCTATGTACACGAGCGTACTCACACACAAAGAGAGAGAGAAACTAGCCAAATCCGCCGGCTCCCATAAACCCGACGGGTATGCTTGAGCACAATTCTAAAAGTAACACCCTAAATGGACTCCCATAAGCCTGACAAGGACAATTGAAACAAGATGAAGAAACCCGATGTAGTACCAACAGTATCACAACATTCTGCGGACTTAAACCGAACCATTCTAAAAGACTGAAGCTTAAACCCAAAGCATGAGAGAGTTTAAGGACTTGAAGCGAAGAAATATAGGAGGTTCAGGGACTTGAACCGAGATTTTAAAGTAACCAAGGTTTGGACAATCGTGGACTTGAACCACTGCAAAAAAGATCAAGGACTTGAACCAAGGTAATAGTAGCTATGGACTTGAACTAAGGCTAAGCGGTGGTGGACTTGAACCATGGCTAAGTAAGGTCAGGGACTTGAACCGAGGCAATAAAACCAAGGCAAGGACTTAAATTGTGCTCGGTGGAGTGATTTGGGGACTTGAACCGCGAGTAAAGGAAAATCGATTAGAATTAGGATCAACAGCCAACCGAATGTCATGGGGAGTACCCCAATCCGAGTGCCATCAATAAATCACTCCTTTCTGAACCACATCTAACCCGAATCGACGAATAAACTTCCAAAACATACCCCAAGTGATACGGAGCTGATGAAAGTAGGAGATTATGGATATAAGGTTCCAAAGCTGTGTTACTGCTTAGCTAAGGCCCAGACTATCAGACTCAAATCTGCTATATCAGTCTACAAGGAATTAAGCCGTCCGAAGTGAAGTCAGAGAAGTTCCAAGGCCTAAGGCTCCAAAATCACGCAAGCTTATGGCAAACACTAGTTTAAACCTAGACTAAGGTCAAACATGCTTTTAATTACATAAACCAAACACACAGTACATGTCACAAGGTACGGATGATCAATATTAACAAAAAGCATGCGTTAGTACCCCGAATTTCCCAAAAATAGAGCCTAAGACATGAATTCTAAGAATTTAGCATGCTCGACACCCAAACACATCCAAACTCATGAAAATCAATGTACAGATGCCAAAACATGCTTAGTTTAAAGAGGAGAAAACCATAGCCTATCTGTAGGCCGATCACGTTCACTCTAACTCAAGTAATAGAAACGTTTCCCTTTCATACGGTCTTAGAACACTATCACACTATCAAAAATAGGTACACAACGTTAATACGATTGTTTTGACATTAAAATTATCAAATTCGGAGATAGATTAATTTTGGAGTGAAAAATGAGAATGTAGGACCCGCTCCATAAATTATGAAATTGACTCCATGAAAAGGTCCTAAACACTACCCCAAACTTCTGTTCCAACAAGAAACACAATTCGAGTCTCGAATCATCCCCAATAACCAACATACATAAAATCACAATTTAAGCAAGGAAATTCACTAAGGACAATAGCTTTATCTGGAATTTTACCTCACACGATAAGTCTCCAACTAGTTTCGAACACGGATCTAAGTAGGCACGATAATTTCGGCTGATTTGGTCTTTGAATCACCAAATTTGGTGAAGAAACGAGAAAGAAATTGAGTTTCTAAATTTTCTAAGTGAGTTGATCCCATCTCTGGTCTTAATTAGAAAGATCCAAGAATTTCTCATCACGATCGCGGAGCCCAAAGCTAGCGATCGCAAGATATTAGCAGGATACTCTTTGCGATCACGAAGGCTTGACAGAGTTGAGGTCGCCATCGCGACCATGAAGCTTCGTGAACATGAAGGCCAAGGGTGGTCTACACCAGCATGAGCTGATTTTGCAAGCTCCCAAATCTCCGACGGGGTGCTCAAAAATTATTTGGAATTTAGTGCACGTAAACGATATATGTTACCCTACCAAATTCAATATTTCAGACTTAATGACGCATTCGAAATTCTCATACGAGGTCATTTTAACAAAAAGTGGGTCCCACACCTCAAGTGCCATTTTAAGGCAATTTCCACAGCGGGCCTTAAGGATTAGACTGAAAGCCTCAGAAAGTGAACAAAGGGTCATTCAAGACCAAACTTGGCATTTTAAAACTAACCACACTGGCGGAATTTTCATTCGAGTACGTTTTCTAAGAATGTTGACCAAAGTCAACCTTAGGCCAAATTTCAAAGGCTAAGCGCCAAATAGCCCTAAACTCATATCAATTGTCTTTATACTGCAAGTCGGAAAGTTGGAACCAAGGGAAAATTCTCAAAACTTTTGAACTAAATCATGTTTACGAGTCACTCTACCACTCGTAGAGCTTTCTATAACTCGTAAAAATGAGTCGTAGAGTGACCCCTTGAGCATTGGACAGTGTTACCCTTAGGAGAGGTTCTACGAATCAACAAGACGAGTGGTCATCATGTTGACGAGTCATAAGAACCACTCATTCCAAAACTTCAGAGGCCATGTTTTAGAAGTCCCTCAAGATCGAGTCTATGACTTGACAGAATGACTCGTAGGAATTATTATGAGTCGTAGACATGACTAGTTCCAAAAGTTCAGAGACCCTTAAGTTTGTAGGGTTTGGAACATGCAGGACGAGTCCAAACGATGACTCGTCATCATAAAGGTGAGTCGTAGAAATGACTCATCATCATGAAGACAAGTTGTAGAAATGACTCATTTGCAAACTTCAGAGGCTTGATTTTTCAGAGTTTTCTTCAAACCTGCAGGACGAGTCATCTTAACGACTCATCAATGTTTCTACGACTCGTAGAGTTATCTCGTAGGTCAGAATCTGAAGTTTTAATGAAGAGTAGTTATGTCATTTTCCTAATTTGGTTCAATGAACCTAGACACAATTATGGCTAAGTGCAAGCCTATATCTACCCAATTCATTCAAATCTCCCCTTATTCTAAATCACTCTCTCAAATTCTCTAAGGCAAGGACCCAATTCTCTCAAGGATTTTTCTCCAAGCTACAAGCTAGGGATTTAGATTTCTTCAAGGTTTCTTCTTCAATTTTGAGTAATTTCAATCAAGGTATGTGGGGATTGATCCGTAGGTTCCTTTCACCCATGGAGTCCTAAAGTTTTCTCCAAGTTCGCCTCAATTTTTAATGATGTATTAACCCTAGTATTGATGAATTACTTTGGGCTGTTTAAATTTTGTTTTGACTTGTTATCAACAATTATTCTAAGCATATTTTTACATGAATTGCATGATTTTAAGTTGAATTATGAATGCCCATGCATAAAGCTATCTCAAGTATGATTTTAAGATTCAAAGATGATTTTCATGAGTTGATTATGAGTTCAATGATTTTCAAGGAAAGTTTTCATGATTCAAAGTTGAGATTATGATTTGAATGATGAAGTTATGATGATATCAAGTTATGATCAAAGAAAGTTATTATGGTGTGATAAGTCTAATTCTCACACACTCATGTTAAAGATGATGATAAGTACAATTCTCATCGAAGTTATGGATTCTTATGAATCCTTAAAGTTAATGAGCTAATCCTAATATGTTTTATAAAGATAGATTGATAGGCAGTTATTATCTTTCCTTATTATGTTACGAGCATATTTTTATGAGTTTCCGTTGGGATATTGACTAAGCACTGAGAGGACCTATAGGTGGGGTTAGGTCCAGTAACGCAGTTAGTTACCCAAGGGAATCCTAGTAGCAACCTAAAGTCCCAAACTACGTTTCCCGCATAGGATTGGCTTCATGGCCTAGCTAGTGGATCCACATATAGCATAGTTGAGTTGAGTTGTGTACCATGACGGAGTATACCCTGATAAGGTAGCCTCCCCCTTCTCGATTAGGGTTCCGTTGTATTCCATGTTATAGCTCACATGATCTTAGATGTCGGTTAAAGGTCTTATCCCACACAATTTGAAGTTAAGTTATGAGTTTTATGATGAACTTTATGATATGCATTAACTTTGAGTTTTCATATGTTTTCAAATGTTTTAAGCCTTACTTATGTTCATTATGATTGGTCATGTATCGTATAGCATATTGTTCACATTCCTTTGCTTGTTCATGCATATCTCACATACTTAGTACTTTCTATATACTAATGCATATTTTGCCTACATTGTCTCATAATTTAGGAGCGGACGACACTCACGACCATCCTCTTCGTGGCTAGAGTTGCTTTAGATATCAAGGAGTTGGTGAGTCCTCATTCTATCAAGGACATGACTTTTATTCTCGTGGTTTACTTAATTTTCTTCTATTGTTTTGGGTGAGATAGGAGCTTTTCCTAAGCCCTCATCAAAGGCTAGACTAGAGTCATGTTTAGACGGTATTATGATGTAGTCCATTTGGACATTGGTTCATTGATTCTATCCCTTAGACCCATTCCCTTGAGCTTTTACTTCTGCTTATTTTAATATGTTTCTTTACCTTATATATGTGATGTATTTTAAGATGGCTTGGCTGGGGTCCCTCGCTTCTTGATTGCTGTGGCACGACTTGGCCCTAGTTCAGGTTGTGACAGATACTCGTACCGACCATGATACTAGCCTAATTTGGCCATTCCGTAGCTGATGGAACCGTCAGAATTCCTTTCTGTGGTTGTTTACCTGAAGTAATGTTCGAAGTCAACTTTTCAAGTTATAAAATCTCCAAAACAGGAAAGCATGTCTAATACCCAAACAAATGACTAGAAGATCGAACAGACAGTGCCAGCAAGTTATAAATGACTTGGGGTCGCTACAGAAATGCTCTACACGACAAAATGAATGCTTTAATTAAAAAATGACCTGAAGAGTCATTAAAATTTTTGATTTTATACGCATAATTCTTCAGGTCTTTAGAACACCATCCCTTTATTCTATTTTATTTTATATATATTTAAAATAATCATTCTGTTAAATAATTTACTTTTATTAACGTTAAGGATCAAAACCACATATTTTGAATAATTGAAGGTTAAATATTGTTACACCCCGCACTCTCTAGCTCGGAACATCTTCTTAAGTTTTTTAGACACTATCATGCGAGCCAGATAAGCTACGACACTATCAAACAACTCTAAGGAAAGAAGATTGTGATACCTCGTGAGAAGGAAGGTTGGAAATGGAGTCATAAGAATCCCAAAAGAATTGGAGGAAAAGTAATGAGTCGTAGGACTCGATTTACCTACGTAATCCATTAAGTTAAGAGTCTTATATACTTAAGTTGCTTAAGAATATACCAAGCTTACGTAGTGCGGATTACATCGGCTCTTAAGACAAGACGAGATTATGAACCCACGGGGGAGAGGAAAAGGCAACACGTGGCAGCAAAAGGAGGTACCACGTGGCAGCCTAGGGAAGTGCCACATAGAAAAAGGTGACCCACCTTCTTGGGGTCAAGTAGGTGACCCACCTACTTGGGGGTGGGCCCCACCAAGGACACGTGGCAGCCTTGGAGGCTAAGGGTGGATGTGTGGCCCAATAAGGGCTTGACACATGTCACCCCTTAAGGGCTGACACGTGTCACTTCCTAAGGAACTATATATATATATATGTGTTAATGACTCTTAAGTCATTTGGAGTCCAAAAACATCAGCTAAACATAGAGAGAAAACGTGAGAGGAAGAGAGTACTACGGAAGCCAGGGTTCAAGAAGAATTAAGGTAAGTTCTTCACTTTTCTTCCGTGAATTAATTATCTATGATGTTCTCTAAGCACGTGGAGGTGTATATATGTATTTTAGGATGTCTACAAAATTAATTCTTCAGCTTGGAACTTGAGAAGAAGTTGAAAAAACAAAGAGGGAAAACATTAAAAACTAGTTAACAAACCCGTTTTTGGAGGGGACAGTTGTTAGTAATATTGATATAACTTCTTGTGTATAGCTTTGTTTCAGGTGATTCAATATGTTTTGGAAAGGTATTTCATAGGTATATAACCTTCATTTAGACTTTCAAATCCAGTTTTGCTTTTAGATTCTCCAAAAAGGGTGATGAAGTGTAAAAGAGGTATTGCCCAGATTTTGTTTTTGGAAATCTTACACGGATTGCTGTTGGTGTTTTTGGCATATATTTTTGTAAAAAATTGATGTAGGGGTGATTCGAAATTGTATGCGACCCTAAGACACATGTCTATAACTTTCATGAAGGACGTAAATCCTGTTTCCCTCCATTACCCCTTAGAAACAAAGCGACAAGGTAAAATAGTAAGCTATCCAGAATTCACGTTTTGATAGTTTTGAGTGAGTTACTGCTATAGGGGTGTGATGTGTTGTTGTAGGGCCTAAATATGTTCTAATATGGGTTAGGGTTCTGCTGGTTGAATCCACATGACCCCTCATTGCGTATAATTAAAGGCGTTACAAAATAAAGGCTAGACGCCCTATTGTGATATCGTATTTTTGAATAAGTCATTTGGAGTTTATATTGTATATTGTTGGTGTGAATTGCTGCAGGTTGTTGTTGTTGGTTGGCTGTAGGTCTTAGGGACCTAATTGGAAATTTGGATAGGGCACATTATAGGGGAGGTGCTGCTCAATTTTTGTCGACGCCTTAGCGAATAACAGAACTAGTCGGGGAAACGACTAAGGAAATAGATTTCATTAATACTAAGGTGTAACCTAGGGTGCTAAAAAGTAAAAGGGGTTGATATTCATATTACTTTCATGCTGAATAGGTTCAAAGGACGGCGAGGCAAGCAGGATAAGGAATAATTCAAACAAGGTATGTGAAACTTTCTTTTGGCGCATTTTTGGAATAAGTATGTAGAGCAATTCTTCTTTTCTTTTGGCATGTCTTAGATGTAAGCTATAAATGATATGTATATGACATTTGGGATTCAATCCATTCGTGAAGCCCTGAGTATGAGTCGAGACTCTCGTTTACTTCTTGATATTAGAACTCCTGCAATAACTGAGTCATTGCCTTTAAGTCTTCTATGTAATGAAAAATAGTACATGTAAAGTCTATCTCTTCTTTCCTTTGGAATGGCTTAATTTTAAGTAAAATGATATATGATATGGGTTTAGAGGTAATTCCAGTTATGAGCTCTAAGTGTAACTCATGAATTGTAGTCACTTTTGAACATTCAAAGTCTGAAAGTAATCAAATTACTATTCTCGAGCCTGCTATGTAATAAATAGTAAGTGGAGGTACCAGCTCTTCTTTTTAAAGGCTCTGAAATGATAAATGCGTCTAACTGCATAAGTTGAGTCTTTGACTAGATAAATTATGTTTATGATTGCATAAACTATATTTTTGATTGTATAAGTTGTGTGACATTATCTTGATGCATGTCTGTGATCCCTGAAGCCCCAACTGATGTAAGCCCTAATGACATCTAAAGGGGTACCTGGGATAATTACTCCCCTAGTCTTCAAGTGACGGTTCACTTGAGTATTTCATCGAGTCTCAGATAATAACTTAGTTGCATATGGTTTCCCACTACTCTACTCATACATACTATAACCCATCCTTCACCGCGTCCCACGATGGGCTGGGAATAGTTATCGTGCACATCTTTACTATTTCTTTCACTGCATCCCGGGCCAGATGTGTATAGTTCCACGCACGAGGAGACGATGCCGTATGTGAGGTGTGATATATGTTATATTTTATGACGATACGATTATTTACCGAGTCCCAGGCCGGCTGTAATATGATAGTATATGTGGCGAAATAAGGAAGAAACACCGAGTCCCTCCTTAGAGAGCCGGGTACGGTCTGTATATTATGATGGTATGCTATAGACGTACACCACTCCATTCACCGAGTCCCTCACTAAAGGGCTGAATAATTTATGTAGGCATGCATATGAGATTAGAGTGATACATTGTGACCCCGAGCCCCATGGTGAACCAGGTGTAATATAATAACATACATGATAAGATTATACCGTATACGATGATATGATACCATATACGATGATATGATACCGTATACGATGATATGATGAAATGAAATGCATGATGATACGATGATATGTGAATATGAAGAAGTGATTATGATACCGAGTTCACTAGAGGGCCGGGCACAGTATATGATGATGTATAGGATTACGTGTCCTATAGTGTATTGCATCGTATTGTAGTAATTCAAGGTTGTATAGCTGCTGGTTGTTATTGTTGATGTGGATGCTAAGGTTTGGGGGTTAAAATAGAAGTTTGGATAGGGCAAGTTATAGGAGAGATGCTGCTTGATTTTCGCTAACTTCGGAACTAGTAATGAACTAGTCGAAGGAAATGGATAAGGAATTGGTTCCTATGGGTAATTAGTGGTAGAATTACAAGCTGGAAAGTCGAAGGTCACTAATCTTAGAATTACTTTCGTGTTAAATAGGTTAAAGGAGTAGCGAAGCGAGTTTGGATGTAAAGCTATCTCTCTCTTCTTTCGACATGTCTTCAAGTTAAGTAATGAATGATATGATCTTGAGGGTAAATCTACTCATAAATGCCAAGCGTAATCCATGGTCCTACTTACTTCTTAATGAAAGCACTGTTACAGTAATTGCACTAGGGCTTCTCAAGCCTTCCATATGTTAGGAAGTGATGCATATGTGAAGCTATCCCTTCTTCTCTCTTGGCATGTCTTAGCCATAAGTGGTTGGTATATGTAATGTGGGGATAATTCTATTCTTAGAACCCCAAGCATGATTCGTACATCTTATTCACTTCTTGATATTAGAAATCCTGCGATAGTTGAGTTATTGTCTTATAAGCCTTTTATGTGATGAAAAGTATTATACGTGAAGCCTATCCCTCCCTTCTCTTAAAATGGATTAATATAAGTAAAATGATATGTGATATGAGTTAGAGATAGTTCCATTTATAGATTCTGGATGTGATTCATGATTTGTATTCACTTTTGAATGATAAGGGACTTGAAGTAGCTGAACTACAACCCTTGAGCCTTCTATAGGCTGAATAGTGATCGGATGTGTAAGCTCCTATACCTAAGGGATCTTGAACATACTTTATGGTGATACCTGAGGGATGTTTGATATGTTACAAAATGTTTACGTGCATGTATATGCATTATGATATATATGGATCGGGTCGAACGTACCCCAACATATTTTACTATATAGAAATTGGGCCGAATGTTCCTCGACATATTATATTATATATGGATTAGGCCGTTTTTCTCTCTATTTTGTTCAAGTTTTTGGCTAAAAAATGACTTAGTAGTCATCCATAAATAGATATATATCTTTTTGGAGAGTGACACATGTCATCCCCTAAGGGTGACATGTGTCACACCCTTAGGCAACCACCTCAATTATGCAACTAATCCATGGTTGCCATGTGGCAGGTGGGGTCCACCCCATGGTGTGTCACCTTCTGCTACGTGTCACTTTCATGTGATGCCATGTGTACCTATCACGTGCTGCCATGTGTCAAGTAGGTGAGTCACCTACTTGCTTCAAGTAGGTGCGTTGTTTCCTTATTTCTCTTCCATGGATTCGTAATTTCGTCGCACTTTAAGAGCCTATGTATTCTTTGCTACTTAGTCTCAACACGCACTCAAGTAGCTTAAGTACGTAAGACCTCCAAGTTGGTAGTTTATGCGAGTCAATCGAGTCCTATGACTCATTTCTCGGCCTACACCTCCTTTCGAATTTTTATAAACCTATTTCCAATCTTCCTTATTATGAAGCATTTCATTCTCCTTTCCTTGGAGTTATTTGATGGCATTATTAACTATCCGACTCACATAACGACTTTTAAGAAACTTAAGAGCCTTCACAGAAACTTGAGAAGCTTAGGAATTATTCTAAGGTACCAAAGTATGGGGTGTAACACATATCTTCTCAGCCAGGCATGGATATTGCCCGGGTACAAGCATACGCCCAAGGGGTAAAAGAGCGACATAGAAGGCGTCAGCCTGACAAAGAGTAATGAGATTTGGTAAGAAAGGGAAGTTGAGTCCGAGATACATTGGTCCTTACTTGATCCTTCGCCGAATAGGCAAGGTTGCCTATGAACTAGACTTGCCAGCGGACCTGGAGGCAGTACATCCAGTTTTCCATATATCAATGCTTCATAGATGTGTAAGTGACCCATCCCGAGTGCATTTCCTGGATGACATCCAGGTCACTAAAGAGTTAGCCTATGAAGAACAGCCAATCGCCATCCTAGATTGATAGATTAGGAGATTGCGAACTAAGGACGTAGCCTTGGTTAAGGTGCTGTGGCGGAATAGAAATCGGGAGGAAATGACCTGGGAGGCCAAAGAGGATATGAAGCACAGGTATCCATACCTGTTCTCGATATCTACAGGTAACCCCAACTCTTGAGCACTCATATATTAATAATATAGAGGGAAATGTATGTGATATCATAAAACAAAGGAACCCCTCTATAATTTATATAAAGTCTTAAAGGAAGTTCCATTTAACATTCGGGGACGAATGTTCTAAAGGGGGGAAGGATGTTACATCCCACATCTTTGAACTCGGAAGGTTCCTTAAGTTTCTTAGAAGCTAGTATGTGAGCCACCTAAGTTACGACCTTATTGAACAACTCTAAGAAGGGAGAATGTGACACCCCATGGTAAGAAAGGTTGGAAATAGGGTCAAGAGAGGTCGGAGGGAGTTGGAGACCAAGTGATGAGTCGTAGGACTCGATTGGCCTATGTACGCCCCTAACTTAGAAGTTTTACATACTTAATCTATTTGAATATATACCAAGCTTTCATAGCACAGATGACATAGGTTCTTAAAATAAGACGTGATTATGAACTCACGAAGAGGAAAAACAAATTTTGAGGCAGCCAATGGGAGAGTGACACATGGCAGCACCTAAGTAAGCAGGTGACCCACCTATTTGGGGTCAACTAGGTGACCCACCTTCTTAGGAGAGGTGGTCCCCACTACCACATGGTAGCCCCTCCTTCAGCGCATGGGTGCGGTGGCCCAATAGGGGCTGAACACGTGTCACCTCTTGGGGCTGACACATGTCACACCCTAAGACCACATATATGTATGGATATGTATCATATACTCCATCTTCCTTCATCAAATTTCCAGCAAAAACAAGCATGAACAAACCCTAAAAGTGGAGAGAAAATTGCGACGACTTGGGAGAAAAATAAGGTAAGTCCCAATTTCATTCCGTAAATTAATTATCTAGCGTATATAATGGTGATATGGAAGTATTAGTAGTATAAAATTAGAGTTCAGTGCAGCCAAAAAACGGACAGCAAGCTGCCACGACGGTTCAGCGAGCTAAAATAATTCCGAGACCTGATTTTGGCGAGTTCTAGCCAATTTCGGGAAAGGTAAGGTCTTCCCCTCTAATTTGAAGTTTATAATGTTATTATAGGGTGTATTACACAGCTCGTGGGCTGCTGTAAGTTGGGAAAAAGTCGTAGAAGGTTCGATGTTAGAAATAAACGAATTTGGAATCGCTATAGTTGAATTATAATCGAATAACGCGTTGTGCTTGGGGTGTGTGACTGCTGGTCGTGTGGTAGTCTGTTGTGATGCTGTAAAATGATTTAATGAGGGCGTGGGATCTTCTTCTTGCAGCCACACAACACTCCGCTTTGTACAATTAAAGAATTCACGAAAAGAAGGATAAAAACCCTAGTTTTGGTATTGTAGTTTCGAATAAGTTGTCTGGGGTTTATATTGTGTAATGTTGCTAGAATATACATATATATGAGTTGTTGGTTGTGTTGTTGGTTGGATTTAGGTGTTAAATACATGATTGGGAATTCGAATAGGGCACATTATAGGGGAGGTGCTGTCCGATTTCCGTTAACGCCTTAACTAGTTAGGAAGCTAGTCGAGAAGGCTAGCGAAAGGGGGAATGCTATGAATACTCGTGAGTAGTCTAAGTTGCTGAGAAGTCTAAGGTTGTTAATACTTACGTTACTTCCATGTTAAATAGGTTTCGAGGACAACGACGTGAACTCAATTAAGGGGAATCCATAAGAGGTATGTGGAATTTTCTTTTGGCATGTTTTTGGTATAAGTGCGTACAACTATCTTTCTTTCCTTTTGGCAATGTTTAGCCTTAAGTGAATTTTATATGAAGTGTGGGGATAATTCTATTCCCAGAATTCCAAGTATGCCTCATAACCCCTATCCACTGTTCAGTATTAGAGTTCCTGTAAAGATTAAGTATTGCCTAGTAGGGCTTCTATGTGTTAGAATGTAGTGTGTGAGAAGCTATCTCTCCTTTCCATTGAGATGTATTTGATACGAAAATGAGATTACGACGCCATAGTGGTTCACCGAGCCCCATGATGGGCCGGGTACGAAATATGTATATGCAAATCACCTGAGGGAAAGTACACACTATATAGAGCTTATTCTCTTTCTTTTTTTGGGGATGTCCTGGTCTTAGTTATAAGTTGAATATGATCTGAGCTCCAGGGCAACTCCATTCTTAGCATCTCCTGTTTACTTTTGAATATCGAACTCTGATAGTAGTTGAACTATTTTTCTCGAAACTTTTATGGGTTAAAGAGGGACCAAATGTACAAGCTCCGAGTCGTAAAGACTATACGAGACTATGTGTTTTGATTCCATAAATGATTTGGCCCTATGTTAATACATGTCTAGGGTCCCCGAGATTACTTTTGAGATAGCCCATAATGGCATTTAGAGGATGCTCGAGATGACTACTTCATTACTCGGGTCCTCAAATAAAAGCTCAACTTTCTTATTCTATCGGGTCTCTGATAATGATTTAAATTGCATATAGTTACTCACTACTCTACTCATGTATACTATAACACTTCTTTTACTAAGTCCCAGGCCGGGTCCATTATCATGTACAACTCACTGCATTATTCACCGAGCCCTCACTGGAGGGTCGGGTACGTATGTATATATATATGATAATGATGTGTTGCAATAAGGTGGTGATAGCATCGGGCCTATTATAGTCCTACAGATGTGATTCACCGGATCCCTGAAAGGGCTGGCTATATTGTATAATTTGAGCATGCATACTTTTGTGATTCACAGAGTACAGGTACATATTTCTGGTTTGATAATTTGTTCCCCTGCTTCTCTATCTCAGATATACCTCCAGTTGTATTATGTTATATTTTACATACTCAGTACATATGTTGTACTGACCCCTCTTTCCTTGGGGGGTTGCGTTTCATGCCTGTAGGTACAGGTACACAGGTTGGGGATCCGCCAGCGTAGGAGTCCCACTCAGCAGTCCAAGAGTGATCCATTATGCTGGAGCTTGATTTTGGGTACTAAACCTTGATGTATGTATATAAGTTTTGTTCACGGGTATGGCGGGGGCCTTATCCCGCCTTATGTTACTGTTCTTCTAACTCTTAGAGGTCTGTGGATACAGATATGGGCTGTATGTGTGTAGAGCGTATCTATATATAAGTTGTATATGAACTGTATCTAGGCTGTATATGAGCTGTGCCTGAGTAGTATATCAGTTTTATGTACGGGTATGTACGGCTATACTGATATGACTTATAATCTGGGGCATTCCTGGTGTCGTGGCGGCTTTGTCGACTCGCGTATATTTGTGTTACGAAACGTCCTTATGTGTTACAACAGCCTTGTCAGCCTGTATGTTGCTTTTCCTCTTAATATATATTGAGTATGAACAGGAGACAGGTTATGCATAGTGGGCCGGGGTACACGTGCGTGTCCAGTTCGGGCACCCATCATGGCCTATAGGGATGGGTCGTGACAAATTTGATTAAAATATAGTATAAAATAAGGTGTAAAAATCATATGTGGATTCCTTGGTGTGTCACAAGTATTCGCATGGTTTCGAGCATCCTTATGTTGTTAATTTAAGGCTGTTTTGATATGTTATTGTTGTTCTTGTTGGGCTTGGAAGATTAATGATAGTTAAGATTATACGTTATGTTGTATGTTGGTTGAGTTGTTGTAGGAATGTTCCAATAAAAATGGTAAGACTATGGATCATTAAAGATAACTTGAAGATGTAGTAGTTGTATGTGGATTTGGATTGTTGTTGGATGTTATGAATGTGGGCTGTCTTAATCTAGAAATGATGTTATAATGAAGAGATTAATTTGTATTAAATGGAATTGAAAGTAAGAAAACTATTGATTAGTGTTGGTATTAAAATGATAAAATTGGAGTTTCTTGAATTAGATTGGGTTGATTGTTCTTGTTGCTATTATTGTTATGGATCATGTATTAAAAGTGAAGGGATTGTATATGTTAATGTTAAATCTCTGTTTGGGCCATATTAGGGATGTTCTAATATAAAAATAATGGATTAATATCGATTAATGTTGTGTTTATTATTGTGGTTGGTTACATAACGAAAATGAAAGCATTCGACATGTCAAGTTGGAGTTGTAATTGATTTAAGGGCTGCTTGTAATGTGTGGTTGCTTGTATTGAATTGAAGGATTAAGTGTAGTTATGATTATGCAATTTATGGTTAATTGTTGAGCGGTTATAAATCATTTCTATAAGATGTGGTGGCTGCAACCTATTAGGAATAATCTAATTGCATTGTAGTCGTCATGTTGATAATTAATAAAAGTCAAATGTTATATGGGCTGTTCGAAGGTATTCTTGAGTCTTGTCTTAACATGGCATTTGAATATGTGATTGTTGATGTTGCTTGGTGATTGTATGGCTGGTTTGGAGGTAAGGAAAGTGAGCGATATAGAGGAGGTGCTGTCCAATTTTCTAGAAATAACCTACCAATGATAAAGCACGTTTTATTCCTTTCCATAGCTTAACCATAGTGCTTAACATCTTAATATAGGTTGAGACACTATGGGGCAGCATACACATGTTGTGTGTGAATAAACGCTAAAGGTATGTAAAGCTAACCTTTTTTTCTTTTGGCATTATCCATATGACACAAACGGACGACGAATGTATAAATTTCGAAGAAGCTCTTATTCTTAGATACACTAGGATGGCTAATGTTCTTGATTCCTGGAACTTATATCATTATGTCTTGATACGTGTGTATAATTCCAGCCATCCTAATTTGGTATAATTCATATTTCGGTATAATTCATGATTTTTATTCACTTTTTAATGTTAGAACTCTTGGAATAATTTAGTTACCTCCCTCAAGTCTTCTATATGATTGGATAGTGAATGATACAAAAAAGCTCCAATTTTTTTAAAAAAGAGTCTCTATAATGACTAATGTCTCTGACTTCATAAGTTATTTCACATTATATCGATACATGTCTATGATTCCTGAGGCTCATTTTTTTATATAGTTCATAATAATATTTAAAGAGTACTTAACATGACTATCTCTTGACACTTGAATGTTAGCTAGTCTACTTGTTCATCGAGTCTCAAATGATGATTTAATTGTATGTGGTTACTCGCTACTCTACTCGTGCATACTGTTGTTACATCTTTCACTGAGTCTTGAGCCGAGTATGTATTCATGAACAATTTTACTGTATTATTTCACCGAGTTCCTCACTAGAGGATCGAGTACGGTATATATATGATGATATGATGATGTGATAATGACACCGAGCCCTATGACAGGTCGAATATGATATACACATATGACAGATTCACCGAGTCCATACTGAGCTGGATATGATATATGATATAATCATGAATGATTTTATTTCATAAGGCACAGGTATAGTGATTTCTTGATTTACATGCTTGTCTCCTGAATCTCTACTTCAGATGTGATCTCTTTTATGGTATTTTATGCTTTTTATACTCAGTTAATATGTCGTACTGACCTTCTCTCTTCGGGGGGATGCATTTCATGCCCTCAGGTACAGATACTCATTTTGGGGATCCGCCAACTTAGGATTTCCACTCAGCTATTTTGGAGTGCTCCATTATCCCAGAGCCTAGGCTTTTGATACTGACCCTTTGATATATATATTTGTTTATCTAGGGGTACGACGGGGCCCTATCCCATCATATGTTATTGTTGATATTCTTAGAGGTTTGTAGATATATATGTGGTTGTATATAGATGTTATCCAGTTGTGCTAATATGACTTATGTTTTGGGATATTCCCATTTATAGTGACAGCCTTGTCGGCTTGCGTATATGTATATAGTAGGATATTCCTACATGTAATGAAGCCTTGTTGGCTTACGTACTATACTATCTTTGATATGTTATGACTCCTCAGGAGACAGGTTGTGTTAATATATAAATATGGGACAGTTTTGAGATGACATTCTATTTCCTTAAGTCCCATATCATGTTTTGTTGCAAAATGATTATTGATAATAATGATGTATACGAGTATCCAGTTCGGGCAATAGTCAAGGCCCATGGGGTTGGGTCGTGACAAAAGTGTCCTCAAAGTGTCTACAGATCGTGTCTAGTAGAGTCTTGTTTATCAGTGTGTTGTACACCACATCTATAAACAGAAAGCTGTGGGACATTTAGGATGTTGCCTTTCTTTCATATCTAAGATCGTGTGATAGAGCCGAGTCATAGGAAATGAAATTCCTCATACTAACCTTTGATTTCAGCAGAAGAATGACATCGACAGAAGGAAGTGACTAACGATATTGGAAGTTACAAAGCACGCAGGTAAAAAAAGGCACAAAAGATATGTCGGGTAAGGTATTGGAGTACGATTGAAATTTAAAGTTGAGAATTGAAAGGAAAAGTAGACAGGAAAGTGTAACAGGTGTAGTTCGAGTTGGACATACGAGGTAAGTCCATTATTTTATACTATTTTTGATATTGGGCGCCCTGTGTGGTTATGATATATATATTCTGTGAGGCATTGTTGGTATTTTCTGCGTGCAGGTTTTGAGATAGTAAGAAATACAGAGGAAACTCTGCCCAAATTCCCCCCCCCCCCCAAAAAAAAGAAGAGAGAATAAGATATAAGTTCATAATGTGTCTTGAAAGTTGATACTGATAGGGTAAATTTATTATGTTGGATTAAAGCTTTAAGATATACCCTCCATGTTATCCATAAGGGGAACCATTTTTACTTGGGAAATTTCATTTCGAAAAAGCCTATATGAGCAGCAAATTTAGAATTCATTTGAATGGACAAAAATACTTTCCAGCCGCATTTTTGCCTTAGAAGAAGCTTAAGTTAAAGGGTAAAAATATTTGGTAATTAAGTTTCACTTATATTGAAAAGTACAAAGCACCCAATAATTAGTTTGTGAACTAGATAATTCGTTCATGACTCAAGGATAAACCTGGAGGTAAACCATGTGAATCAAGCACTAAGAAGTCCTATGGTGCTTATCGAATTCTAGTTTCCTTTTGGTGGTGGTTGGAGAATGCTTCATGGTAATATTTTATTAGTTCTTAACCAACTAATTGGAGATACAATTTGTGGAAGAAAAACATAAACTTGTGGGCTATTTAGGATCATGTATTTCATATGTTGTTAATGAAATACTAGGATGATCCGGAAGGGCTTGTGATACTAAGAGATGATTTAGAAAAGACTGATAGAACTTGATAGAGTGATATATTAAGACACTGACTGAATTGATAAGCAGGGATAAATTGTGACGAGTTATAGTTAAAAGAAGTAATAGTGTAATTAAAACAAGAGCACAGAGGAAAAAGAATTGTGATGGATATGAGTGTATTACTAAGACAACTTGTGAGATATTAAGGATAAGATTGACAAGGAAGGGTAAAAGATTAAGTGTGCTTATTCCACCTAGTGTAATTAACCCATAATAAGAATCGTGAATAAGGTTAAGAAGTATTACACTATGGGATTGAATAAGAACAGGAGATAATATGAGTATAATAAGGATCGTTATGAAAATAAATAAAGCCTAGTGTGGAAGTGACTATAAAGAATATGATGTGAATTGTGGGAAATGGAAAAGCAAATAGAGAACGAATAAGAAAGGCTTACAAAGTTATAGGGAAAGTTTAGAATAGAAAGTCAAGTAGTAACGAAGGTGAAGGTGAGAAACAAGATAGAATGAATGCCAGAGATGACTGATATGATAAGAACAAATAGAGATGAACAAAATATATTTTGAAAACGAGAAAGGGGTTATGTAAAAGTAGTGTTTTCCGAAGGATATACGGGTAGCATGAAATTCTTCGTGCACAAAATAAAAGATGAACATAGTTTGGAGAAATGAAAGGAATACTAAAGGAAGCACTTAAGATAGACATAATTAATTAAGTATGAGTATGGACAAAAAGGGATATAAATAGCTACAAACTGAAGGTGTAGTACAACGAAAAGGTGATAAGACAACATCACTATTAAAATGAATTTGATATGATTTTTAGTAAGATTAGAAGTTAGTGACGGGTACACGACAAGGATGAAAGCGCATGAGGGATAAAGGAGTATTATGTATATGTGACTTCACCTTAGAAAATAGTGAGATCCTTAGAGGATAGGGAATGTTGATTTGTGAAATAATGGATGTATTGTGAGTTTATTAGAGAAACATGGAATATCTATTGGGATAAAGATAGTATTATAAGAAAGATTGGAACACTTATCATCAGAATATAAGTGCTACCAAATGGAGAATTTGAAATGATTATAAGCACTAGCTAATTACTGATTGGAATAAATGGAATATGGATTTGGATAAATTGCTACATTAATTATATTACTCGAGTACTAATCATCAGACAAGATTTTGTACTATATATCGAAAGTTCTCATCATCTCGTGATTGTATTAAGGTTTGTACATGGGTAATCTATGTTATAAATAATATAAAGGAAGACATGAATATGGTACAATATACCAAATGAAACGCATTAGAAAACAATCATATGAATTTGAAATTTGAAATGGGTGCATAGAGTAGAATATAAACCGATATTGTGACATACAAGTAGCAAAGGAGAAAGGATAGGAAATCTCTCCTATGGTAGAATATGAGAAAATTTGAATGGTAAGTAAAGGAAGAGAAACAAGTATGACAAATTAACAGCAAGTGAGTGTTAGTACAATAAGATATGTAGAGCATAATAAGCCAGGAGAAGGAAAGACTATGATTAGGATTGAACGCACTTTGTACAAATTATACAAGAATAGTTATGTAACCTACAAATATTGGTATGCTAAGGGTGAGATCAAGTGATTACTTGATAAAAAGAATAAGAATTCAGTAACAACAATGTGATTGCAATATTTCAGATACATCAAAGAAAAGTATAAGATGGTTTGAGACAAAACTACAAAGATATAATTAATATTGAGGGTAAAAGCCATAGTTGAGCCCTGATATCAACTGAAAAAGGTAAGAAAAAATATAGGGTCTGCATAAAGACTAGCATGACGACGTTAAGGTATTTTTTAGGCTAATTTAAGCACCTACACAAATTCGTGTAAAGATTGCAATAGGATGCGTGGTAGGAGAACTAAGAGAAAGTTTGAGTAAAGGGGCAATTTAAGAGTTTGAGTCAAAAATAGAGAAATGACTCAAGATAAAATGCCTAAAGTATTGTCAATTAGAGTAAAGAAAATTATGAAATGATTTAATCAAGACAATCAGAACAAGCGGCTTATTGGTTACTGGGTGACAGTAAGGTCATAATATGAGGAAACCCAAGTGCTAATTGATAGCCAACCCAAAGATCGAGGTCAAGAAATAAAAGCAAATGATAGTTAAAGACCTTCAAGAGAAAGTCAAAAAGTGACACATGATGCCGAGGATTCTAGAATACGGACTGTCACAGTGCAGTAAAGAAAGAATATGTAACATCCCTCAAAATGCTCATAAGTGACTTAAAAATACCTTGAAAATAGGCCGCTCATGTAACGCATTATCCTGAATCTTTTTGGGAAATTCGAGTTTGGAATATCGATCAGGGGGTCAAAACCTGTGGGAAAATAGTCTCATTGGATTTTTAGGACCCATATATCGGAAGATGGATTTTTGAGAAAATCCATAAAATAGTAGGATCCGCAATAGGTTCGCATCGCGGACTTGGGACTATTTTTTGGCCGAGTTGATCGCGACAAGTCCGTGTCGCGGACCTGAGAGGGTTTTCTGGTCGAGTTGATTTTTTCAAAGGGCGTTTTAAACCTTTTCTAACTTATTAGTTAATGAACCTAGACGTTTTTAGGACCTAATTCAACTCTATAAATTAACCTAAACCTCTAATTCTATTCATTCTTCTATAATTCATCTGTCAAATATTTCTCTCTCTACAAAAAGACTATCAAGGGTTTCCATTGAAGACTTCAAGTAAATTCACTCAAGCTCTCCATCAAAACTCTCAAGTTCTTCCAAATTAATTGGTGTTCTCACTCAAGGTATGTGGGTATTGATTTATGGATCCTTTCATTCATGAAGCCAAATTAATTTCTCATAGTTTTCTATCAAATTAAAGTATGATATTTATGGGTTTTATGATCTCTATTCCAATTGCATGAATTTTGATTTGAAATATGATCATGAGTCTATTTTTGATATAAATTGATGGTTATTGAATTAAATTGAAGAGTTTTTCCATGAATTCTTCTACTTTGATTTCTAGGATTTATGATGTAAATTATGAGTATTTTCAATTATACTTCCAAATGATACTATCTATATGAATTATGTATGGGATGATATAAAGTTTATGATCATGCATGTTTTCAAGTAAATTTCATGATTCTCAAGTCAATTGATCATGTATTCATGTCTTACCCAAATTTCAAGTACAAGCTATGGTCATGAATTTTTAAAGTATGAATTATGACTATGAATTTCTATTATGATCATGAATTATAAGTATGTTTCAAATTATAGTTCTTCATGCAAGTTATGAAGTAAGGCGACCTAAGGCCTAACGATATGAATTATGTAAATATGATTGTAATGATGAAGAGAAAATTCTCACATTACAAGTATGTTATGAAAATGAGCTACTCTATAATTTTAAGCCTATGACTCATGACTATGATATATGAAATTATGATTTTTATGTTATGTATGTATTACGCGGGATTTGACTTAGCACCGAATGTGGACTTGAGGTGGGGGCTCAAAATAAGGGGTCCTTATATAAAGTTTCTTGTCTCATAACTATGTTCCACCGTAGAATTGCCTTTTGGCCTAGCTAGTGGATCCACAAATAGCATATGTTCATGATTAGGAGTCTACCTTGGCAAAGTAGCCTTCTTCTTCTCGCTCCTGTCTCTTTCACTCTAGGTTTTCCTCTCAATTTGGCTAAGTTAAGGATGAGAAAATGAGAGATTAGTCATTAACTTACATATATATACCCTTTCTTAGAGGGTGACACATGTCAGCCCCTAAGGGTGACACGTGTCCAACCCTTATTTGGACACCTCATCTATGCATCCACCCCATGGCTTCCACGTGGCAGGGTGGGGTCTACTCATGTAGGTGCATCACCTACTTGGTCCAAGTAGGTTCATCACCTACTTAGTCTAAGTAGATGCCTCACCTACTTATTCCGAGTAGGTGCATCGCCTCCTTATTCCTCTGTCGTGGGTTTGTAATATCATCTCACTTTAAGAACCTATGTAATCCTTACTACTTAAGCTCGACATGTACTCAAGTAGCTTAATTATGTAAGACATCCAAGTCGGTAGCTTACGCAAGTAGGTTAATTACCACGACTCATTATTTGGCCTCCAACTCTTTCCAAATTCCTCTAAACCTATTTCCCACCATCGCTACTCACATTGAACTTTATAGATAACATGGATAACATGGCAATCTTTTAGGAAAAAACATGTTCCAATGTATAAATATGCGGGGTATAACAAGTAAGGAGCGAGGGACTTGAACTGAGGTTGTATAAAGAAGGTGGGCTTGAACTGTCACAACCCAACCCTATTGGTAACTCGTAGACATATCTATTAGACCTAGTCAAACTGAAACCAAACACCATATGGAGGCTTTGTGAAAACATGATGTCATCTTAAGCGTTACCTACATGATTCAAGGTAACCTGTCTCCTGAGGAGGCACAATCAATTTAAACATCCTAACACACGAGACGACAAGGCTTTCACTACATATAAAATCCCAAAATATGTACATATGCGATCCAACAAGGCTTCCACTACGAATGGGAATGTCCCAAAATACGAATCATACAGGCATAACCAAACACATATACGAATCATACCGTACTTTGGTACCTTAGAATGGTTCATAATTTTCTTAAGTCTGGAAAGGCTCTTAAGTTTCTTAGAAGTCATCATGTGAGTCGGATAATCTATAATGCTATCAAATAATCCTAAGGAAAGGAGAAGGAGATACTCTATAAGAGAGAAGATTGGAAATAGGGTTACAAGAATCCGAAAGAAGTTGGAGGCTAAGTAGTGAGTCGTAGGATTCGACGTACTTGTGAAAGCTATTACTTGGGATATTTTACATACTAAGCTACTTGAGTACACATCGATCTAAAATAGCAAGGAATGCATAGGCTCTTGAAGTAAGATGAGATTACGAACCCACGAGGAAGGGGAAAAGACAACATGTGGCAACCAATGGAGGAGTGACACGTGGCAGCACCTCAATAAATCAGGTGATCTACCTACTTAGGGTCAAGTAGGTTACCCACCTACTTTGGAGGTGGGCCCCACAAGGACACATGGCAGCCTAGGGGTAAGGCATGGATCCGTGGCCCAATAAGGGATGGACACGTGTCACCCTAGGAATGACACGTGTCACCTCCTAGGACCACATATATACATTTATATCATGTCTTAAGTTCAGTTCCTTCACTTAAACTTCAGCAAACAAAAAGAAAAGCAAACCCTAGATTAAGAGAGAAAAACGTAACGGCTTGGAGGAAAAAAATAGATAAGTCCAGATTTCGCTCAATAAATTAATTAGCTAAGGTATTATTCTATCAATTGGAGGTGGTTAATAACGTAACTTACCTATTTGGGGCAGCAAAAACGAGTAACAACCATCCACAACATTTCAGCCGCGTCAAGGAGGTTCCGAAGTTAATTTTCAGCAAGTTTGGGGAGCCAAATGATAAGCTATGGATAGATTCTATTATCTCACGTTTTGTCAAGGATTTGGACATGTTATGAGGGTGTGAATAATGTGAATTTAGGGTTTGTAGAAGCACCAAACTGACAACAAACAGTCCACACAGTTTCAGCGCGACTAGAGAAGTTCCGAGGCAAGTTTTGGCGAGTTTTGGCTAATTTTGGGTAAGGTAAGACTTCTCCTTTAAATTTGGACTTTATGGGTTTGTTATGTAGGGTATTATATACCTTTTATACTGCTTTAATTATAAAAAAGTCATGAAAATGCTCGACAATAGAAACAATCGAAAGTGAAGTCGTCGTAGTTAAATTCTAGTCGAAATGGGGTGTTGTGCGTGTGGGGTGATGCTGCAGGTGTGTGGTGATTTGTTACAGGTCCTAAATGTATTTAAAAGGGGTGTGGGTGCTTATGGTTTCATCCACATGACCCCTCATTTCGTATAATTAAAGATTTTGCGAAACAAAGACTAGAAACCCTATTTTGGTATTACAATTTTCAGCAAGTCGGGTGGAGTTTATATTGTGTAATGTTGCCATGTTTTACTTGTATATGAGCTACAGGTTGTTGTTGTTGGTTTTCTGTAGTAATTAGGTATGTAATTGAGAATTCGGATAGGGCATATTATACGGGAGATGCTGCCCGATTTCTGTTAACATTCTAGCTAACTAAAGAACTAGTCGAGGAAGCGAGCGAGGAAAGGAGTTCTATGAATACACACATATAACTTAAGATGCTGAAAAGTCTAGGGTTGTTGACATTCATATTTATTTCATGTTAAATAGGTTCAGAGGACGACGAGGTGAATGCGGTAAATATTAATTCATAAAAGGTATGTAAAGCTATTCCTTCTTTTGGCATATTTTGGTATAAGTATGTAAAGCCTATCTGTTCTTTCTTTTGGGCATGTCTTGGATCTAAGTGACAAGTGATATGTGTATGAAGCTTGGGGTAAATCTATTCATGAGCTCTGAACATGATTCATGATTCATAATTCGTGTTCACTGTTGAATGTTAAGAATCTTAAAGTAGTTAAGCTTCCATTCCTCAAGTTTTCCATATGCTGAGAAGTAGTGTATGTAAAGTTATTCTTCCTCTATTTTGGCATGACTTAGATATAAGTATTGTGTATATGAAGTTTGAAATTATTCCACTCTTAAAACTCTGAGGGTGAGTTAAGACTCTTGTTCACTTCCTACTGATTAGAACTCCTGTAACAAGTTGAGTCATTACTTTTCAAGTCTTTCATGTGAAAAGAAGTGGTGCATGTAAAGCTTGTCTTTTCCTGCTTCTAGAAAGACTAGACTAAAGGTTCTATAGGATATAGATTTGTATATAGCCCCATTATAGATTCTAGATGTAACTCATGACTTGTACCCACTTTTGAATGACAAGGGCCTTGAAGTAGTTGAACTACGACCCTTGATCTTTCTATAGGTTGAATAGTGTTGGGATGTGTAAGCTCCTATACCTAGGGGCTCTTGAACATGCTTTATGATGATATCTAAGGGATGTTTGATATATTACAGAGTTTTGCGTGCAAGTATATGCATTATGATATATATATGAATAGGGCCGGACGTACCTCAACACATTTTGCTATGTAAGGATCGGGTCGTACGTTCCACGACAGATTATGCATTATACGGATCAGGCCATCATACCTCTGCATTATTATGCATTTTACAGATTGGGCCGTCATACCTCGGCCTCATCATGTAATAAATGGATCGGGCCATCGTACTTTTGCATTATCATGTGACATATGGATCGGGCTGTCATTCCTCGGCAGGTGCTTGCTGTATACATGAATTGGGCTGTACGTCCCACAGTGCTAATAATATACATATTCCTATCATGATAGATGATGTGTTTGTAACACCGAGTCCCCGAACGGGCCGGATACCGTATGTGATAAGGGTATACATGACTTTATTTTATGAGATGCAGGTACAGTACCCTATTAAATGCTATAATTGGTTTCCTACATCCCTATTTCAGTTGTTATGTCAGTTATATATGCTTATATACTCAGTATATGTATCGTACTGACCCCCCTTTCTTTGGGGGGCTGCGTTTCATGCCCGCAGGTATAGATGTTCATTTCAGAGATCCGCCAGCTTAGGATTTCTGCTCAGCTATATTGGAAGTGCTCCACTATTTCGAAGCCTGGATTTTGGGTACTGGTGCTGCGATGTATATATTTGTTTATGTAGGGGTACAATGGGGGTCTTGTCCCGCTATATGTTGTCGTTCCTATTCTTAGAAGTCTGTAGACATTTGTGTGTGGGTTGTTTAGGAGTTTATTTCGGTTATGCCTATGCGATATGTTGTAAAAGCTATTATGTTGTGGCAGCCTTGTCGGTTGGCTTTCCCTTTCATGACATGATGCAAATGAAAGAGGCTACACATGTATGAATATTTTATCACCCACTAGGTTCATGTGTTTGGTTCCTATATCTAGGAGGCTATATGAACATGAAAAGGTTTTAACCTTTTGAGGTTTTTGTGAGCAGTATCACATTATACTTAGTCCAATTTGACTATAGTCGACAAATAGGTACACGGGGGTCCAGGTCGGACCCTAGTCACGGCCCACGGGGTTGGGTCGTAACATAAGTGGTATCAGAGCAGTTCGTCCTTGGAATGTCTACAGACCGTGTCTAGTAGAGTATTGTTTATCGGTGTGTTGTGCACCACATCTATAGATAGAAGGCTACAGGACATTTAGGATGTTACTTTCTTTCATATCTAAGATCGTACGATATATCCGAGTCATAGGGAATGAAATCCCTCATACTAACTTGTGATTTCAGCATAAGGACAATATTGATAGAAAAAAGTAACTGACGATAATGGAAGTTACCAAGCACGCAGGTAAGCAAAGGCACGAAAAACAAATGCCAGGTAAGGTGTTTCAATATGATTGATATATAAAGTTGAAAAAAATAAAAGGAAAAGTATACTGGAAGGTGTAACAGGTGCAGTTTGAATGGACATACGAGGTAAGTCCCTTTCCATACTGGTAATTGTGGGCGCCCTGTGTGGATGTGATATGAGATGATATGACTATATATGTGTGCCCTGTGTGGCTGAGATGTTATACAATATGAATATATATATGTGTGCCCTATGAGGCATTGTTGGTATTTTCTGCGTGTAGGTGTTGAGATAGTAAGAAATACAGAGGAAACTCTGCCTAAATTTTCATAAAAATAAAAAGAGAATGAGATACAGGGTTGTAGTATGTATTGAAAGGTTGTTCTCATAACAATGATGAGATTTGACTAAATAAGTATGGCTGACCTCGAGAAACAAGTTAATTTCGGAATTAATGGCAATAGAAACTAGGAAGTCAATACTGGTATAGTAGAACGAAGTTAGAAAGGACCGATAAGCCAAAAAAGATGACTCAGAGAGGACTAATAGATCGGGATAAAACAATATAGTAAGACATCGCCTGAATTGATACATAGGGATAAACTATGACAAGTTATAGTTAAAGGAAGTAACAGTATGATTAAGACAAATGTACGAGGGATAAAGAATTGTGACAGATATAAAGTGTTAATAAGATAGCTTGTGAAACATTAAGGATAATACTAACTAAGAAGGGTAAGTAGCCCATAGTAAGAATCGTGAAGAAAGTCAAGTGGTGTTATACTATGGGACTGAATGCGAATAGGGTACCAGGTGAATATAACAAGAACTGTTATGAGAATAAGTAAAGCTTTTTAAGGAATTAACTAGAAGGTATGACGTGGTTCATGCGAATGGAATGTAAAGATAGGTGTGAAAAGGAAAAACAAGCTACGGAATAAATAAGGAAGATTTATCAAGTTCTGTAAGGAAAGTTTCGAATAAAGGTTGTGTGATGATGAAAAGGATAGCTAGTGCAAGAAAATAAAGAGTAATATGGAATTCCTTGCGCCCAACCAAAAATGGATATGAGCTGGAGGAATAATAGAGAAGTTCTAATATAGGCGTTCAAGATAGATGTGATTAATTAAGTATGAGTACCGAACAAAACGGGAAATAGACAGTTACAAATTGAAAGTATAGTATGATGAAAAGGTAATAAGATAAGGCCCCCTACTACAACGAAGTTAATATGGTTATAAGAAGGATTAGAAGTGAGCCTTAAGCACCTGACAAAGATGAAAGTTCAGGAGGCATAAAGAAGTATTGTGTATACGTGACTCCACCTTGATGATTAGTGAGAGCCTGCAAGGAGAGAGAATGTCGATTTGCAGGACAACTACTGCATTATGAGGTTATTAGAAGAATAAGCGGTATCCCCTAGATTAAGGTTAGTATAATGACGGAGCTTGAAATATGAATCATCAAAGTATAAGTACTCCCGAGTGGAGAATTTTAACCAATTATGAGCACGAGCTAATTACGGATTGGGATAAATGAAATGTGGCTTTGAATGCACTACTAATTACAGATATTACTCGAGTATCGATCATTGGATGAGATTTTATAAGATATATTGCAGACACTAAAGCACCCTATGGTTGTGCTAGGGTTTCCTATAAAGGCAACCTAACATGGGGATCATTTAACAGAAAATGTAGATATGGTGCAGCACGTTAAATATGTTGAAGTAGAATCATTCACGTGTGAATAGATGAAAATAAATGGAGGGTGACATGGATATACCCTAAAATAGGGGAAGTGGACAAGAGAAGTACAAGCGTAAGAGAAAATCAACTGACGCTATCATATATAAATGAGAATGCTTAAACTTTAAACGAGACCCCATAAGGGATGGACGCGATCATACCCGCACTAATGCACCGGATTCCGTCAAAACTCTGAAGTTAAGCGTGCTTGGGTGAGAGTAGCACAGGGATGGGTGACCCCCTAGAAAGTGAAAGAGGAAATGAAACACAAGTATCCATACCTATTTCCTATATCTACAGGTAATCCTAACCTTTTGAACTCTGATATTGATTGCTCGATGAAAGTATATGTTATGGCAATGGGATAGAGGACCTTTCCATATAATCGGTATAAAGACTAGAGGAAGGTTTTGGTTTACATTCGAGGACGAATGTTCTAAAGGGGGGAAGGATGTTACACCCTGTACTTTGGTACCTTGGAATGCTTCGTAAGCTTCTTAAGTCTGGGAAGGCTCTTAAGTTTCTTAGAAGTCATCATGTGAGTCGGATAATCTATAACGCTATCAAATAATCCTAAGGAAAGGAGAAGGAGATACTCCATAAGAGAGAAGATTGGAAATAGGGTTACAAGAATCCGAAAGAAGTTGGAGGCTAAGTAGTGAGTCGTAGGACTCGACGTACTTGTGAAAGCTATTACTTGGGACATTTTGCATACTAATCTACTTGAGTACACGTCGAGCTTAAATAGCAAGGAATGCATAGGCTCTTGAAGTAAGACGAGATTACAAACCCATGAGGAAGGGGAAAAGATAACACATGGCAGCCAATGGAGGAGCGACACATGCCAGCACCTCAAGCAATCAGGTGACCCACCTACTTAGGGTCAAGTAGGTGAACCACCTACTTGGGAGGTGGGGCCCACAAGGACACATGGCAGGCTAGGGGTAAGGCGTGGATCTGTGGCCCAATAGGGGTTAGACACGTGTCACCCTATGGGGATGACACATGTAACCTCCTAGGACAACATATATACATTTATATCATGTCTTAAGTTCAGTTCCTTCACTTAAACTTCAGCAAACAAAAAGAAAAGCAAACCCTAGAATAAGAGAGAAAAACGTAACGGCTTGGAGGAAAAAAATAGATAAGTCTAGATTTCGCTCAATAAATTAATTAGATAAGGTATTATTCTATCAATTGGAGGTGGTTAATAACGTAACTTACCTATTTGGGGCAGAAAAAACGAGTAACAACCATCCACAACATTTCAGCCGCGTCAAGGAGGTTCCGAAGTTAATTTTCAGCAAGTTTGGGGAGCCAAATGATAAGCTATGGATAGATTCTATTATCTCACGTTTTGTCAAGGATTTGGCCATGTTATGAGGGTGTGAATAATGTGAATTTAGGGTTTGTAGAAGCACCAAACGGACAACAAACAGTCCACACAGTTTCAGCGCGACTAGAGAAGTTCCGAGGCAAGTTTTGGCGAGTTTTGGCTAATTTCGTGTAAGGTAAGACTTCTCCTTTAAATTTGGACTTTATGGGTTTGTTATGTAGGGTATTATATACCTTGTATACTGCTTGAATTATAAAAAAGTCATGAAAATGCTCGACAATAGAAACAATCGAAAGTGAAGTCGTCGTAGTTAAATTCTAGTCGAAATGGGGTGTTGTGCGTGTGGGGTGATGCTGCAGGTGTGTGGTGATTTGTTACAGGTCCTAAATGTATTTAAAAGGGGTGTGGGTGCTTATGGTTTCATCCACATGACCCCTCATTTCGTATAATTAAAGATTTTGCGAAACAAAGACTAGAAACCCTATTTTGGTATTACAATTTTCAGCAAGTCGGGTGGAGTTTATATTGTGTAATGTTGCCATGTTTTACTTGTATATGAGCTGCAGGTTGTTGTTGTTGGTTTTATGTAGTAATTAGGTATGTAATTGAGAATTCGGATAGGGCATATTATACGGGAGATGCTGCCCGATTTCTGTTAACATTCTAGCTAACTAAAGAACTAGTCGAGGAAGCGAGCGAGGAAAGGAGTTCTATGAATACACACGTATAACTTAAGATGCTGAAAAGTCTAGGGTTGTTGACATTCATATTTATTTCATGTTAAATAGGTTCAGAGGACGACGAGGTGAATGCGGTAAATATTAATTCATAAAAGGTATGTAAAGCTATTCCTTCTTTTGGCATATTTTGGTATAAGTATGTAAAGCCTATCTGTTCTTTCTTTTGGGCATGTCTTGGATCTAAGTGACAAGTGATATGTGTATGAAGCTTGGGGTAAATCTATTCATGAGCTCTGAACATGATTCATGATTCATAATTCGTGTTCACTGTTGAATGTTAAGAATCTTAAAGTAGTTAAGCTTCCATTCCTCAAGTTTTCCATATGCTGAGAAGTAGTGTATGTAAAGTTATTCTTCCTCTATTTTGGCATGACTTAGATATAAGTATTGTGTATATGAAGTTTGAAATTATTCCACTCTTAAAACTCTGAGGGTGAGTTAAGACTCTTGTTCACTTCCTACTGATTAGAACTCCTGTAACAAGTTGAGTCATTACTTTTCAAGTCTTTCATGTGAAAAGAAGTGGTGCATGTAAAGCTTGTCTTTTCCTGCTTCTAGAAAGACTAGACTAAAGGTTCTATAGGATATAGATTTGTATATAGCCCCATTATAGATTCTAGATGTAACTCATGACTTGTACCCACTTTTGAATGACAAGGGCCTTGAAGTAGTTGAACTACGGCCCTTGATCTTTCTATAGGTTGAATAGTGTTGGGATGTGTAAGCTCCTATACCTAGGGGCTCTTGAACATGCTTTATGATGATATCTAAGGGATGTTTGATATATTACAGAGTTTTGCGTGCAAGTATATGCATTATGATATATATATGGATTGGGCCGGACGTACCTCAACACATTTTGCTATGTAAGGATCGGGTCGTACGTTCCACGACAGATTATGCATTATACGGATCAGGCCATCATACCTCTACATTATTATGCATTTTACAGATTGGGCCGTCATACCTCGGCCTCATCATGTAATAAATGGATCGGGCCATCGTACCTCGGCATTTTCATGTAACATATGGATCGGGCCGTCATTCCTCGACAAATATTTGCTGTATACATGAATCGGGTTGTACATCCCATAATGCTAATAATATGCAATTGTCTATCATGATAGATGATGTGTTTGTAACACCGAGTCCCCGAGCAGGCCGAATACGGTACGTGATAAGGGTATACATGACTTTATTTTATGAGATGCAGGTACAGTACCCTATTAAATGCTATACTTGGTTTCCTGCATCCCTGTTTCAGTTGTTATCTCAGTTATGTATGCTTATATACTCAGTACATGTATCATACTGACCCCCTTTCCTTAGGGGGGTTCATTTCATGCCCGCAGATACAGATGTTCATTTTAGAGATCCACTAGCTTAGGATTTCCGTTCAGCTATGTTGGAAGTGCTCCACTGTTTTGGAGCCTAGCTTTTGGGTACTGGTCCTGTGATGTATATATTTGTTTATGCAGGGGTACGGCGGGGGCCCTGTCCCACCTATGTTGTCGTTCCTATTCTTAGAGGTCTGTAGACATATGTGTGTGGGTTGCTTAGGAGTTTATTTCGGTTATGCCTATGTGATATGTTGTAAAAGCTATTATGTTGTGGCAGCCTTGTCGGCTGGCTTTCCCTTTCATGACATAATGCAAATAAAAGAGGCTACACGTGTATGAATATTTTATCACCTACTGGGTTCATGTGTTTGGTTCCTATATCTAGGAGGCTATATGAACATGAAATTTGTTTAACCTATTGAGGTTTTTGTGAGCAGTATCACATTATACATAGTCCAATTTGACTATAGTCGACAAATAGGTACACGATGGTCCTGGTCGGACCCCAGTCGCACCCACGGGGTTGGGTCGTGACATCTTCCACTAAGCGGCACCCGTCCAAAAGTGCTGGTGGCTTTAGCGACCTCCTGGACACTTTAGCGGCACTCACTTTAGTGACGGCACCACACTTGGCTGGTGCATGAGTGAACTTAGCATGCCAAGTTTCTCTAAAGGAGTGCTCAGAATTTGTTTGGAATCCCATGCGAGCAAACGAGATATGCTACCCCAACAAATTTGACATTACGGACTTAATGACGCATTTGAAATTCCCATACAAGGTCAATTTACTGAAAGGCTGGTCCCACACCTAAGTTCTATTTTAAGCCTATTTCCATAAAGGTCCTTGAGATTAGATGGGAAGACTCGAGAAGCAAATGAAGGGTTGTTCTAGACTAAACTCAACATTTCAAAACTAACCAGGCTGTCAAAATTTCAATCCTAGTGCGTTTTCTAAGTATGTTGATCAAAGTCAACCATAAGCCAAATTTTGAAGGCAAAAGCGCCACATGGCCCCAAACTAGTATTGATTGCCTCGATACTCGTGTCTATGCTACTATCATAATTTGGCCATTCCCGAGGTAATGAAATTGTCAGAATTCTATTCTGAGGTCATTTTCTTGAATTTATAAATAAAGTTAACTTTTCAAGGTATAAATTCTCCAAAATAGGGAAATGGGCATAAAATCCCTAAAATCCAAATGAACGACCAGACAACCAAACAGTCAGTGCCAAGAAGTCATAAATGACTTAGGGTTTATATAGGAATGCTCTAAATAATGAAATGAATGTTTTATTTCTAAAATGACCTAGAGTGTCATTATATAAAATCTAAGACTACCTGACTACTCCACTAAACATGACTCATAAATAAATACACTGAATTAACTAAACTGGAGCCTTCTAGAAGTGAAGAGGTCTTTCCAATTGCTGTTGGATAAAAGTTTTACTGAAGTGTCTGCGATCGTGAGTATCTGGATTTGCATCATAAAACTATGCAACATCTAATGATGTCAGTACATGGACTGTATGGTATGTAGTATAGCTGAAGGAAAACATACTTACATAATATTCGACTAAAAAAATGCCAAAATAACTCAGGTGATTATGAATGTAAAGCATACAAGTATAATGAAAACCTCAAAAGCTTTATAATAAATAAGATGTTCAATACAACTGAAAATAGTATATTATTTTCTCTTTTGGGGAGTTTCTCTAATCGATAACCATCACTATGAGCCTTGTGATGATATAATGAACTACTCTCATTGCCAGAGTAGTACAATACCTTACTAGGGTAAATGATACAATGTCATCTCATGGATCCATATAAAAAGTCCTCTTTTGGTACTGAGTGAGGAGTCGCTCGAATTAACGTCACGATCATATCCTATGCTGACTACTGTTTATGGTGTTTGAGTTATCTGAACTCTTACCTAAATTGATGCTCAATACTACAAACAAAATGTTCAATATAATGCTCATATAAGTAGGTGAGTAAAGTACTCAAAATACATCTCATTTAGTCTCATTGGACTTTACTTTTATCAACTCAGAGCTCTTTCTCAACTTTTATACTTTTTCTTTAAAATCATCGTGCATTGGGGACTATTCGTGTTCCCTCAAAACTCATCCTCAAATATTAATTATTCATACAACTCTAATTCATTTAAGCTTAGTAAAATCATTAAAAAACTCAAAATTATCATGCTTTATAACTCAAGTAAAATATATGCACTTGGGACACTCATATTCCCTAAAAACTCCTCTTTACTCAATGCATGAAAATACACTATCTTTAGCTCAAAATAATACATAGTAAGAAGCAATATAAATATTTAACTAGGGTTCATGTGGATGTAAGCATGAATAATAAATTCAATAGTTCAAATATTAGGAATAATCATAATCTCAATAAATATACATAGAACCCAACGAAAGAAAGTAACTCATTTGAAATCTTCATAGAATTAAGGCTAAAACTCAGCTTGAACTCTTTAATGACGGAATTGAGATGTAGGGTGCGCGTACGGACTTAATCCAGTGCTATGATTAGTCTTACATACATGAAAGAATGAAGTTCATGAAGAATCTTTGAAGAAGACGCTTCAAACCCTAGCTTTTATCCTCTTGAATCTTGCTCTTAGACTTGGAAAAGTTTTTGAGACTAATGAGGTCGAATAGTAATGCTTAGAACCTTAATTAGGTTAAAAAACCATTAGGGTTTAGGCTTAGACGGGGTGGGAATAGATAAAATTTACCTTCATTAAAATTGTCAAAGTCGTTTATGGGTCCATTTATGGTCCCAAGAAACTTCTATGGGTCGTACAAGCCAATGGTAGAAACTTGTCTAGAATTCATGGTTTTGTTCTTCATTCTAAAGTCCCAAGCTATGGCTTGTAGGTGCTCCTACGACCCGTAGTTAGGTCCGTAGGAATTGGACCCTTAAAGATGACTTTTAAGAATTTTCCCCTGAGTTAACTCTATGGGCTGTATCTCTACCTACGACTCATAGATACTGATCCTGAAAACTATGATCTGGCAGTCTCTGGTAAAATATTCATAACTTTTTACTTTGAACTCCAAATAACCAAACTTGATGACGTTTGAAAGAAGACTCATAGACATTTAATTTGTTAGGTCATGGGCCATGTAGCTTTTAAATATTTTGAGATATATGGTCATTTGAAGTGGACACTTACATGATCTTATATGAAAACTTAATCAGTAGGGGATGTTTGAACTCGATGTAGTACTAGAGGTTTCTTACGATCCTAATTCACATATAATATACGTCAAATAATTAAGAATTGTTCCTAATAAATATATACAATTAGAATTCATCGGGTTTGAACCTATACACATATAAAGAATGGTTTGGGTCTTAGCTTAAAATTTTTTAGGGTGCCACAAATTTTGGAACCAATGCTTGACCAGCGAACCATTGGTTGAAAATATTGCAGTGCAAGTTAAAATGCTAGTGATTCTCAAAGTACTAACAAGGATTCTTTAGTATTTGCACTAAATCGGCATCTCTCCAGTAGTGAATGGCATTATGCCGATCAAACACAACTTAGATAAATGTGAATAGTGTTTCAATTTTGACTCTAGGAGAACCAAAGACCGAATTCTGACCGCCCTTTTTCCCAAAACCCCAAAACCCTTTGCCATTTTCAACACTCATTCATCCTATACAACTCCATTACCCATATTTATCACCACTATTCACCATTACATTTTTCAACTCCCAACTCCTTTTTTTCTTTTCTAGTTAATCCCCCATTTTCTCTTCTCCTGTTGTCAATCTAAACCCTCTACTCAAGCCCAAAAATTCTTTCTTGTGAATTTCTTGAGTTTGCAACTGCAATACTCAATTGTAGCTCTTTGCTTTTTCTCCTCAGTCTCTGCAATCTCTAGTAGTTACCATATTTTCCTGATTTTAAGCTTAGTAGTGTGACAATATAGTAATGATTTTATGCTATAGTCTAATTTTATTAAAGACCCTTTGTTGAAATTGAAATTGATGTTATGAAAAGGGTTTTTATTCATTGAAATTGTTAGATCTGAAGTTGAATGTGCTTAAAAATGCAAAACAAAACATGTGAAATCTTGTATAGATAGCTTAAAATTTGAGTTGGGGGTGAAATATGAGTAACCCATTTGTTTATATATTGTGCATGAAATTATCCTATGTAGATTAAGTGATGTCATTCTTAAAGGTAAATTCGTCATTATGTGAATACTTGTGTTTTGGGCTGAATATATGTGAATGGGTAGAATCCTTGAGTGTTGTTGAACTGATTTGAGTAATTTTTTTTATCTCTTGGTGATGATGAAATTGCGAATGATAGTACTAAATTCCTAAAGTTGCTTGCTTGTATACTTGATGATTTCCAATGATGGATGGAGTGACGTCTTTCTTAAGGGAATCATCAATGTTTGTTTGAAATTACTATGTGAATCCTTTGGGGAAGTCTAAGTACCCATTATAAGTGACTAATGAATAGTTGAACTAAAAATGGGCCATTCTTGGTCATAGTGGAACCGTCGAAGCAGTGAAACTTCACAATGGTTGCCCTGTATTTCACAGGTGCAATAATGGTTAGGTGAGAAACTTAAAAAACTTTTATGCCTTCGACTAGTTTTTCATTTGCGAATTGTGGGTCTCTATTAGTGAGACGCCTATGTAACATCATTCAACCATTTTTCTTTCAGTTTTCTATTTGTAGACGATGTTTATGCTGGCGGCGTACAATCTCGTATCTGCAAGCCATTGGTCAAACACTTGTCTCACTATTAGCCTAGAATGTCGAATTATTTTGCATTTATTTTATTATTCCTCGATAACTTCTTTTAATTTCTTCTTCCTCTTCATAATTAAAAATACCAAAAATACATAGAGTTGGTGTTATCTCAAACTATTCTTCTAGAAAATGACTTTCAAAAAGGCCAATCAAGCAAGCAAAACCATAAGACCTTTTCTTCCAAGGGTCAGGGAAAACAAATGTCACAACTCAAGCTAGACCCTAGGTATGACACGATGATTAGAATACCGAGGGATCCTAACCAAGACTCTTAGCATATTATACATGAGCATACATAAGGTAAGTAAAGTATAATGCTAAAACAAAGATGCATATAGATGCGGAAGAAAAGTCTCAACATAGAAAAGTCTCAATAAAAGAGAACAAGTCTCAAACTTGAAATGAAAGGACAACATAGACTCCATAACATCCAACATGACTCTACTAAACTAGATAGGGTCATTAGACAAGATCCTAGATCACCCATGACAACATATGCAATGTCATAAGAGCGATAAAAGATAAAAGATAAAAGTCTTTTCCTCAAAACATGAGGACTCACCAACTATAAAAAAGTAAAGCGCAATGATCATCTGACCCTACATTATGATATAATTTTCATGACCCAACCTAGGACCTAGTCCCAATATGGTGATCGAAACCCTAAAGGATCCTGACCAAGCCTCTTAGCATACATTGCATTCATAAGATAAAATAAAATATTATAAAAATAAGTGGAAGAGTAATCTCAATATGGAAGTCTAGAAATGGAAACAAAATCTCAAGTCATATGTCCAAACGGACTATATCAACTCTATGTCTAAACATGCCTCTATCATACTAGCATAGGTGGGGGCAGAGAATAAGTCACTAGTTCCCTAAACAAGAAAGAAACATCTTAAAATAGCAACATAGTCTAAGGGTAGCAAGAAAATAAATAAGCACAATATGTAGACCCCGAAGTATGAGGACTTACCAAATCAAGTGAATAAGTCTTATATCTAGACATGAGAGTGTGTGACTGATCGTCGAGCCCTACATTATAACATAATGTAGGCAAACAAAAGTATGTATTAGTACTTTGAATGAACTAAGTATGTGACAAATTTGATACATGACATAAAAGCAATGACGTATGATCAAGGCTAAAAACTCCTCTTTACTCAATGCATGAAAATACACTATTTTTAGCTCAAAATAATACATAGTAAGAAGAAATATAAATATTTAACTAGAGTTCATGTGGATGTAAGCATGAATAATAAATTCAATAGTTCAAATATTAGGAATAATCATAATCTCAATAAATATACATAGAACCCAACGAAAGAAAGTAACTCATTTGAAATCTTCATAGAATTAAGGCTAAAACTCAGCTTGAACTCTTTAATGACGGAATTGAGATGTAGGGTGCGCGTACGGACTTAATCCAGTGCTATGATTAGTCTTACATACATGAAAGAATGAAGTTCATGAAGAATCTTTGAAGAAGACGCTTCAAACCCTAGCTTTTATCCTCTTGAATCTTGCTCTTAGACTTGGAAAAGTTTTTGAGACTAATGAGGTCGAATAGTAATGCTTAGAACCTTAATTAGGTTAAAAAACCATTAGGGTTTAGGCTTAGACGGGGTGGGAATAGATAAAATTTACCTTCATTAAAATTGTCAAAGTCGTTTATGGGTCCATTTATGGTCCCTAGAAGCTTCTATGGGTCGTAGAAGCCAATGGTAGAAACTTGTCTAGAATTCATGGTTTTGTTCTTCATTCTAAAGTCCCAAGCTATGGCTTGTAGGTGCTCCTACGACCCGTAGTTAGGTCCGTAGGAATTGGACCCTTAAAGATGACTTTTAGGAATTTTCCCCTGAGTTAACTCTATGGGCTGTATCTCTACCTACGACTCATAGATACTGATCCTGAAAACTGTGATCTGGCAGTCTCTGATAAAATATTTATAACTTTTTACTTTGAACTCCAAATAACCAAACTTGATGACGTTTGAAAGAAGACTCATAGACATTTAATTTGTTAGGTCATGGGCCATGTAGCTTTTAAATATTTTGAGATATATGGTCATTTGAAGTGGACACTTACATGATCTTATATGAAAACTTAATCGGTAGGGGATGTTTGAACTCGATGTAGTACTAGAGGTTCCTTACGATCCTAATTCACATATAATATACGTCAAATACTTAAGAATTATTCCTAATATATATATACAATTAGAATTCATCGAGTTTGAACCTGTACACATATGAAGAATGGTTTGGGTCTTAGCTTAAAATTTTTTAGGGTGCCACAAATTTTGGAACCAACGCTTGACCAGCGAACTATTGGTTGAAAATATTGCAATGCCAGTTAAAATGCTAGTGATTCTCAATGTACTAACAAGGATTCTTTAGTATTTGCACTAAATCGACATCTCTCCAGTAGTGAATGGATTTATGCCGATCAAACACAACTTAGATAAATGTGAATAGTGTTTCAATTTTGACTCTAGGAGAACCAAAGATCGAATTTTGACAGTCCTTTTTCCCAAAACTCCAAAACCCTTTGCCATTTTCAACACTCATTCATCCTGTACAACTCCATTACCCATATTTATCACCACCATTCACCATTACATTTTTCAACTCCCAACTTCTTTTTTTCTTTTCTATTTAATCCCCCATTTTCTCTTCTCTTCTTGTCAATCTAAACCCTCTACTCAAGCCCAAAAATTCTTTCTTGTGAATTTCTTGAGTTTGCAACTGCAATACTCAATTGTAGCTCTTTGCTTTTTCTCCTCAGTCTCTGCAATCTCTAGTATTACCATATTTTCCTGATTTTAAGCTTGATAGTGTGATAATGTAGTAATGATTGTATGCTATAGTCTAATTTTTATTAAAGAACCTTTGTTGAACTTGAAATTGATGTTATGAAAAGGGTTTTTATTCATTGAAATTGTTAGATCTGAAGTTGAATATGCTTAAAAATGCAAAAAAAAACATGTGAAATTTTTTATAGATAGCTTAAAATTTGAGTTGGGGGTGAAATATGAGTAACCCATTTGGTTTTATGTTGTCCATGAAATTATCCTATGTAGATTAAGTGATGTCATTATTAAAGGTAAACTCATCATTATGTGAATACTTGTGTTTTGGGCTCAATATACGTGAATGGGTAGAATCCTTGAGTGTTGTTGAACTGATTTGGGTAATTTTTTTATCTCTTGGTGATGATGAAATTGCGAATGATAGTACTAAATTCCTAAAGTTGCTTGCTTGTATACTTGATGATTTCCAATGATGGATGGAGTGACGTCTTTCTTAAGGAAATCATCAATATTTGTTTGAAATTACTATGTGAATCCTTTGGGGAAGTCTAAGTACCCATTGGAAGTGACTAATGAATAGTTGAACTAAAAATGGGCCATTCTTGGTCATAGTGGAACTGTCGAAGCAGCGACATTTCACAATGGTTGCCCTGTATTTCACAAGTGCAATAATGGTTAGGTGAGAAACATAAAAAACTTTTATGCCTTCGACTAGCTTTTCATTTGCGAACTGTGGGTCTCTATTAGTGAGACGCCTATGTAACATCATTCAGCCAGTTTTCTTTCAGTTTTCTATTTATAGATGATGTTTGTGCTGGCGGCGTACAATCTCGCATCTGCAAGCCATTGGTCAAACACTTGTCTCATTATTAGCCTAGAATGTCGAATTATTTTTGCATTTATTTTATTATTCCTCGATAACTTCTTTTAGTTTCTTCTTCCTCTTCATAATTAAAAATACCAAAAATACATAGAGTTGGTGTTATCTCAAACTATTCTTCTAGAAAATGACTTTCAGAAAGGCCAATCAAGCAAGCAAAACCATAAGACCTCTTCTTCCAAGGGTAAGGGAAAAAGAAAAATGTCACAACTCAAGCTAGACCCTAGGTGCGACACGATGATTAGAATCGTGAGGGATCTCAACCAAGACTCTTAGCATATTATACATGAGCATACATAAGGTAAGTAAAGTATAATGCTAAAACAAAGATGCACATATATGCGGAAGTAAAGTCTCAACATAGGAAAGTCTCAATAAAAGAGAACAAGTCTCAAACTTGAAATAAAAGGACAACATAGACTCTATAACATCTAACATGACTCTACTAAACTAGATGGGGTCATTAGACAAGATCCTAGATCACCCATGACAACATATGCAAATTCATAAGAATGATAAAAGATAAAAGATTAAAGTCTTTTCCTCAAAACATGAGGACTCACCAACTATAAAAAAGTAAAGCACAATGATCGTTTGACCCTACATTATGATATAATTTTCATGACCCAACCTAGGACCTAGTCCCAATATGGTGATCGAAACCCTAAAGGATCCTGACCAAGCCTCTTAGCATACATTGCATTCACAAGATAAAATAAAATATTATAAAAATAAGTGGAAGAGTAATCTCAATATGGAAGTCTAGAAATGGAAACAAAATCTCAAGTCATATGTCCAAATGGACTACATCAACTCTATGTCTAAACATGCCTCTATCATACTAGCATAGGTGAGGGCATAGAATAAGTCACTAGTTCCCTAAACAAGAAAGAAACATCTCAAAATAGCAACATAGTCTAAGGGTAGCAAGAAAATAAATAAGCACGATATGTAGACCCCGAAGTATGAGGACTTACCAAATCAAGTGAATAAGTCTTATATCTAGACACGAGAGTGTGTGGCTGATCGTCAGGCCCTATATTATAACACAATGTAGGCAAACAAAAGTATGCATTAGTAATTTGAATGAACTAAGTATGTGAGAAATTAGATACATGACATAAAAGCAATGACGTATGATCAAGGCTATAACATATGATAACTAGACCATTTACACATAAAAGTTAGTCATGAGTAAGGCTAATGTCATTTTAAACCACAATGCAGCCTTATGAATAGAACTTATATAATGCATGGATAGTCATGAGTTATAATGAGGAATCATAAAAGAGATTGCAAGTTTATAAGTTACAGTAAGGACCTTGTGAGAGCGGCCGTTAACCGACATAAATTATTTAAGCTATAACATGGAGTCCCAATATTTACTCGTACATCAGAGTAAAGGGGGAGACTACTTGCCAAGGTAGAATCCTCTATGCCTAAGTAGATCCACTAAGCTACATCAAGGATCAAGCCACTACTATGGGTGACCCTTAAAGGAATCTATCCTCTACTATGGGTGATCCTTTATCCTACGGAGGCACATAATTAAGGGAAAATGGGATCTCCACTCGGTGCTAGAAAAAACTCTCAATGGAATAGACAAACCATAAGACATAAAGTCAATATCACGTAGAAGAGGCCATATCTACTACTCGTCCACTCTTCATAAGAATATAATTATAGAATAGCTCCTTAACTTTATCTCATGTAATATGAGTATATACCTTCCATCATTCCATATCTTTATTCATAAAATATCTTTAGGGACTTAACTAACCCTATCATTAACTTGCTTGAACATTATAAAATCACCATTCATGAAACTTCTTTGTAAAAAGCACTTTAAAACTAATTTATAGACCTTCTCAAACATTCATAAAGCTTTCGTTGTATATAAATTGGAACTCAAGATCATAACTTATACTTGTAACTTAGGTGAAGCATGCATACATAATCAATTTGACTCGACATCATGGAATTTGATGCAAAATATGCATGACCATATACTTTATATCAACCCTAAAGGTCAATGTAGGAAATATATAGAAAATTCATTGAAATCATCATTTATAATTTTCACAAAACTTCTATAAGTTCCGAACATCATTTATAAAAGGCTTCATTGAAAAACCCTTTGAAATTAATCATAATCTATGAAAATCACCATTGAAAATAGCATTATGCATGGGCATTCATAATCCAACTTGAAATCATGTAATAAATATAGAATTATTCTTATAATGATCACTCATAATAATTAAAAATAAGATTAAAACATATCAATGCAACTCATCAAAACTATGGTTAGAATCCAATGAAATCTAGGGAGATTTTTGAGGAAAATCTTAGGACTCTATGGGTGAAGGAACCCATGGATCAATTTTCACATACCTTGGGTGGATTCCTTGATTGAATATTAAAAATGGGTGGAAGAATTTGAAACCCTAGGTGATCCTTCAATAAAATCTTATAGGAGAAGATCCTTGAGAGGATTTTATGAGGGCAAAACTAGTTAGAGGATTGATTCAAAACCCCGCAAAATGACTTAGGATAGGGTTAAAAGAATTGATAAAGGACCATAATAGACTTATAGGTACTGCAACAAGTTTTTGAGAAAATGACTTCTACGACTCGTAGAAAACTGTACGGGTCGTAGAGTCGAGTCGTAATCTTTATGTGATATGGCAACCTCTAGTAAAACGGTCATAATTTTTTACTTCAAAATTCAAATGAGGAAAAATTTGAGACGTTGGAAAGAAGACTCAAATACCTTTAATTTGATAGGTCATGGAGACACTAAATCATTATATTCTAGGAGATATGCTCATTCGAAGTTGGCTAAACTATAATCTTCTACTGAAACTCAATCGGTAAGGAAGCTTTCAAGTCGTCTTTGTGCTAGGGGATTCTTGTGACCTTAAAATATATGCAAATCTGTTCCCATGCTTAAGAATTCTCCTTAAAACCTATGTACAATTAAGAGTCACCCTTTATGACCTACAAATGGCTTCTACGAATCGTCATTTAGTCTATGGGTCATCAATATGAGTCATAAAAGTAGTGCACCAAAATCATAGGCTATTGGAATGAAACTTGGTCCCTACGAATCGTGTGTACGAGTGGTCAACACTTACACTAATTGTAAAAATGACTCATCAAACCTGCCTACACTTAGTCAAAGTTTAGAATTCAGGACCCCCTACGACTTGCCCTATTGAGTCATTTCAAAAGTACTGAGGGTTGTAAATTTCACATTATCAAATATCAAATTTACGACTTATTATATGAGTCATCAACATTCCTATGAGTCTTCAACTTGACTTGTAAACTTAGTTCTAAACTTTATCGATTTTCCAACCTCAATATCACTCATACGAGCCACTCCTATGACCCATAGGAGTCCTAACGACCCATAGGTGAAATCATAAACTCTGGGATAGTCTCTTTTCTTGGAAGTTTCTATCGTTTTGACAATATCTCCCCCTTGGGAATATTCGTCCTTAAATGAGTTACAACTAGAATGGAACGAACACGAAAAGACGACTAACAACCCAACATGAATATAATAACACATTAAAATTTAATAAACATGAGATTTTCAATTTTAACTTAAAACATAGCTTAAAATCAACTTCATGAACATGCATGCGTATTAAAATACATGAGAATAACTAGAACTTAGAAATTTGAAAGAATAGACATGAGAAGCTAACACTTCAACTAGCACATAAACTAAAGGTCTCGAGTTATCAAGTCAATAAGGACACAATGAATACAAAATCAATCCATACCAACCATTATCATGACCAAATAGAACTAGTAACATATCAGATGAAACAACCCAAGCCATCTCCATTCCTCTTCTAGTAGCTACTGGACAATCTCTCATCTTATGTCCCATATCACTACACTTGTATCAATCCTCCTTACCATCCATGCATTCTCCTTGGTGAGTCCTACCACACCTTTTACAAGGGGGAAAGGGAAGGCCTTCCTTGTTAGGCCTAGACACCGTGGCATTACCAAAAGATGAACCACAATCAGTCCATTCCCTCTTGGAGTCCCTAGCTCTGTCCTTTAGCTTTTCATCTTCTATTTGTCATATATATGTCATGAGTCGGGAGATATCCATCTCCCTTAGGTTAATAACATTGGAATATATCTTAATTGAGAAGACCAAATGAAAATCATGCAACTAGGGTTTTGTTGAAGAAATCATAAGACAATTGAGAAGAGATCTTTGGTATTCCATGGGTGAAAGGTACACATGGATGAAGTACCACATACCTTAGCCTTGATTAGCCCTAGATTGTAGAAATTGAAAGCTTGACATTGAAGAACCCATTTAAATTTGCTTGAGAGAGAAGAAAACCTTGAGAAAACATGAGAGAAAAGACTTTAGGGTTTTGGGAGTTATGGAGAGAATGAGAGAATTAGAATGCTTTAGGAGTTAACTTAGTCCCCAAAACTGTCCACATTCATTAATGAAGTATTAGAAAAAGCCTTAAATAACCCTCATTAAAACCAAATTTGAAACCCATAATGGGCCATCACCATGGACCATGAAGTATACAATAGTCCATAGTCCCCTACGTGAAGCTAGACTTAACATATTTGAAAAGAAAATTTTGGAGGCTACCCACCACAGGACCCACCATGGCCCATAAAAGGCACCACGGTCTATGGTGGTCTTCCATGGTAGTTTCCTTAGATAAATATTTTAGGACTTGCAGGGATATTTTCAGGACCTCTTTCATGGAGACCATGACAGTCCGTGAAGGTCATCATGGTCCGTGAATAATGGGCATGGTTAAAGACTTGTAGGAGAGTCTGGAAGGGTGCTTACTATGGGACCTACCATGGTCTATGAAAGGATATATGGCCCGTGGTAGTGAGGCGTGGTCCTAAACTTTTGGAAAATATTTGAGGGCCTTAGGAGAGGGTCACCACGGAGGTCACCATGGCTCATTATGCTCACCATGGCCTATGGTCCATTCCCTACAGGCTGAGGTTCAGGGACTCCCCATGAGGCATGGTGTGGACCACAACCTTTGATTCCTGGTGGTCATCACTTGGTGCCAAAATCTAAAAATTTTGGAATTTCACATTTCATTCCTTATTTTGTGACTTTCCAACTTCCCAACTTTTCAACTTTTGGGGTCTTACACCCATACTTGGGAAAAGTAGACCCACTAACACCATCACCTTGGGAAATAGGGTTGGATACCCTATCTTTGTAAAACCTTGGCCCGATGCTTGTAAAGAACCTTGGCCTTGAAACCTTTGACCTTGTTTTAAATTGCCATTACTACCATAGGATTTGGATTTAGAAAACCTACCTTTAAATTGAGCCTTGTTAGACTCTCTTGCATCCCCCTCGGTGAGCTTCTCCCCTTCAATTTGATTGGCATATGTCATAAGCCTATATATATATATATATATATCTCTTTTATAAGAATTGTTGTTTGGCATTCTTTCATCAGAAATTTTGACACTTTCAACATAAACTTTTTCATTCAAGAGCGAGAGTCGGCTACCAAAGAGGGAGCATAATAGGACAACTTTGTAAACTTGAGGGCATATTTCCTCACACTCATGCTACCTTACTTGAGATTGATGAATTCTAATACTTTCACCTCCCTAAATTCAAGTAGGAAGAAACGGTCAAGAAATTTGTCAGATCTTAGAAGTTGGAAAGACGGAAAATGAAGAACAAAAGATGAAATCCTAGAAAAATGCAGCTTTTGGCACCGGGCGATGACTACGAAAGACATCATGGGTCGTATTTAGCACCACGGCTCATGGTATGCCACTATGGTTGTGATTTATCTCTCCAAACCCTATAGGGAAGGGTCCATGATAGGGACTATAAGCCATGGTGAGCCTTGATGACCTCTCTTCTAAGGCCCTCAGAAATTATTCCATGACAAAGACCACGCCCTACCATCACAGGCCATATTTCCCTTCGTAGAATGTGGTAGATTCCGTGGTAGTCATCCCTGCATACCCTCCTTTCAGGATCCTTACCATAACCTTTACCATGGGCCGTGATGACCTTCATGGACCGTTCTAGTCTCCGTTAAAGAGGTCCTGAGGAGATTTCCAATATCAAGGCATTGACCACAGATGACTACCACGGGTTGTATTTCCCTTCACGGACCATGGCAGGTCCCCTGGTGGATAAAGTCCCTTTTTTAAAATCAAAACCAACAACAGGATGGGGATCGCGACCCGTATTGGCCTTTACGGGCCGTGGTGATGGTCCGTTTTGGATTCCAGATTCAGTTTTAAGTTGGGGTTATTTTGGTATTTTCCCCCAATTTCATTAATGAATGTGGCTAGATTCTTACCTATTAACTATCTAAAGTCATCTAGCCCTCCTATTCTCAACATAATTTCCCAAATCACAAAACCTTCTCTCCTAAGTTTTCTCTCCAAGGTCTTTTCTCTCTCAAGAAATTTAAAAGGGCTCTTCAAGATCAAGCTTCCATTACCTTCAATTTAGAGATCATCAAGGTCAAGGTATGTGGTACTTCATCCATTGGTATCTTTTACCCATGGAATCCAAAGATTTCTTCTCAATTTTGCTTATGATTTCTTTAATTAAAAGTCCTAATTTCATGATTTGTGTTGGGTCATCTCAATTATGATATAATTCAATGTTATTAGTCTAATTATGCATAATTCACATCATATTGCATGATTTCAAGGTGAATTTCAATGACCCATGCTATATACTAGTTTCAAGTATGATTTATGATATATGATCATGAATTTCACGTTATATTCTATGAAAGCTTTATAAATAAGATTAAAGATGCTTTATGCAAAGAAGTTTATGAAAGATGATTCTATGCTATTTCAAGCAAAGTTAATGATAGAGAAAGTTAAGTCTCTAAATATATTTATGATCAAAGATATGTAATAAAGGAAGGCCTACATGTACATTGCATAAGTTATATGATCAAAAAGTTAATCCTATGATTTTACTATGATGATGCTAGATGAGCTATTCTTATGATGTTTTATAAAGATGGATTGATATTAGTTATTATCTTTCCCTATGATGTTTATGATCATGTTTTATGAGTTTCATTGGGATAATGACTAAGCACCGAGAGGAATTTTAGGTGGGGTTTGGTGCAGTAACGCAATTAGTTACCCAAGGGAATTCTATTAGCAACCTTTAGTCCCAAACTATGTTGCCCCTGTAGGTTTATACATTCTAATATGGTGAAGCTAATGGGTCCACATAGCAAAGTTAAAAGAGTTACTTAATGTAGTATGCCCTGGCAAGGTAGCCTCTCCTATCTCAATGCAGGAGTCATCGAATTCCATGAATTAGCTCACATGGTCTTATTATCGGTTAAAGGTCCTATCCCATACATTCGACAATTGGCTCATCTGGGAGATAGAATGAAACTACTTTGTTCCTATAATCAACGTTAACATAACAAGAAGCTAACTAGTCCATACCCATAATAATGTTGAACTCCGTCATATCGAACTCTATTAAATCAGCCAAGGTATGATGACTACATATACCCACCGAGCAATTTCTGTATACTTGCTTCACTATAATAGAGTCTCCCACCGGTGTAGCTACATCAAATGATTCTATTAATTTGGGTTTTATTCTGGCTCTACTAGCAACAAAGGGGGATATATATAATAAGGTGGAGCCTGGATCTATCAATGCATACACATCCCAGGAAAAGATTAATAATATACCTGTAATCACATTTGGTGACACCTCCTGATCCTATCTGCTAGCTAAGTCATAGATGCGATTCGAAGGACCGCTAACACTGGAAGTTCCGCCACGGCCTCTACCATGGCCTGCTGATGCATGAATACCCTGCCCTATAGGGTCCATAGCCACAAAAAAAGAAGAACCTACAACTGAACTAGTAGGCTGAGCTGCACCACTTTGTTTACCCCCAAATAGACACTCTCTCATGACATGGACTTGATGGATGTAAGTAAAATAAGAACCCATAGCAAAATGACATTCCCCAAAATAAGTCCTATTATAAGGAGGACACTGAGGCAAAGGTGGCCTTGAATGACGAGAACCCCTATTCATTTGTGAACTTGAAACCCTAGAGCTCTGACCGGCTCTTGGGTATCCTGTGCTATCGAATCTCCTACCTGTGAACTGTGGGGGTGCACTCCGGGCTGTCTGGGAAGGAGATCTACTATACTGCTGAGGCTGCCTGCCTCGAAACTCTCCCAAATAACCAGCTGACCTAGCTCTCTTATGTTGGCCTTTGTCATAACCAGCTGGGTTGTCGCCCTCTGTGCCGATCCTCTACCCCTTGTGTGTATGCCTGTACCGAAGCAATATCCATACTTGGTTGAGAATCTATGGCCATACAGGTGTCAACTAAATAATGGTCCAATCCCATCACATAATGATGCACCCTATCAGCCATATTAACTACAATAGTAGGCGCATGTCTTGCTAATGAGTCAAACTCAAGGCTATAATCTCTAATGCTCCTTCCATTCTATTGCAACTATAAGAATCTATCAAATCTGGCTTGTCTCATCTCTAGAGGTAGAAAATTGCCAAAAAAGGCTTCCACAAACTCATCCCAGATGGCTAGAGAAGCACCCTCGCCCCTCGATAATTCCCAGGAGTCATACCAATTAACGGCTACATCACGTAGCCGATACTATGGCTTTGACAAAAACAAGGTAAGCCCTAAACTTTTTCTCCATAAATTAATTATCTAAGGTATTCTTCTGTCGAATAAAGGTGTTTAACAACGTAAATTAATTATTGGGACAGCAAGAAAGTCCAACGAGAAGTCTATCAACTTTTAGTCGAGTTACGGAGACAAGTTGCTAAGGTAGGGTTTATTCTTTTCAAATTGGAGTTAATGGTGTTGTAATGGAAAGAGTACTTGTATTAAATATGGTTGAAGATAAAAAAAATTCATAACTATGGTTGACATTGTAAACGGACAAAATTGAAGTCATTCTAATTGGATTAAAGTTTGGTTATTGTTGTCGTTAGTATAGTATTGTATTTGAAGGTACTCGTGTATGTTGAGGGGAAGAAAACATAGCTATGGATGAGTACACGTGCTGCTGGTTGCAGACACGTTATACTCCTTTTCGTGTGGTTGTTATTTTACGAAATAAAGACCAAAAACCATATTTTGATGTCGTAGTTTTGAGTGGGCTGTTTGGAACTCATTTTGGAAAACGTTGAAGTAGTTTTGTTGTATATGAATAGTAGTTATTATTGTTTGTATGGTTGTGCTAATCAGAAGATAATTGGAATTTTGGATAGGGCGAGTTATAGGAAAGATGTTGCCCGATTTCCGTTAACTTCTTAACTAACTAGTAGACTAGTCGAGAAAAGCGAAGGAGGAAATGATTCCTACGGATACTTGAATATAGATTAGGAGTTGGAAAGTTGAAGGCTATTAATATTAGTATTACTTTCGTGTTAAATAGGTTCAAAGGGCGACGAAGCAAGCTTGGTTATGGTTGATCCGTAAAAGGTATGTAAAGCCTATCCCTTCTTTTCTTTTGGCATGTCCTAGACGTAAGTGATAAATGATATGAGCTTTGAGGTAATTCCATTCATAAGCTTCGAGTATGAGCTGTGATTCTTATTCACTTCTTGATGTTAAAACTCTTAAAGTACTTGAGCTACTACCCTCGAGCCTTCTCTATGTTGAATAGTAATTAGACCTAAGGACTCTATGATGACAAATGTCTCTGATTCCATAAGAGGTTTAGCATTTTCTTGATACATGTCTAAGATTCCTGAGGCTCCATTTGATATGATTCCTAATGACATTTAGAGAGTGCTTAAGACGATTACTACCCTGATCTTCAAGTGATGATTCGCTTGATTACTCTATTGAGTCTCAGATGATGATTTAATTTGCATATGGTTACACACTAATCTACTCATGCTTACTGTTAATACATCTATCATCGAGTCCCATAATGGGCCGGGTATGTTATCGTGCACAACTTTACTACAGCTTTAGCGAGCTTTAGGCCGGGTATGATATATATATATGATAATATGATAACATGTTTATTCACCGAGTCCCAGGATAGGTATGATATATATATACGATGATATGATATGAGGGCATGAGGATGAGGTTATGGCACTAAGTCCCATAATAGGTCGGGTATGGTATAAATATACACTACTCTCTTCATTGAGTCCCTCACTAAAGGTCCGGATATGGTATGTATATATATATATGTGCATATGATGATATAATGATATATTTGTAACACTGAGTCCCACAACGGGCTGGGTACGGTATGTGATGATGATATACATTACTCTATCTTATAAGATGCAGGTACAGTGAGTGATTAATTGATATACTTGTCCCCTGCATCCCTATGTCATCTGTAATCTCCTTATGATGTTTTATGATTTACACACTCAGTACATATACTGTATTGAACCCTCTCTTTTCGAGGGCCTACATTTCATATTTGTAGGGACAGATACACATTTTGGGGATCTACCAGCTTAGGATTTCCAATCGGCAATTTTAGGAAAAACTCCACAGTGTCAGAGCCTAGCTTTGTGGTACTGGTCTTTTAATGTATATATTTGTTTATTTAGGGGTACGGTGGGGATCCTGTCATGCCATATGATACTGTTGATACTCTTAGAGGTCTGTAGACATATGTGTGGGTTGTGTATATATATGTATGTTCAGTTGTGTCTATATGACTTATGTTTTGGGACGTTTCTTTTGTCGTTGCAGCCTTGTCGGCTCGTGTATATGTATGTAATGGGATGACCTCATATGCTATGATAGCCTCGTCGGCTTATGTGCTATGTTGTCTATTGATAAGTTGTGACCCCTTAGGAGAAGGGTTGTGCCAAGTTATATGTTAAGCGTGGTTTACTTATAGTTAACCGGGGTACACGTGAGTGTCCAGCTTAGAACCCATCATGTCCTACAGGGTTGGGTCGTGAAAAAAGTGGTATCAGAGCAGTTCATCCTCAGAGTATCCATAGATCGTGTCTAGTAGAGTCTTGTTTATCGGTGTATTGTACACCACATCCATAAATAGGAGGCTACATGACATTTAGGATGTTGTCTTTCTTTCTTGCCTTATATCATGTGATAGAGCTATGTTATTAGGATGATCTCTCACTAACATATCATTATGTTTACTGTGATGCCTCTAAGGAAAGCGACAAATGCCCAGAAGGGCAAGTCAATAGAGGGAGAAACTAGTCAAACCCTGAGAGTTACTTAGGCTCATGCCCAGTCTATGCTGAGGATTGTGCTCCAGTTGGCAAGCCCTACTACGCCGCTACCTCTAGAGGAGCTTAGGGAAGCAGCAGCTGTAGATCTCGAGACTCCAGTACCTAAGACTCCAACCCCATAGTCAGGACCAGAGGATAGGGCTATGAGGGATGCAGTTCAGTTGTTGACCAAATTAATGACAGGGCAGGCTCAAAGGCATGGGTTAAGAGGGGATGATGCAAATAGATATGATAGTTTGAGGGTTCGTGACTTCCTGAATTGTAACCCTCCAGAGTTTTATGGGTCGAGGCCTGTGGATGACCTACAAGAGTTCATTCGACAAATGCAGCATACGTTGAGAATAATTAGGGCCTCTGAGACTGAGTCTATTATCGAATTCCATGTTATAGCTCGCATGGTCTTATTGTCGGTTATGGTTCCTATCCCATATATGTATGATCTCTTAAGTATGTTATGATTTTGAATTTATGCTTTTAAATTCTTTGGTCAATATGATTTTCTCATGACTTTACTTATTCCATCTTATCATGTGATTTACTTGACATTTGCATTCCATGATTTACGTTGCATGTCACGCCCTCATACTTAGTACATTCCAACATACTAATACATACTTTTTGCCTACATTGTCTCATAATATAGGGGTTGAGATTGAGGATCCTAATCGTCCACGTAACTAGTAGGTGTTCTCCATCTGACGGTGTTGTGGTGAGTCCTCATTGAACGGGGACTAGTTTTAAGTTACTTACTATTTTTCTTTTCTTGTAATACTTCCTCCTTTTATTGCTTCACGAGGTAATAACTTTACGTCATTGTCTTTACTCTCCTATTTACTTTGCAGTCCGTAGTCAGTTGTATTGCTCTTCTGCTGAAATCTTACTTTCTTCTTGTGCTTCTTTTATAGTTATCCCCTCAAGGTATCATTTCTTTTATCTTACCTCTTAATCTTTAAATAAGCTTTTTATAGCGCTAGACGTCCCTCGTCAGTTTAGACTTTAATATCCCTGGAGTATCGCATGCCTCTGGTAACCTATGAACCCTTCACAGGTTCTACGAGTAAAACAAAATTTCACAGGGGGTAGCATTTTTGTACTCCAATATTCTTGCTTTACTGTGCTGTGACAGTTCGTATCCTAGAATCCTCAGCATCATGTGTCACTTTCTGAATTTCTCTTGAAGGTCTTTAACTATCATTTGCTTTTCCTTCTTGATCTCAATCTTTTTTAGGGTTGTCTATCAATAAGCGCTAGGGTTCCCTCATATTATGACCTTACCTTCATCCAGTAACTAGTAACCCACTTGTTCTGATTGTCTCGGTTAAGTCATTTCATAATTTCCTTTACTCTAACTGGCAATACTTTAGGCATTTTATCTTGAGTCGTTTCTCTATTTTTAAATCAAACTCTTCTATTGCCCCTTACTCAAATTTGCTCTTAGTTCTTCTACCACGCATCCTATTGCAATCTTTACACGAATATGTGTAGTGTTTAAATCAGCCCAAAAAATACCCTAACATCACCACGCTAGTCTTTATGCAGACCCTATATTTTCTCTTACCTCTTTCAATTGATATCAAGGCTCAGCTATGGCTTTTTCCCTCAATACTAATTATATCTCTGTACTTTTACCTCAAACCATCTTATACTTTTCTTTGATGTATCCAAAATATTGCAATCACATTGTTGTTACTGAATTCTTATTCTTTTTATCAAGTAATCACTTGATCTCACCCTTAGCATACCAATACTTGTAGGTTGCATAACTATTCTTGTACAATTTGTACAAAGTGCTTTCAATCCTAATCATAGTCTTTTCTTCTCCTGGTTTATTCTGATCTACATATCTTATTGTACTAACACTCACTTGCTGTCTATTTTGTCATACTTGTTTTCCTTCATTTACTTACCATTCAATATTCTTATATTCTACCATAGGAGAAATTTCCTATCATTTCTCCTTTTCTACTTATATGTCACAATATCATTAGCCAATAACTCTGTAGCCAACATCTTAACCTCTAATCTAGTATAGCCTTGCCATCCTTTATAATATCTTTAAGTTACTCATTACTATTCTCTTGTCTTATTCGTCCTTTTTATAAGCATCCACCTTCAGATGTAATATATTCCAAGATCTTTATCAATAATTTTCAGCACTGTCTCAAATATCATCTTGGATTTTATCAGTTTATTGCTTGCTTTTAGATCTTACTAACTTGTTCCAGCATGGGATCTCACTTGAAATTTAAGTATTCACATTAATGTGTTGCAGTGTCAGTTGATTTTATCTTACACTTGTATTTCTCTCATCTGCTTCCCCCCTTTTAGGGTGTACCCACATCATTATCTATTTATATTCTACTTTATGCCCCCATTTCTAATTTTCAAATTCATATGATTGTTTTCCAATACATTTGGTAGACTGCGCCATATCCATGCCTTCCTTTGTATCATCTGTAACTTAGATTACCCATATACAAAACCTTAACATAATCACAAGGTGATAAGAACTCCCGATATATAGTGCAAAATCTCATCTAATGATTGGTGCTTGAGTAATATAATTAATATAGCAATTTATCCAAAGCCACATTCCATTCATTCCAATCAGTAATTAGCTAGTGCTTATAATCATTTCAAATTCTGTATTTGGTAGACTTATATTCTAATGATAAGTGTTCCAAGCTTTCTTATACCACTATCTTTATCCTAATACATATCACCTTTTCCTCTAATAAACTCACAACACATCCGTTGTTTCATAAATCTACATTCCCTGTCTTCTAAGGATCTCACTATTTTTCGAGGTGAAGTTACATATACACAAATCACAATACTCCTTTATGCCTCATGCGCTTTCACCCTTGTCGTGTACCCAATGCTAACTCCTAATCTTCCTCAAAATTATATCAAATTCATTTTAATAGTGGTCTTGTCTTATCACCTTTTTGTCTTACTACACCTTTAGTTCGTAGCTATCTATTTCCCTTTTTGTCCCATACTCATACTTAATTAATTACGTCTATCTTGAGTGCTTTCTTTAGTATTCCCTTTATTCCTTTAGTATTCCCACAAATCACATCATATCCTTTAGTCACTTCCTTGCTAGGCTTTACTCATTTCTATAACAATCCTTATGGTATTCACATTACATCCTGTTCGTAATTCATCCTATAACGTAACACTTCTTAACCTTATTCATGATTCTTACTATGGGTTAATTACACTCGGTAGAGTAAGCGTACTTAACCTTTTACCCTTCCTAGTCAGTCTTATTCTTAATATCTCACAAGTTGTCTTATTAATACACTCATATCCATCACAATTCTTTTTTCTCTGTACTCTTGTCTTAATCACACTATTACTTCTTTTAACTATAACTCATCACAATTTATCCCTGCTTATCAATTCAGTCGGTGCCTTAATATATCACTCTATCAAGATCTACCAGTCTTTTCTAAATCATCTCTTAGTATCATAAGTCCTTTCCAATTTTTTTTACCATATCAGTATCGACCTCCTAATTACCATTACTATCAATTCCACAATTAACTTATTTCTCGAGGTCTGCCATACTCGCAACTCAGTCAAATCCTATCATTACTATTGGCACAACCTTGCAAGAATTATTACAAACCTATATCTCACTCTCTTTTTATTTCTAGAAAAATTTTGGCAGAGTTTCCTCTATATTTCTTACTATCTCAAAACCCGCAGGAAATACCAACAATGCCTCAGCGGCCAACATATATATATATATATATATGTATATATATATATATATTCATGTCATATCATATCATATCATAGCCATACAGGGCACCCAATATTAATAAAAGTATAAAAATGATGGACTTACCTCGTATGTCCAACTCGAACTGCACCTGTTACACTGTCCTGTCTACATTTTCTTTCAATTTTCAACTTTACATTTCAATCGTACTTTAATACCTTACCCGACATATATCTTTCATGCCTTTGCTTACCTACGTTCTTTATAACTTTCAATATCGTCAGTCACTTCCTTCTGTCGATGTCGTCCTTCTGCTGAAATCAAAGGTTAGTATGAGGAATGTTATTTCCTATGATTCGGCTCTATCGCACGATCTTAGATGTGAAAGAAAGGTAGCATCCTAAATATCTTATAGCCTCTTGTTTATAGATATGCTGCATAACACACAAATAAATAAGACTCTACTAGGCACGTTCTATAGACACTCCAAAGATGAACTACTCTGATACCTCTTTTGTCATGACCCAACCCCATAGGCCATGACTAGTGCCTGAATAGGACACCCGTGTACACACTTGTTAACTATATTCAAACCATAACTACGCATAATATGGCACTTAAGAAAATAGAATGTCATCTCAAAACTGCCACATATTTATATATTAACACACCTTGTCTCCTAAGGAGCTACAACATCAAAAGATAACATAGTACGTAAGACAACAAGGCTGTCATAATGTGTAGGAATGTCCTAACTATGCGTATGCAGGCCGACAAGGCTTCCACTACATATAACATCCAAAATATGTATACATACAAGCCGACAAGGCTACCACTACAAAAGGGAATGTCCCCAAAACATAAGTCGTTAACATAGCTGGACAACGTCTATATACAACCCATATATATCTATAGACCTCTAAGAATATCAATAAAAAAATATGATTGGACAGGGCCCTGCCATACCCCTGGATAAACAAATATACATACATCAAAGGGTCGGTATCAAAAGTATAGGCTCCGAGACAATGGAGCACTCTAAAATAGACGAATGGAAATCCTAAGCTGGCAGATCCCCGAAATGAGTATCTGTACCTGCGGGCATGAAACGCAGTCCCTTAAAGAAAGGAGGTAAGTACGACATATGTACTGAGTATAGAAAGCATAAAATATCATAAATTTAATATTCCGTACTTTTGTATATTAGAACGTTTTTAAGCTCCCATAAAGCTACCATGTTATCCATGTTACCCATGACATTATCAAATGATCCTAAGGGAGGGAGGATGTAATGCCCCATATCTTGCATAGACTAGTTCTATGTGAGTAGTGATGGTTTGAAATAATTTTAGAAGGATTTAAAAGGGGTTCGAGGCCAAATAATTTGTCACAATAATCGACCTACTTGCTTAAGCTACTGATTTGGATGTCTTACATAATTAAGCTACTTGAGCACACTCTATCTTAAGTAGCAAGAATTACACAGCTTCTTAAGATACCTACTAAAAAGAATAAGTAGGTGACACACCTACTTCAAGTACGTGATGCACCACTTAGAATATGTGGATGGCATTTTAAAATGAAAAGGGCAAGTAGGTGATGTAACTACTTATGAACTTGTGGCAGGAATTAAGGAGGTGATGCACCTACTTTCTTAAAGTTGTGGACAAGATTATTCTTGTATTCGAGATAGAGACTTTTATTCTCTCTTTTAATTAATACACGAATTGGTTATAAATCTTATTTGATCTATATTATTAAGTGATAATTAGTGATTAGTTATGATTAATTAACTTAATTAGACCACTAAGTAATCCCCACCAAGACACATGGCAGGAACTGATTAGCCTGTGGATTAAAGTAGGCCACATGTCATAAGGATAGACACATGTCATAAGGGTGGACATATGTCCAGCCCCTAAGGTCCCATATATAAGCTTGGTGATGACTAATTAATTAGTCATTCACTTCACTTCTTCTTCAACAAAATATAATTAGAGAAAAAGAGTTTAGCCATGGAAGCAAGCATGACCAGCTCCAATATGGTAGAAGAAAGGGAATTTTAATTCCATAAAATTGTTCTAAATATTCCAAGGGGGCAGCAACATTAGGATTTAAATTGAGGAAGAAGAAGTGGTGCAAGTAATTGTAGGATCTTCCCTAACTTGTTTGAGGTAAGATTTCTTCTTGTTGTTATATAATTGAAGTTAATAATGTTGTAATGAAGAGATTAATTTATATTAGGTAGAATTGGAAGTAAGAAAATTACATAGTTATTGTTGGCGTTGTAAATGGACAGAATTGAAGTTGTTCTAATTGGATTAAAGTTTGATTAGTATTTTTATTATTATAATATTGTATTTCAAGGTAATTTGTGTATGTTGAAGGGATAGAAATATAGTTATAGATGAGTATAGGTGCTGTTGTTCACAACAAATTATGCTTCTTTTCGTGTGGTTGTGATTTTGCGAAGTAAAGATCAAAAATCGTATTTTGATGTCGTAGTTTTGGGTGGGCTGTTTAGAACTTGTATTGAAAAGAAATTGAAGTAGTTTTATTGAAAGTGGATGGGGGTCATTGTTTTTGGTGTTGCTATGCTAATCGGAGATTAATTGGAAGTTCAGGTTAGGCGAGATATATATGGGAAATTCTGCCCGATTTCCATTAAATTCTTAACTAATCAAAATACTAATCGAGAAGTGTGAATGAAGTAATGATTTCTATAATTGATTGGTTGTATATTTATAAGCTGGAAAGTTGAAGTTTATTAATAATAGTGTTACTTTTGTATTAAATAGGCTAAAGAGGTAACAAAGCAAGCTTGGGTATGGTTGACCTATAAAAGATATGTAAAACTATCCCTTATTTGTTTTGGCATGTCTTAGCTATAAATGATATATGATATGATCTTTGGGGTAATTCCGTTCATAATTTCCAAGTATGATTCATGACTCTTATTCACTTCTTGACGTTAAAACTCTTAAAGTAGTTGAGCTACTGCCCTCGGGCCTTCTATATGTTGAATAGTAGTTGGATGTATAAGCTCCTATTCTTATAGACTTTACGATGACAAGTGTCTCTGATTCCATAAGTTGTTTTGCATTATCTTGATACATGTCTATGATTCCTGATGCTCCATTTGATATGGTCAATAGTGACATTCAAAGGGTATTTAATATCATTATCGCCTTTAATACTCAAGTGTGAGTTTATTCTACCCATTCTATTGAGTCTCAGATGATAATTTAATTTGCATATGGTTACTCACTACTCTGCTCATGCATACTGTTATTACTTCTTTCACCGATTTCTGAACTGGGTATTTTGTCATGTATAGTTTTACTATATTATTCATTGAGTCCCTTACTAGAGGGCCGGGTATGGTATAAGATGACATAATATTATGATGATATAGTTATGACACCAAGTCTTATAATGGGTCGGGTACGGTATAAGTGTACACTACTTTATTCACTGAATCCCTTGCTAAAGGGTTGGGCACCTCTATGATGATATGATGATATAATGATATAATTATGAAACTGAGTCCCAAAATAGGCCGGGTATGGTATATGATGATGATATGCATGACTTTATTTCATAAGATGCAAGTACAATGATTTATTGATTATTATACTTGTCTCCTGAATCCTTATTTCAGATGTGATCTCCTTTATGGTATTTTATGCTTTATATACTCAGTACGTATTCCGTGCTAACCCCCTCTCTTTGGGGGGGGGGGGGTCCATTTCATGTCCACAGGTACAGATACTCGTTTCGGGAATCCACCCGCTTAGGATTTCTACTTAGTTATTTTAGAGTGCTCTATTGTACCGGAGCCTAGATTTTGGTACCGATCCCTTTGATGTATATATTCATTTATTCAGGGGTACGGCGGGGGGCCTGTCCTACTATATGATACTGTTGATACTCTTAGAGGTCTGTAGACATATGTGTGGATTGTGTGTAAGTTTTGTTCAGCTGTGTCTATATGATATGCTGTGGATATTAATATGTAATGACAGCCTTGTCGGCTTGCATGTCTTTTCATGATATGATTAGTGGTGACTCCTCAGAAAACAAATGATAGGGATGTATTTATATGAAAATATTATGAACCATTGGAGCTATTATTGAGTGATCATATTGTTTGTAGTTCAGCTTGACTATACCTGATAGGTATGTATACGGGTGTTTAGGTCGGACCCTAGTCATGACCTATGTGGTAGGGTCATGAAAAAAATAGTTTCAGAGTAGTTCATCCTCGAAGTGTCTATAGACCGTGTCTAGTAGAGTCTTGTTTATCGGTGTGTTGTGGACCAAATCTATAAACAGGAGGCTACAGGACATTTAGGATGTTATCCTTCCTTCTTATTCTATAGCGTGCGATGGAGCTATATTATCAGGATAATTCCTCCCTAACGAATTATTATGTTTAGAGAGATGCCTCTAAGGAAAGTGACAGCTGCCTAGAAGGGCAAGTCAGTAGCAGGAGAGACTAGCTAGACCCCAAGAGTTACTAGGGCCCGTGCCCAGTCTATGCCTGAGGTTGAGCTCTAGTCGGCGAGATCTAGTACGCTGCCACCTCTGGAGGAGCTTAAAGTAGCAGCAACTGCAGATCTTGAGGCTCTAGTACCTGAGCCTCTATCTCCACAACCAGGGGTAGAGGATAGGGCTATGAGACATGCAGTTCAGTTACTGACCAGATTAATGGCAGGGCAGGTTCGCAGGCAAGGGGTAGGAGTAGATGATGCAAATAAACATGATAGTTTGAGGGTTTATGACTTCTTGACTTATAACCCCAGAGTTTTATGGGTCGAGACTGTGGATGACCTACAAGAGTTTATTCGACAGATGCAGTGTACGTTGAGAATAATTAGGGCCTCTTAGACTGAGTCTGTCTAGTTGGCTTCATATTAGCTTTTGATGTAGTCATTAATTAGTATGAGTCCAGGGAGTTATCAAGGGGCGAGGGTGCTCCTCCAGCTATATAGGATGAGTTTGTGGAAGCCTTCCTTGGCCACTTTCTACCTTTGGAGATAAGACAAGCCAGAGTTGATAGATTCTTACATTCTTACATACATCTACTATTGTAGCTGATATGGCTGATAAAGTACATCGTTATGTTATGGGGTTGGATCGTTATTTGATTGACAGCTGTTTGGCAATGGCTTCTCAGTCAGGTATGGATATTGCTCGGGTACAGACATATGCACAGGTAGTAGAGGATCAACAGGGGTAGAGGATCAGCACAGAGGGCGTTAGCCCGATAGAGATCATGATAGAGGTCAGCTGGTTATTAGGGGGAGTTTTGAGGCGGACAGCCTCAGAAGTATAGTAGATATCATTTCCAGCTAGCCAAGAGTGCACCCCCACAGTTCATAGGTAGAAGATTTGATAGCACAGGGTATTAATGAGCTGGTCAGAGCTCTAGGGTTTTACATTCACAAATGAATAGGGATTTAAGTCAGTCGAGGCCACCTTTGCCTCGGTGTTCTTGTTATGGTAGGTCACATTTTGGGGAATGCCATTTTGCTACAAGTTCTTGATTTACTTGCGGCCAGTAAGGCCATATCATGAGGGAGTGTCCATTCAAGAATAATCTAAGTGGTGCAGCTCAGCCTACTAGGTTAGTTGCTGGTTCTTCTTCTTTGGTGGCAATACACCTTATAGGGTAGGGTATTCATACATCAACAGGACGTGGTAGAGACTGTGGTGAACCTTCCAATTCTAGCGGTCCTTCGAACCACATATATGCCTTAGCTAGTAGACAAGATCAGGAAGCGTCACCAAATGTGGTTACATGTATATTATTAATTTTCTTCTGGGATGTATAAGCATTGATAGATCCAGGCTCCACCTTATCATATATATTTCCCTTTATTTCTAGTAGAATTGGAATAAAACTTGAATTTATAGAACCATTTGAGGTAGCTACATCGATAGGAGACTCTATTATAGTAAAGTAAATATATAGAAATTGCCTGGTGGGTGTATATAATCGTCATACCTTGGCTAATTTAGTAGAGTTAGATATGACAGAGTTCGACATTATTATGGGTATGGATTGGTTAGCTTCTTATTATGCTAATCATGATTGTAGAAACAAGATAGTTCAGTTCCAAGTCCCAGGTGAGACAATTATCGAGTGGCTGGGGAATATGGCATTGCCGAGGGGCAAATTTATTTCATACCTCAAGGCAAGGAAGATGGTTAGAACGGGTTATATTTACCATCTGGTTCGTGTGCATAACTTGGAAGTAGAGGCACCATATCCAGATGTATTTCCAGATGAACTTCCAAGTCTTCCCCCTGAATGCGAGATAGAGTTCACTATAGATGTGTTACCAGATATGTTATGCCCCGTACTTTTGGACTTCAAAAAGACTTCTTAAACTTCGTAAAAGTTTCCACGTGACCTAGATTAGCTATTAAGCTACCAAATAACTCTAAGAAAAGGAGAATGAGATAGCCCATAATAAGGAAGATTGGAAGTAGGGTTGGAAGAGTCCGAAAGGAGTTGGAGGCCAAAAAATGAGTCGTAGGACTCGACTTACTTGTGTAAGCTACCAACTTGGATGTCCTACGTAATTAAGCTATTTGAGTACATGCCGATCTTACGTAGCAAGGATTACATAAGTTCTTAAAGTAAGATGAGATTATAGACCCACGAAAGAGGTGGAAGGAGGCGTAGCACCTACTCGGAAAAAAGTAGGTGATGCACCTACTTGGGGTGGACCCTACCTACTAGTGGAAGCATATAGGTAGATTCATGGCATGAGGTGGAACCCTAGGGGGATTCCATGTGTCACCCTAGGGGGCTGTCACGTGTCACCCTAGGGGGCTGCCATGTGTCACCCTAGGGGGATGCCACATGTCACCTCGTAGGGAGGTGTATATATTTGTGTTTTGATGAATAAGAAGTCATTCTTCATCAACTTTCACTTTGAAAAAGGAAAAGAAACCCTAGGAAACTAAGAGAGAGTACCTACAACCCTAGCCTCTTCAAGGTAAGTTCTTCGATTTTTCTCCATGAATTAATTATCTAAGGTATTCTTCAACTAAGTGGGGGTGTTTAACAATGGAAATTGATAGTTGGGGCAGCAAGATAGGGCTGCAAACAGCCACCAAAGCTCAGCCGCGTCAAGGAGTTTCCGAAGTTAATTTTCAGCAAGTTTGGGAAGCCGTTGGTTAAGGTATGGCTTGATTCTATTCTCCCATGTTTTGGTAAAGGTTTAAGCATGTTATGGGTGTGTAAACATGAGTTGGAGACGTGAAAATATGGACGTTATGGCTGAAGGAAATTGTAGGTCGTGTAGGGACTATTTTGACGTATTCTAGTGGCTTACAATGTAACTAGTGTCGTTGTTATTGTAGTGTCATATTGAGAATTGTGTTGTGGTGTTGCAGGGATGGAAACATGTCTAAATATAGGTAAAATTTCTGCTGGTTGCATACATATGACACCCCATTTCGTGTGGTTAAGATTCTATGAAATAAAGATTGAAAACCATATTTTAGAGTCGTAGTTTTGAGCGGGCTGTTTGGGACTTGTTTGGAGTGATGTTGAGGTTGTATAATTGTATATATTCTTCTGATTGTTGTTTTTGGGTTGGATGCTAAGGTTTGGGGGTTAAATTGAAAGTTCGGATAGGGCAAGTTATAGAGGAGATGCTGCCCGATTTCCATTAACTCCTTAACTAACTAATAGACTAGTGGAGAAAGGCGAATAAGGAATTGATTCCTATGGGTAATTGGTTGTGGATTTAGAAGATGTAAGGTAGAAAGTTACTAACATTAGTATTACTTGCGTGTTAAATAGGTTAAAGGAGTACCGAAGTGAGCTTGAATGCGATTAATCCATAACAGGTATGTGACGCTATCTCTTTTTTTCTTTGGTATGTCTTAGATGTAAGTTACGATTGATATGTATATGAAATATGAGGATAATTCCACTCATAAAACTCCAAGTATGATTCATAAGTCTTGTCCACTTCTTGATGTTAGAACTCCTGCAATAGCTGAGTTGTTGCCTTTAAGTCTTCTATGTGATGAAAAGTAGTACATGTAAAGCCTATTTCTTATTTCCTTTGGAATGGCTTAATTGTAAGTGAAATGATATATGATATGGGTTTAGAGGTAATTCCAATTATGAGCTCTGAGTATAACTCGTGACCTGTAGTCACTTTTGAACATTAAAAGCCTAAAAGTAGTTAAACTACTATTCTCGAGCCTTCTATATAGTGAATAGTAAGTGGATATGCCAGCTCCTCTTCCTGAAGTCTCTACAATGATAATGGTCTTTGATTGCATAAGTTGTGTCTTTATTTGTATGAGCTATGTGGTATTGTCTTGATGCATGTCTGTGATTCCTGAGGCCCCAATTGATATAATCCCTAATGACATCTAAAGGGAACTTCGGATAATTACTTTCCTGGTCTTCAGGTGACGGTTCACTTGATTGTTTCATTAATTCTCAGAGGGTGACTTAGTTGCATATGGTTTTTCACTACTCTACTCGTGCATGCTGTAACCCGTCTTTCTCTACATCCCATGATAGGCCGGATATTATATCAGGCGCATTACTACTTCTTTCACCGAGTTCCAGGCCAAGTACATATAATTCCATATACGAGGAGATGAGTCCCAGGCTGGGTATGATATATGATGGAATATGTTATAATATGATAGTATGTGTGTGATGGTATGTGTGGCGAAATAAGAAAAGAGTACCGAGTCCCTCACTAGAGGGCTGGGTACGTATGCATATGATGCTGGTACACTATAGATGTACCCCACTCCCTTCATCGAGTTCCTCACTAAAGGGATGGATACTTTGTGTAGGCATTCATATGGAAATATAGTGATATATTTGTGACCCCGAGCCCTATAATAAATCGGATATAATGTGATAAATATACAAAAAGATTATACCATATACGATGATATGATGCCATATACGATGATGTGATGAAGTAATATACATGATGATATAATGACAGGTTAAGATGATAAAACGATTATGACATCGAGTTCACTGGAGGCTCGGGTACAGTGTGTGAGAATGTATATGACTACATGTCCTAAGATGTGTCACGACCCAACTCCGTAGGCCGTGACTAGTGCCCTAGTTGGGCACCCATACGTACCCTTAGCCCCACTTAGTACATTAATCAAATAAACATAGGTAATGATTAGAAGGGATCTCTAAATAGATCACAAAAATAGATATAACGCACGAGGGCCTATAGGCCATAACAAAACACACAAAACCCAAAACATATATGCAAAACCCACATCTCATGTCTACAGACCTCTACAGAATGATATCCTAGTCATATGACGGGACAGGGCCCCGCCGTACCCCTGAACAACGTATATATATATATATATAACAGAAGGTGTCAGTACCAAAATAGAACTCCGAACAAAGGAGCACTGTCGACCAACATGGTGGATGTCCTAAGTGAGCGGATCAGCAAACCAATCATCTGTACCTGCGGGCATGTAACGCAGCCCCCGAAGAAAGGGGGTCAGTACGGAAAATGTACTGAGTATGTAAAGCATGGACTGAAATCAATAAAGTCATTACCAGAGCAAAATGTACAAAAATGAGCAAAATATCCAAAAATATCAAATGTTTATCAAACCACATATAATGGATTGTAATAAGTAAAGTCATTACCGCGATAGAATGTACAAAACTGAGCAAAATGTCCTGAGATATCAAATGCTGATCAAAACCTCAGATAATGTATACAGAAAAACATATGCCATATCCGGCCCCATTATGGGACTCGGTGAACAAAGTGTGGTCGCCCTCCCATCATCGGCGCCACGGCACAGCATAACACCAGAGTAGGGAATATCTCCGTAACAAATCATATCATATCAGATGGCCATATCAAATCATATCATATCATATCACAAACATATATGTACATGGCACAGCATAACTCCGTGGCGTAATATTTACCACCCCATGTACATGTCATACCTGCCCCCTCACGTCGGGACACGGCGAACAATGCAGAGAAGTACGCACGAAAACAAAACACGGCCTGGGCTCGGTGAAGGAAGCATTGGGGCATCCACGAGTGGAGTAGTGGGAAACTAATGCAAATTAAATCATATTTGAGACTCAATGGAATAATCAGAATGAGCTATCATTTAAAAATCGAGACAAGAGTCATGTCAAGTACCTTTCAAAAGTTACCCTGGATTATATCAAAATAAATCTTCTAGAATCATATAGACGTATCGAAGCATAATAAAATACCTTTTGGAAATCAAGGAATTGTCCATCCTAATGGCTCTAGGAATAGGAACCTCTTTGAAATTATATAAAAGTCATATTTTTGTTTCATAAATACCATACCAAAACAAATATTAGCTTTACATACTTATGTCAAAACATGAAAATCGAAAGAATATGCTTTACATACTTATAACAAATGCATGCCAAAAGAAAGAAAGGTTCGCTTTACATACCTCTTACGGATTACTCTTAACTATGCTCGCCTCGTCGTCTCTTGAACCTATTTAACATGGAATTAATACTAAGGTTAATAAACTTTCACTTTCCAATTTCCAACTCTACACCCAAGTAATCATAGGAATCATTTCCTTATCTATGTCTCTCGACTAGTTTATTACTAGCTCCGAATCTACCGAAAATCGGGCAGCATCTCCCCTGTAACTTGAACATCCCCGAGTTTTCAACTCGGCCACCATGTCAACAACCATACCAACAACAACAGCCAGCAGCATGTATACAATTAAATCACTTCAACTTTACACAATACAAGCTCTATACAACTCATTCTAAACTACGGTACCAAAATAGAGTTTTTAACCTTTATTTCGTAAAATATGTAGTCATACCAAACGGAGGGTTGTGTGGATGCAACCAGAAGCAACCACATCCATTTTTGAGTACTTTACAGCCCTGCAACACGCAATTAAACCTCCACCAAACAGCAGCACCACAACAACAACACACTACGCGACTTCGATTTAACTACTACGACTTCCATTTAGTTTGTTTCCAACGTCAAACATCCTTATACATTTTTTTACACTTCCAGCATATTTTAAGAAATGTAATATACTTCATAAAATCATCATAAAGTCCAGTTCAAAACAGAAAACTTTACCTTTCCCGAAATTCACCAAAACTCACCAAAACTTGCCTCGGAATTTCCTTTAGCGCAGCTGAAACTTAGGGACTGTTTGGTAACGTTTTGGGCTGCCTCAAACCATAAAATTTCATTACTAACATATTCATAACATCATGGTATATCTCATATAATTAATTCTTGGAACGGAATTGGAGAACTTACCTTTTTCTCCTCCCAAAATCGTAGCTCTTTCCTTGTTTCTAGCCTAAGTTTCTCTTCTCTTCTCTCTTTTTTTTTTCTTCTAATTTCGGTTTTGTTTCTCTTGAAATCTCTAGATGATTATGGAGATTAATGAGTCATAAGACTCATATATATATATACAACTTTAGGGGTGACACATGTCATCCCCTAAGTGGTGACACATGTCAAGCTCTAAGTGGTGACAAATGTCAAGATCTAAGTAGTGACACATGTCAAGGTTTCATTGGTCCAACACACCCCTCTTCTCCAATCATGGGCTGCCATGTGGCATGTGGGTCCCACATGAGTCTTCTTGAAGACTTTGTGAAATTCCCATTTTACCCCTAGCCTTCCACAATATTACCATAGGCCACTTTGCGAATTTTCCTTTTTGCCCTTTGCCTTTTCCAATATTTCCACACTATTAATGATCATAAATAATATTCATATCCAACTTGTATATTAAATAAATTTTGAAAGATGGTCATTCCCTTAACTTTACCACGGCTACCTTAAAACATCCAACCGTATAAAATACGGGATATAACATCCTCCATTAGAAATTTCAATTTTTGCCCCTTACTTTTTCTAATATTTCCAAGTTGAAATTCTAATTAATCATAAGAATTTTTTTTGTCCAACAAGATCAAACATAGCCTTGCCCTTGACTTGTTACCATTGTCTTCAAAATATCCTAATGTGAAAAATACGGGTTATAACATTCTTCCCCCCTTTTGAACATTCGTCCTCGAATGTTAAACTAACCTCATGGGATGTCTTCATACTTCAGGAGGGTTCCTCTTATTGTTGTCCTTTTAAGTATGCCCATTACCTATCCCTTCTTTCATATTTTTTTTAAGCTGCCGGGAAACGTACTTTATAACTTGGCTGTGCTGCATCAAGGCACAACCTATTCCCACACCTGATGCATCACTATTAATAACATACCCATATGGTACCTCTGGAAGAGTTAGAACTGGAGTTGTAGTCAAATTCTCTTTCAATAACTTAAAGGTTCGTTGACAGGCATGAGTCCAATTGAATTTGACTTCTTTCTGAGTTAATCTTGTCAGTGGTGCTGACATTGAAGCAAATTTCTCTACAAATCTTCTCTAATAACCTGTTAATCCTAAGAAATTGCATAACTCTGTAGGTGTCGTCGGCCTAGGCCAGTTTATTACGGCCTCGATCTTTAGTGTATCTACCCGAATACCATCAGCCCCAACAATATATCCCAGAAGTGCCATAGAAGTCAACCAAAATTCACATTTGGAAAATTTAGCATACAAATTCTGGTGTCAGAGTACTACAAGTACCGCTCTCATATGATTTGCATGCTCTACTTCTGACCGAGAATAAATCAGAATATCATCAATAAATATAATCATGAACATATCCAAGAATGGTCTAAATACCCGATTTATCAGGTCCATGAATATCGCTGGAGCATTTGTCAGGCCAAAAGACCTCACTCTGAACTCGTAATGGCCATATTGGGTCCAGAATGTTGTCTTTGGTTTATCTGCTTCTCTTACCCACACCTGATGATAACCCGATCGCAAGTCTATTTTTGAAAACCACTAAGCACCCTCCAACTGATCAAATAAATCATCAATCCTGGGAAGGGGGTGTTTATTCTTTATGGTTACCTTATTCAGCTGCCTGTAATCAATACACATCTGCAGCAACCCATCTTTCTTTTACACAAATAATACCGGGGCTCCCCAAGATGAAGTACTCGGTCTGATGAAGCCTTTTTCCAGTAAATCTTTTAACTGCTCCTTCAGCTCTTTTAATTCTGCAGATGCCATTCTGTATGGAGGAATATATATCATATGGGTATCTAGCAGCACATCTACGGTAAAGTCTATCTCCCATTTGGGAGGAAGGCCTGGAAGCTCGTCTGGGTATATATGAGAATTCATTAACTACGGGAACTGACTGAAGTGTTGGCGCTTCCGCTTCCAAATACTGTATGCGAACCATGTGATAAACACAACCTTTTCTAATCATTTTTCTCGCCTTAAGGTAGGAAATAAACTTCCCTCTCGGCGATGCTGTATTAACTGCCCAATCCATCACTGGTTCTCCTGAGAATTAAAAATATACTCAAACTAATAGGTCTTACACGAGTCCTCACTCCCTGTTATGGGTTTCCATTTTTTTTGGTACTTGAGAATATTGTGATCCCTCTTTGGCCTAATATAATATGGTCTCGCGCCTTGCCGGTGATTTCTCTCGGGAGTTTCACTTACTGAGGTTTCCTTACTTTTCACCTCCTTCTAATAGTTTGATCTCTTTGTTTTCTATCTACTTACCCTCTTTATTTTCCAAATATCGCTCTACTAAAATCTCCAATTTAACCTACAGTCAAATAATAGTAGAGTACGTTGCAACAGTTGTACCTTTTATTCTTATTGTCGCTCAATCTTTGGTACCCTAGCGTGATTAATACCTTTCTTACTGTGACACCAGTTGTTGGAACTCACATGTCCACCGATATAATCGTACGTCAGACATTTTACACATTCATATCTATATGGATATATTCACAATCAACTAGACTACAAAATAACTCCAAACGCTGTTCAAGTATATCCTTATTCCATAGCTGTGACGCACTTGTTGTCTCTTCACCAACGTAGTCTCTTTCGTCTTACGCGGCCTCTTAAGGTTTCCAGCCATTCCATAAACTCTAATTTTCCCTTAGGTTACTCTAACTTCTCATTTGTCTCTTACGTCTAATTATATAAAATTCTTGCATACTTCCTAGGGAGTCACCCATCCTAAAATTGCTCCCGCCTGAGCACGCTTAACCTCATAACTTTGATGGAATTGGGTACGTTAATGTTGATATAATCGCGTCCATTTCCTCGTTTTACCTTTATTACATTATTAGGAGCGAGTTGAGATCTTACAGATTCTGAGACACTTTCGTAACACATCCATCTTTTATAATTACTGTTTTACCCTTTTTGATCCTCAATCTTTACTTTTTGCTTTCGTGCGTGACTATCTTTCGTCCTGAACTACCAGATTCCCGAGGGTAGTGATCGCACCATCCATCAAGGTCTCTACCAACGATTTTTCACACGGTCTCAGATACCGCAACTTATATCTATTTATTATTAGCCTCGAGATCCATCCATCTGTTATAGGATCTCGTTTGGAGTGTAAGCGTTCCCATATACATATGATAGCATCAGTTGATTTTCTCTTACGCTTGTATTTCTCTTGTCCACTTCCCCCCTTTAGGGTGTACCCATGTCTTCCTCTGTTCATTTTCAACTATTCATGCGCAAATGATTCTGTTTTAACATATTTAACATACCGCACCATGTCTACACCTTCTATTAGAACATCTATACTTTTGGTTGCCTCTATAAGAAACCTTAGTACAACCATGGGTTGCTTAGTATTCTCGATGAATATTACACAATCTAGTCCAAGTACTTGTACTCGAGTCATATAACTAATGTAGTATTTTAGTCGAAGCTACATTCAATTCATCCCAATTAGTACGTCACTAGTGCTTATGGCCGTGTCCGATTCTCCATTCGGGGCACTTATACTCTTATGATACATGTTTCACATTTTGTTATCACAGTTTTTCCCAATAGATACTACTTGTTCCTTTAATAATTTCATAATGCCTCTTTTTTTTTGTAATTTCTGTTCTTTCTCCTCTAGGTATCCCACTATTTTCCAATATGGAGGTACATATACATAATACCCTTTTCTACCTCATGAGCTTTCATCCTTATCGTGTACCCGATACTAACTCCTCATCTTACTCACGACCATATCTTGTAGTTGCTTCCTTACTAAGCTTTACTTATTTCCATAACGATTCTCGTATATTCACAGTATACCCTACTCGTATAACACTTCTTCACCTTCCTCACAATTCTTGCTACAGGTTAATTCTAGTTGGTAAGGCAAACATATTCAACATTTGTCTAAATCATCCCTCCGTATCGCAGGCCCTAATGAATCACCCCAGCATTTTTCCACCACATGAAACACGTGACCTTGAATCGCCTACAAATTTATGTTTTTCCATTCACAGGTTACACCTCCAATTAGTCGACTAGGACCTGATAAGATGTCCCCATACAACATTTTACCAACCTCCACCAGAGAGGAACTAATATCCACTAAGCATCAGAGTACTTCCTAGTACTTGACTCACATGGTCTTGAGTCGTGAACAATTTTTTTTCTAGTCCTCAAATAACAGCTGAGTGTTTTGTACTTTCCAGCAAGAATGAAACTCAATCGCTGGACACTTTTCCTTCCAACCGAAATTCTCTTTCGAATTATGACTCTCCACGTAAAAATGGTACTCCTTTTATCGAAAACATAGAGGGAACCTCTTTCAGTTTTAGTCCAACGTTATAAATTTTACCCTATCGGTATCAACTTCCAAGACATCTTCTAAACGTATGTCTCTGTCTCTTCCTTGCTTTTGTTCCATTCTCAAAAAAAATAATTTGGAATAGTTTCCTCTGTATTTTGTACTATCTCAAAACCTGCACGCAGAAGATAGCAGCAATACCTCACAGGGCCAACATATACATTTTTTTTTTACCTTATATCACAGTCACACAGAGCTTTCAATATCAATAACCGTATGAAAATAATGGACTTACCTCATGTGTCTACCTCAAACTGCATTTATTGCACTTTCTTATCTACTTTCCTTTAATTTTTCAACTTTACATTTCAAGCTCAATACCTTACTCAACATATCACTTTCATACCTTTACTTACCCGTATACTATGTAGCTCCCAATATCATCCATCGCATTCCTCTATCGATATCGTTCCTTAGCTGAAATCAAATGTTAGAAAAAAAGGAATTTCATGTCCTATGGATGGGCTATATCGCACGATCTTAAATATGAAAGAAAGGTAACATCCTAAATGCCCTGTAGCCTCCTGTTTATAGATGTGGCGCGCAACACACCGATAAACAAGACTCTACTAGACACGGTCTGTAGACATTCCGAGGAAGGACCACTCTGATACCACTTTTGTCACGACCCAACTCCGTAGGCCGTGACTAGTGCCCTAGTTGGGCACCCATACGTACCCTTAGCCCCACTTAGTACATTAATCAAATAAACATAGGTAATGATTAGAAGGGATCTCTAAATAGATCACAAAATAGATATAACGCACGAGGGCCTATAGGCCATAACAAAACACACAAAACCCAAAACATATATGCAAAACCCACATCTCATGTCTACAGACCTCTACAGAATGATATCCTAGTCATATGACGGGACAGGGCCCCGCCGTATCCCTGAACAACGTATATATATATATATAACAGAAGGTGTCAGTACCAAAATAGAACTCCGAACAAAGGAGCACTGTCGACCAACATGGTGGATGTCCTAAGCGAGCGGATCAGCAAACCAATCATCTGTACCTGCGGGCATGTAACGCAGCCCCCGAAGAAAGGGGGTCAGTACGGAAAATGTACTGAGTATGTAAAGCATGGACTGAAATCAATAAAGTCATTACCAGAGCAAAATGTACAAAAATGAGCAAAATATCCAAAAATATCAAATGTTTATCAAACCACATATAATGGATTGTAATAAGTAAAGTCATTACCGCGATAGAATGTACAAAACTGAGCAAAATGTCCTGAGATATCAAATGCTGATCAAAACCTCAGATAATGTATACAGAAAAACATATGCCATATCCGGCCCCATTATGGGACTCGGTGAACAAAGTGTGGTCGCCCTCCCATCATCGGCGCCACGGCACAGCATAACACCAGAGTAGGGAATATCTCCGTAACAAATCATATCATATCAGATGGCCATATCAAATCATATCATATCATATCACAAACATATATGTACATGGCACAGCATAACTCCGTGGCGTAATATTTACCACCCCATGTACATGTCATACCTGCCCCCTCACGTCGGGACACGGCGAACAATGCAGAGAAGTACGCACGAAAACAAAACACGGCCTGGGCTCGGTGAAGGAAGCATTGGGGCATCCACGAGTGGAGTAGTGGGAAACTAATGCAAATTAAATCATATTTGAGACTCAATGGAATAATCAGAATGAGCTATCATTTAAAAATCGAGACAAGAGTCATGTCAAGTACCTTTCAAAAGTTACCCTGGATTATATCAAAATAAATCTTCTAGAATCATATAGACGTATCGAAGCATAATAAAATACCTTTTGGAAATCAAGGAATTGTCCATCCTAATGGCTCTAGGAATAGGAACCTCTTTGAAATTATATAAAAGTCATATTTTTGTTTCATAAATACCATACCAAAACAAATATTAGCTTTACATACTTATGTCAAAACATGAAAATCGAAAGAATATGCTTTACATACTTATAACAAATGCATGCCAAAAGAAAGAAAGGTTCGCTTTACATACCTCTTACGGATTACTCTTAACTATGCTCGCCTCGTCGTCTCTTGAACCTATTTAACATGGAATTAATACTAAGGTTAATAAACTTTCACTTTCCAATTTCCAACTCTACACCCAAGTAATCATAGGAATCATTTCCTTATCTATGTCTCTCGACTAGTTTATTACTAGCTCCGAATCTACCGAAAATCGGGCAGCATCTCCCCTGTAACTTGAACATCCCCGAGTTTTCAACTCGGCCACCATGTCAACAACCATACCAATAACAACAGCCAGCAGCATGTATACAATTAAATCACTTCAACTTTACACAATACAAGCTCTATACAACTCATTCTAAACTACGGTACCAAAATAGAGTTTTTAACCTTTATTTCGTAAAATATGTAGTCATACCAAACGGAGGGTTGTGTGGATGCAACCAGAAGCAACCACATCCATTTTTGAGTACTTTACAGCCCTGCAACACGCAATTAAACCTCCACCAAACAGCAGCACCACAACAACAACACACTACGCGACTTCGATTTAACTACTACGACTTCCATTTAGTTTGTTTCCAACGTCAAACATCCTTATACATTTTTTTACACTTCCAGCATATTTTAAGAAATGTAATATACTTCATAACATCATCATAAAGTCCAGTTCAAAACAGAAAACTTTACCTTTCCCGAAATTCACCAAAACTCACCAAAACTTGCCTCGGAATTTCCTTTAGCGCAGCTGAAACTTAGGGACTGTTTGGTAACGTTTTGGGCTGCCTCAAACCATAAAATTTCATTACTAACATATTCATAACATCATGGTATATCTCATATAATTAATTCTTGGAACGGAATTGGAGAACTTACCTTTTTCTCCTCCCAAAATCGTAGCTCTTTCCTTGTTTCTAGCCTAAGTTTCTCTTCTCTTCTCTCTTTTTTTTTTCTTCTAATTTCGGTTTTGTTTCTCTTGAAATCTCTAGATGATTATGGAGATTAATGAGTCATAAGACTCATATATATATATACAACTTTAGGGGTGACACATGTCATCCCCTAAGTGGTGACACATGTCAAGCTCTAAGTGGTGACAAATGTCAAGATCTAAGTAGTGACACATGTCAAGGTTTCATTGGTCCAACACACCCCTCTTCTCCAATCATGGGCTGCCATGTGGCATGTGGGTCCCACATGAGTCTTCTTGAAGACTTTGTGAAATTCCCATTTTACCCCTAGCCTTCCACAATATTACCATAGGCCACTTTGCGAATTTTCCTTTTTGCCCTTTGCCTTTTCCAATATTTCCACACTATTAATGATCATAAATAATATTCATATCCAACTTGTATATTAAATAAATTTTGAAAGATGGTCATTCCCTTAACTTTACCACGGCTACCTTAAAACATCCAACCGTATAAAATACTGGATATAACATCCTCCATTAGAAATTTCAATTTTTGCCCCTTACTTTTTCTAATATTTCCAAGTTGAAATTCTAATTAATCATAAGAATTTTTTTTGTCCAACAAGATCAAACATAGCCTTGCCCTTGACTTGTTACCATTGTCTCCAAAATATCCTAATGTGAAAAATACGGGTTATAACAAGATGCAGGTACAGTGAGTTGTTAAATGTTATATTTGGTTCCTGCATCCTTGTTTCAATTGTGATCTCAGTTATGTTATATTATACTTTATATACTCAGTACATATATCGTACTGGCCCCCTTTCTTTGAGGGGAAGGGGTGCGTTTTATACCAGCAGGTACATATATTCATTCTGGAGATCCACCAGATAGAATTTCTGCTCAGCCATATTAGAAGTACTCCACTGTTTTGGAGCCTAGCTTTTTGGGTACTAGTCCTTCTATGTATATACTTATTTATTCAGGGGTACGACGGGCCCCTTGTCCGCCATATATTACCACTACTATTCTTAGAGGTCTGTAGACATGTGTGTTAGTTGTTTGTAAGTTTGCTTCAATTGTGCCTATATGACGTGTAGTAAGTATTGTTATGTTATGGCAGCCTTGTCGGCTTACGTGCCCTTTTATGTTATAACACAAATGAAAGAGGCTACGTGTATAAGAAAATGTTATGACCCATTGGGGTGATTAGGTATAGTTCTTATATGTAATAGGTGTGCATACGGGGGTCCAGGTCAGAACCCGGTCGCGGCTTATAGGGTTAGGTCATGATAGAAGCGGTATTAGAGAAGTTCGTCCTTGGAGTATCTATAGACTGTGTCTAGTCGAGTCTTCTTTATTAGTGTGTTGTGCACCACATCTATAAATAGGAGTCTACAAGATATTTAGGATATTAGAATAGAGCCGAGTCATAGGGAGTGAAATTCCTCATACTTACCTGTGCTTTCAGCAGAAGGACAACATCGATAGAAGAAAGTAATTGACGATATTGGAAGTTGCAAAGCACGTAGGTAAGCAAAGAAATGAAGATGATATGTCAGGTGAAGTATTAAAGTGCGATTGGCATGTAAAGTTAAGAATGGAAAGGAAAATTAGACCGGGCAGAGTAACAGGTGCAACTTGAGTTGCGCATACGAGGTAAGTCCATCATTTTATACTATTATTGATATTGGGCACCCTGTATGGCTGCGATGTGATATGACCTAAATATATTTGTTGGCCTTGTGAGGCACTGTTGGCATTTTCTGCGTGCAGGTGTTGAGATAATAAGAAATACAGAGGAAACTCTACCCAAATTTTCCAAGAAATAGAAAAAAAGAGAAGAAAGAATGAGCTATAAGTTCATAGTATGCTTTGGAAGTTGATACCGATGGGATATGGCTAGTGTTATGATAAAGCTCGAAGCACGTATCTTCAAAGTGTAAATGCTCCTTAATGGAGAATTTGAGATGATTATAAACACTAGATAATTACTGATTGGGATAAATAGAATGTGGCTTGAATGCATTGCTATCTTAAGGATACTACTCGAGTACCAGTGTTTAGACTAGGTTAGTACTGAATATTGAGGATTTTTAAGTACGTCCTGATTGTGTTAAGATTTCGTACATGGGTAACCTAAAGTATAGGTGGTAGAGAGAAAGATATGAATATAGGGAAGTATACCAAATATGTGGGGAAAAGACTCATATGCATCCGACAAGTTGAAAATAAATAGACAATGTCATGGATATACCTTAAAGAGGGAAAGCGGATATGAGAAATACAAGCATGAGATGAAATCAACTGACATTACAACATGTTAATGTGAATACTTAATCTTCAAATGAGACCCCAAACTGGCATGACCTAATAAGATCTAAAAGTCAGCAATATATCGATAGATGCCATGATACCTAAGACAGTGCTGAGAGTTATTAGTAAGGACCTTGAATAGTGTGACATCAAAAAATGGGTGCTGCACAAAGGGGATGAATAAGACAGGAGAATCACAGTGAGAACTTAAAGATATTATAAGGGATAGCCAGGCTACACTTGACTAAAGGTTAAGATGTTGGTAACAGAGTTACTGGCTACTGATATAGCGACATACAAGTAGCACAAGAGGAATGATAAGAAATCTCTCCTAAGGTAGAATATAAGAGAACTTAAGAGTAAGTAAAGGCAGAAAAACAAGTGTGACCTAAAAGGGACTGCAAGTACGTGTTAGTGCAATGACACATGTAGAGAAGAGTAAGCCAAGAGCAGGAAGGACTATGACTAGAATTACACGCACTTTCTACAAATAGTATAAGAATAGTATGCAACCTATGAATATTGGTATGCTAAGAATGAGACCAAGTGGCTACTCGATAAAAAGAAGTCGGTAATAGCAATATAATTGCAATGTGATGGGTGGTAAGAGAACTAGAAGGAAGATCTGAGTAAGAGCACAGTAGGACATGCCTAGAGTGTTACAAGTTGAATTAAGAGAAATTGTGCGATAGCTTAAAGAAAATGGATTATTAGAAGCTTGATAGCCTATTACAGGAGATGAAAATCCCGACTTGAAAATGAAAAGTAGTTAATATGAATTATTGTATAGACTGACCTCGCATTCTATAAAAGTATGAGTTCATATGGGTTATGGTAGATAAGTGTAACAAAATTTGACAAGGAAGGGGAAACTTGTCCTAGGATGTGTCGGTCCCTATTAGATCATTTGTAGGATAGGTAGAGCTGCCTATGAGTTGGACCTACCATAGTATTTGGAAGCGGTACACCTAGTCCCTCATGTGTCAAGGTCTCGCAAAGGTATAAGTGACCCTTCCAGAATAGTTCTTGTGGAAGAGATCCATATAACCAAGAGTTACCCTACGAGGTGCAACCTACCTCCATCATGGATCGGCAGATTAGAAGGTTGCGAACTAGGTACGTGGCTTCTGTTAAAGTCTTATGATGAAATAAGAATAAAGAAAAGATGACGTGGGAAGCCAAAAGGGAGATAGAGAAGAGATATCTGTACGTGTTCCCTGTGTGTACAAGAAGTCTAAGCTCTTAGATTAGTTGAGTTGATGAATAAAAGGGCTATGGATGAAAACTATTATGAAGAGTTCCTAAAGTCCTCGCAAGGCCTTATGAGACTAGTTAACATTTGAGGACAAATGTTCTAAAGGGGGAAGGATGTTATGCCCCGTACTTTTGGACTTCGGAAAGCCTTCTTAAACTTCATAAAAGTTGCCACGTGACCTAGATTAGCTACTACGCTACCAAATGACTCTAAGGAAAGGATAATGAGATACCCCATAATAAAGAAAATTGGAAGTAGGGTTGGAAGAGTCCAGAAGGAGTTGGAGGCCAAGAAATGAGTCGTAGGACTCGACATACTTGCATAAGCTACCAACTTGGATGTCCTATGTAATTAAGTTACTTGAGTACATTCTGAGATTACGTATCAAGGATTACATAGGTTCTTAAAGTAAGATGAAATTACGAACTCATGGAAAAGGTGGAAGGAGGCATAACACATACTCAGAAACAAATAGGTGATGCACCTACTTTGGGTGGACCCCACCTGTCATGTGGCAGCATATGGGTGGGTTCATGGCATGAGGTAGCACCCTAGGGGGATGCCATGTGTCACCTCATAGGTAGGTGTATATATTTCTATTTTGATGACTAAGAAGTCATTCTTCATCAACTTTCACTGTGAAAAAGGAAAAGAAACACTAGGAGACTAAGAGAGAGTACCTACGGCCCTAGCCTCTACAAGGTAAGTTCTCCTATTTTTCTCCGTGAATTAATTATCTAAGTATTCCTCAACTAAGTGGGGATGTTTAACAATGGAAATTGATAGTTGTGGAAGCAAGATATGGCTACAAATAGCCACCAAAGCTCAGCCGCATCAAGGAGTTTTCGAAGTTAATTTTCAGCAAGTTTGGGAAGCCGTTGGTTAAGGTATGGCTTGATTCTCTTATCCCATGTTTTGGTAAAGGTTTAAGCATGTTATGGGTATGTAAACATGAGTTGGAGATGTGAAAATATGGACGTTATGGCTGAAGGAAATTACTGGTCGTATAGGGACTGTTTTGATATATTCTAGTGGCTTAAAATGTAACTAGTGTCATTGTTATTGTAGTGTCGTATTGAGAATTGTTTTGTGGTGTTGCAGAGCTGGAAACATGTCTAAATATGGGTAAAAGTGCTGCTGTTTGCATCCACATGACACCCCATTTCGTATGGTTAAGATTCTACGAAATAAAGATTGAAAACTGTATTTTGGAGTCATAGTTTTGAGTGGGCTGTTTGGAACTTGTTTGGTGTGATGTTGAGGTGGTATAATTGTATATATGCTTATGATTGTTGTTGTTGATTTTCTGCTAAGGTTTGGGGGTTAAATTTGAAAGTTCGGATAGGGCAAGTTATAGAGGAGATGCTGCCCGATTTCCGTTAACTCCTTAACTAACTAATAGACTAGTCGAGAAAAATGAATAAGGAATTGATTCCTATAGGTTCTTGATTGTGGATTTAAAAGCTGGAAGGTTGAAGGTTACTAACATTAGTATTACTTTCATATTAAATAGGTTAAAAGAGTACCGAAGCGAGCTTGAATGCGATTAATCCATAATAGGTATGTGACGCTATCCCTTCTTTTGTTTGGCATGTCTTAGATGTAAGTTACGATTGATATGTATATGAAATATGAGGATAATTCTACTCATAAAACTCCAAGTATGATTCATAAGTCTTGTCCACTTCTTGACGTTAGAACTCCCGCAATAGCTGAGTTGTTGCCTTTAAGTCTTCTATGTGATGAAAAATAGTACATGTAAAGCCTATTTCTTCTTTCCTTTGGAATAGCTTAATTGTAAGTGAAATGATATATGATATGAGTTTAGAGGTAATTCCAATTATGAGCTCCGAGTATAACTCGTGACCTGTAGTCACTTCTGAACATTAGAAACCTGAAAGTAGTTAAACTACTATTCTTGAGCCTTCTATATAGTGAATAGTAAGTGGAGATGCCATATCCTCTTCCTAAAGGCTCTACAATGATAATGGTCTCTGATTGCATAAGTTATGTCTTTATTTGCATGAGCTATGTGGTATTGTCTTGATGCATGTCTGTGATTCCTGAAGCCCAAATTGATGTAATCCCTAATGACATCTAAAGAGCACTTCAGATAATTACTTTCCTAGTCTTCAGGTGACGATTCACTTGACTATTTCATTGAGTCTCATAGGGTGACTGAGTTGCATATGGTTTCTCACTACTCTACTCGTGCATGCTGTAACCCTACTTTCTCCGCATCCTATGATGAGCCAGATATTATATTGAGCGCAACTTTACTACTTCTTTCACCGAGTCTTAGGCCGAGTATGTATAATTCCATGTACGAGGAGATGATTCCGTACGTGAGGTATGATAATATGTTATGAAGATACAATTATTCATTGAGTCCCGTACTGGGTACGATATATGATGGTATGTGTTGTAATATAATGGTACGTGTGTGATGGTATGTATAGCGAAATAAAGAAGGGGTACCGAGTCCCTCACTAAAGGGCTGGGTACGTACGTATATGATGCTGGTACACAATAGATGTAGCCTACTCCCTTCACCGAGTCCCTCACTAAAGGGCCAGATACTTTGTGTAGGCATGCATATGGAAATATAGTGATACATTTGTGACCCTGAGCCCCATAATGAACCGGATGTAATTTGATAATATATACGATAAGATTATACCGTTTACGATAATATATACCATATATGATGATATGATAAAGTGATATACATGATGATATGATGACATGTTAAGATGATGAAATGATTATGACACCGAGTTCACTAGAGGGCCGGGCACAGTGTATGAGAATGTATATGACTACATGTCCTAAGATGCAGGTACAGTTAGTTGTTAAATATTATATTTGGTTCTTGCATTCCTGTTTCAGTTGTTATCTCAGTTATGTTATGTTATGCTTTATATACTCACTACATATATCGTACTGACCCCCTTTCTTCGGGAGAGGGGGTTGCGTTTCATACCCACAGGTACAGATGTTCATTTCGGAGATCCACCGCCTTAGGATTTCTGCTCAACCATGTTGGAAGTGCTCCACTGTTCTGGAGTCTAGATTTTTGGGTACTAGTCCTCCTATGTATATACTTATTTGTTCAGGGGTACGGCGGGGTCCCTGTCCCGCTATATGTTACCACTACTATTCTTAGAGGTCTGTAGACATGTGTGTGTGGGTTATTTGTATGTTTGCTTCAATTGTGCCTATATGGCGTGTAGTAAGTGTTGTTATGTTATGGCAGCCTTGTCGGCTTGCATGCCCTTTCATGTTATGATATAAATGAAAGAGGATACGTGTATAAGAAGATGTTGTGACCCATTGGGGTTCTTAGGTATAGTTCTTATATGTAATAGTTGTATATACAGGGGTCTAGGTCGGAACTCGGTTGCGGCCTATGGGGTTGGGTCATGAAAGAAGTGGTATCAGAGTAATTCATCTTTGGAGTGTCTATAGACCGTGTCTAGTCAAGTCTTCTTTATAGGTGTGTTGTGTACCACATCTATAAATAGGAGGATATAGGACATTTAGGATATTACTTTCTTTCATATCTAAGATCGTGCAATAGAGCTGAGTCATAGGGAGTGAAATACCTCATACTAACCTGTGCTTTTAGCAGAAGGACAACATCGATAGAAGAAAGTAATTGACGATATTGGAAGTTGCAAAGCACATAGGTAAGCAAAGAAATGAAGATGATATGTCAGGTGAAGTATTAAAGTGCGATTGGCATATAAAGTTAAGAATGGAAAGGAAAATTAGACCGGGCAGAGTAACAGGTGCAACTTGAGTTGCGCATACAAGGTAAGTCCATCATTTTATACTATTATTGATATTGGGCACCCTGTATGGCTGCGATGTGATATGACCTAAATATATTTGTTGGCCTTGTGAGGCATTGTTGGCATTTTCTGCGTGCAGGTGTTGAGATAATAAGAAATACAAAGGAAACTCTGCCCAAATTTTCTCAGAAATAGAAAGAAAAAAGAAGAAAGAATGAGCTATAAGTTCATAGTATACTTTGAAAGTTGATACCGATGGGATAAGGCTAGTGTTATGATGAAGCTCGAATCACGTGTCATCAGAGTGTAAATGCTCTTGAATGGAGAATTTGAGACGATTATAAATACTAGCTAATTACTGATTGGGATAAATGGAATGTGTCTTGAATGCATTGCTATCTTAAGGATGTACCAGTGTTTAGACTAGATTGATACTGTATATTGAGAATTTTTAAGTACCTCCTGATTCTATTAAGGTTTCGTACATGGGTAACCTAAAGTATAGGTGGTAGAGAGGAAGATTTGAATATGAGGCAGTATACAAATATGTGGGGAAAAGATTGATATGCATCCGACAAGTTGAAAATAAAAAGACAATGTCATGGATACACCCTAAAGGGGGAAGCGGATATGATAAATACAAGCGTGAGATGAAATCAACTGACATTACAGCATGTTAATGTGAATACTTAAACTTCAAATGAGACCCCAAACTGGCATGAGCTAACGAGATCTAAAAGCAAGTAGTAAATGGATAGAAGCCATGATACCTAAGAAAGTGCTGAGAGTTATTAGTAAGGACCTTGAATAGTGTGACATCAGATAATGGGTGCATACAAAGGGGATGAATACAATAGGAGAATCACAATGAGAACTTAAAGATATTGTAAGGGATAGCCAGGCTACACTTGACTAAAGGTTAAGATGTTGGTAACAGAGTTACTGGCTACTGATATAGCACATACAAGTAGCACAAGAGGAAGGATAAGAAATCTCTCCTAAGGTAGAATATAAGAGAACTTAAGAGTAAGTAAAGGCAGAAAAACAAGTGTGACCTAAAAGGGACTGCAAGTACGTGTTAGTGCATTGACACATGTAGAAAAGAGTAAGCCAAGAGCAGGAAGGACTATGACTAGAATTGCACGCACTTTCTACAAATAGTATAAGAATAGTATGCAACCTATGAATATTGGTATGCTAAGAATAAGACCGAGTGGCTACTCGAGAAAAAGAAGTTGGTAATAGCAATATAATTGCAATATGATGGGTGGTAAGAGAACTATAAGGAAGATCTGAGTAAGAGCGCGGTAGGACATTCCTAGAGTGTTACAAGTTGAATTAAGAGAAATTGTGCGATAGCTTAAAGAAAATGGATTATTAGAAGCTTGATAGCCTATTACAACAGATGAAAATCCTGACTTGGAAACGAAAAGCAGTTAATATGAATTATTGTACAGACTGACCTCGCATTCTATGAAAGTATGAGTTCATATGGGTTATGGTAGATAGGTGTAACAAAATTTGACAAGGAAGGGGAAACTTGGCCCAGGATGTGCCGATCCCTATTAGATCATTTGTAGGATAGGTAGAGCTGCCTATGAGTTGGACCTACCATAGTATTTGGAAGCGGTACACCTAGTTCCTCATGTGTCAAGGTCTCGCAAAGGTATAAGTGACCCTTCCAGAATAGTTCTTGTGGAAGAGATCCACATAACCAAGAGTTACCCTACGAGGTGCAACCTATCTCCATCATAGATCGGCAGATTAGAAGGTTGCGAACTAGGGACGTGGCTTCTGTCAAAGTCTTGTGATGAAATAAGAATAAAGAAGAGATGACTTGGGAAGCCAAAAGGGAGATAGAGAAGAGATATCCGTACGTGTTCCCTGTGTCTACAGGAAGTCTAAGCTCCTAGATTAGTTGAGTTGATGAATAAAAGGGCTATGGATGACAACTATTATGAAGAGTTCCTAACGTCCTCGCAAGACCTTATGAGACTAGTTAACATTCGAGGACGAATGTTTTAAAGGGGGGAAAGATGTTATGCCCCATACTTTTGGACTTCGAAAAGCCTTCTTAAACTTCATAAAAGTTACCACGTGACCTAGATTAGCTACTACGCTACCAAATAACTCTAAGGAAAGGATAATGAGATACCCCAGAATAAGGAATATTGGAAGTAGGGTTGGAAGAGTCCAGAATGAGTTGGAGGCCAAGAAATGAGTCGTAGGGCTCGACATACTTGCGTAAGCTACCAACTTCGATGTCCTACGTAATTAAGCTACTTGAGTACATGTCGAGCTTATATAGAAAGGATTACATAAGTTTTTAGAGTAAAATGAGATTACAGACCCACGAAAGAGGCGGAAGGAGGCATAGCACCTACTCCGAAACAAGTAGGTGATGCTCCTACTTGGGGTGGACCCCATCTGCCACATGGCAGCATATGGGTGGCTTCATGGCATAAGGTGGCACCTAAGGGGCTGCCATATGTCACCCCTAGGGGGATGCCACATGTCACCTCCTAGGGAGGTATATATATTTGTGTTTTGATGAATAAGAAGTCATTCTTCATCAACTTTCACTTTGAAAAAGGAAAAGAAACCCTAGGAGACTAAGAGAGAGTACCTACGGCCCTAGCCTCTACAAGGTAAGTTCTCCTATTTTTCTCCGTGAATTAATTATCTAAGGTATTCTTCAACTAAGTAGGGGTGTTTAACAATGGAAATTTATAGTTGGGGAAGCAAGATAGGGCTTCAAACAACCACCAAAGCTCAGCCGCGTCAAGGAGTTTCTGAAGTTAATTTTCATCAAGTTTGGGAAGCCTTTTGTTAAGGTATGGCTTGGTCTCTTCTCCAATGTTTTGGTAAAGGTTTAGGAATGTTATGGGTGTGTAAAAATGAGTTGGATACATGAAAATATGGACGTTATAGCTGAAGGAAGTTACAGGTCGTGTAGGGGCTGTTTTAACGTATTCTAGTGGCTTAAAATGTGACTAGTCGTTGTTATTGTAGTGTTGTATTAGGAATTGTTTTGTGGTGTTGTAGGGCTGGAAACATGTATAAATATGGGTATAGGTGCTTCTAGTTTTAGCCACATGATACCCTATTTCGTATGGTTATGATTCTACGAAATAAAAATTGAAAACCATATTTTGCAACTTGGTCAAATCTTATTATTACTGTTGACACGACCTTTTAAGACATGTTATGATCTATTTCTCTGTTTCTTTTTATTTCTAGGAACTTTTGACAAAGTCTCCTATGTATTTCTTACTATCTCAAGACTTGCACGCAGAAAATACCAACAACGCCTCATAGGGCCAACACACATATATGATATTATATCGTAGCCACACATGGCTTTTTATATCAATCACAAGATGAAAATGACAAAATTGCCTCGTATATCCAACATAAACTATACATATCACTCTTTCCTATTTACTTTCCCTATTCCATCTTTAACCGTAGGTTTCAAATATTCCTACAACATTTATACTATGTTTGACATATATTCCATTTATAGTTGCTGGTTCCTTTAACTTCTTCTATGCACACTTTCTAACTGGACTTATTTGTGACATATACATTCAACCTGTTTTCTTAATATACTTACCATAACTCGCCATAATGATGGCCAATTTGCCATTCCGTATATACAAATTCTCATTTATGTTCCCTTGCTATCCAATTTTCACCTGTAGATGCAACTATTTTCCATCCTAAATTGCAAAATTCCCACGAGTAGGAATGCCTTGGTCACTGTTACTCGTAAATACTTGATTATTGACTCTTTTGATTTCTGCTTGCCGCTATTAGGTAACACTCTATGACAAATGTACATATATAGAAAATTTTGACAAGGTTTCCTATATCTGTAGTCGATCAATCTCTGGTCCGATCCGGTGATCTAGAACGTGAATTGTGCTCTTCGTCATCGTCTGTCCGCATCTACTCGTCTGACCTTTATTGTCTTCTTCATTTGAATTCAGGGAATATAAATAGCTGGGTAACTCCTAGTTTACCGATGACCAGGATAGGGGGCTGAGATAGTATGTAACATTTACAAGGGTAGTCGGTTTGATGTGGTGGCCTGCCATAGGAGCAACTGGTATGGCTTCAGGGACTACCTCCCTAGATATCAAAAACTCTAGGGGAATTATCTCTGGGTCCTCTGAGGGGTCAGTCTCGATAGAATAACTGAGGCTCCTCCTACTTGATCCTGGAGCTTGAGGTCCCAAATTTAACTTAGGGCCTTCTCCGCACCCCCACTATTTGAAGCTGGCCTCTTCCATTTTCGCAAATCTACACCTACTTACAGGAAAAGAGGTCAGAAACAATCTTTCCTAGATTAAGGCTCTATCGCACAATCTAAAACAAAAGGAATGATAGTATCCTAAATGTCATGTAGCCTCTTATTTATAGATGTGGTACACCACACACCGATAAATAAGACTCCACTAGATACGGTCTGTAAACATTTTGATGATGAACTGCTCTGATACCATTTTTGTCACGACCTTACCCCGTAAGTCGTGACTAACGCCTGAGTTAGACACTCTTGTACATATCTATTAGACCTCATCAAACTGAAACCAAATACCATATGGAGAATTTTTGAAAACATGATGTTATTTCAAGTATTACCTATGTGTATCAAGGTAACCTGTCTTCTAAGGAGGTGCAATCAATTTAAACATCCTAATACACATATACACACAATCCACATATATTTTTACAGACCTCTAAGAGTATCAACAGTATCTTATGGAGGGATAGGGCCCCTCCGTACCACTGAATTAAACATTTATATACATAAAAAAATGGGTCTATACCAAAAGTCTAGGCTCCGAGACAAAGAAACACTCCAAGATAGCTGAATAGAAATCCTAGGCTGGTGGATCACCGAAGCTAGTAACTGTACCTGTGGGTACAAAATGCAGCCCCCCGAGGAAGGGGGTCAGTACAAGATATGTACTGAGTATGTAAGCATGAAATACAATAGGAAAGATCATAACTGAAGTAGAGAGCCCAGGAGACAAGTATGATAATCAAGAACTCACTGTACCTGTGCCTTATGAAGGAAATCATGCATCATTATTATATATCATATCCGGCCCATTATGGACTCGGTGAATCTGTCATATACACATATTGTAATAACCCACAAAAATGCTCACAAAATACCTTAAAAATGCCTTGGGAGTAGGCCGCTCATGTAATGCATTATCCTTAATCTTTTTGAAACATCTGAGTTTAGAATATCGATCTAAAGGTCAAAACCTATGGAAAATGGTCTCGGTGGATTTTTAGGACCCGTATCAAGAAGATAGATTTTCCAAGAATTCACAAAATAGTAGGATTCATATTTTAGACTCTCTTATGATATTTCTGCTATTATATTTAACCTTATGTATTTTTATGATATGTACAAGACGCTTGGTTAGAGACCTTCGGGGTTTCAATCGCTATGTTATGACTAGGACCTAGGTCGGGTCATGATAAATTTGGTATCAGAGCATAAAGTTTTCAAGTGTCCTAGGGTGTCCAACATGCCACGTCAAGTAGAGTCTTATTCATGGGTGTTAAGCGCGCTACACTTATGAGTAGGAGGCTATGAGACATTTAGGAATTTTCACTTCATTCATGATCCATGTCGTACTATAGAGTTTACGTTAAGACTTCTTTTCCCTTATGGTCTTTCTTTGCGATTTTCAGAAAGATGGCTCCAAGAAGACCACCATTTCCAAGGGGAGAGGGATTCTAAGAAGGCCCGGTATGAAGGTGGGTTCTCTAATACTAGGACATTGATAGAAGTGGATGCTCTAATCAAGACCAAAGTTCGAGGAAGAAGTTTTCTAAGGATAGGGTGCCATACCCTAAAGCCCAAGGAGAAGGAGGTTTAAATTCTAGTAACTCTTTTTTTCCAAAGTGTGCAAAGTGTGGAAAGCATCATGGAGGAAGGTGCTTGATGGGAATGGATGCTTGCTATGGATGTGGTAAGGTGGGCCATAAGCGATTCGAGTACCCCCTTATTGCCAACAAGGGTGGATAAGGTTGTCCTATAGGAGGCCAAGTACAACAAGGCGCCCAAGCTCAACCTAAGGGCGGCCAACGCAACAATCGATTCTATGCTCTTCATGCTAGGCAAGAGATTGATGAGTCTCCCGATGTGGTCACGGGTATGTTACAAGTCTTTAACTTCGATTTTTATGCATTGCTTGATCCGGGTGCCAACTTGTCTTCTATTACTCCTTACATTGCAATGAGATTTGATGTGTGCCCTGAAGTGTTAATAGAACCTTTCTCGGTTTATACTACTATTGGTGGTTTGATATTAGCCAAAAAGCTTATAGAAATTATCCCGTAGGGGTCTTGCACAAAGTTATTCCATGTGACCTTATTGAACTTGATATGACAGATTTCGAAATTCTTGGTATGGATTAGTTACATGCCTCTTACGCATCTATATGTTGTAGAAATCATGTGGTTAAGTTTTACTTCCCTAATAAGCCTATTATTGAATGAAAGGGTAATGATTCAGTGGTTAAGGGTCGATTCATCTCATTTATTAAGGCCAGAAAAATGATTTCCAAAGGGTGCATTTATCATATTGTGCGAGTTAGGGACATTGATTCCAAAACTCCTACTCTTGAGTCGGTCCCTATAGTTAATGAGTTTTCTGACATGTTTTTCGATAATTTGCTCGATATTCCTCCCAAAAGGGAGATTGACTATGACATAGATCTCCTTCTCGATACCCAAACTATCTCTATTCCTCTTTACCATATGGCTCTGGCGAAACTTAAAGATCTAAAAGAATAATTGAAGAATTTGTTGGATAATGGTTTTATAAGACTAAGTATTTCACTACGGGGTGCTCCCGTGTTATTTGTTAGGTAGAAAGATGGGTCACTCCGAATGTGTATAGACTACCGGCAATTGAATAAGGTCACCATAAAGAACAAATATCCAATCCCAAGGATAGATGACTTGTTTGATCAATTACAAGGAGCAAGCTATTTTTCTAAGATTGACCTCCATTCCGGTTATCATCAATTGAGGGTAAGAGAGTGTGATATTCCTAAGATGGCTTTTCGGATAAGGTATGATCATTTTGAATTTGTAGTAATGTCGTTTGGGCTAACAAATGCTCCTGCTATATTCATGAATTTGATGAATCACATTTTCAAGCCATATTTGGATATGTTTATAGTGGTGTTTATTAATGACATCTTGATTTACTCTCAAAATGAGAAAGATCATATGGGTCACTTGAGGATTGTGTTGCAAACATTGAGGGAAAAGAAACTATTTGCTAAATTTAGTAAGTGTGAATTTTGGCTAAGAGAGGTTGCATTCTTGGTCATATGGTGTCCGGTGATGGGATTAAAGTAGATCCAAAGAAAATAGAGGCGGTTAAGAATTGGCCTAGACCATTATCTCCTTTGGACATTAGAAACTTTTTGGGCTTATCCGAATACTACAGAAGGTTTGTTGAAGGGTTCTCATCTATTTCTTCCCTTTTAACTAAGTTGACACAAAAGAAGGCAAAATTCCAATAGTCAGAAGAATGTGAGAAAAGTTTCCAAATATTGAAAGATCGTCTTATGTCAGCCCCTATTTTGACATTGCCCGAAGGTTCAGATGGATTTGTTATTTATTGTGATGCTTTGCGTGCTGGTTTGGGTTGTGTCTTGATGCAAAATGGTAAGGTTATAGCCTATGCCTCTAGGAAACTTAAAGTACATGAAAGAAACTATCCAACCCATGATCTTTAACTTGCGGTGGTTGTGTTTGCATTGAAAATTTGGTGTCATTATCTTTATGGGGTGCATGTTGATGTGTTTACTAACCAAAGAAGCCTGAAATATGTGTTTAGTCAAAAGGACTTAAACCTTAGGAAAATGAGGTGACTTTAAGTCCTAAAAGACTATGACATAAACGTATTCTACTATTCGGGTAAAGCAAATGTTGCTCTTAGTCGGTTATCTATGGGTAGTGTCTCACATGTTGAGGAAGATAAAAGGGAATTGGTCAAGGAGTTCCATAGATTAGAACATTTAGGTGTGTGTTTGGTTGATTCCAATGATTCAGGCATTCTTATACATAATGGTTCAGAATCATCTCTTGCGGCAGATGTCAAGGCCAAACAAGACACTGATCCAATTTGGGTCGAATTGAAGAAGTTGGTTTTCAAAAAGTCCGTTGAGGCTTTCTCCTAAGGAGAAGATAGGGTACTACGTTACCAAGGCCGGTTGTGTGTTCCAAATGTTGATGGAATAAGAGAGTTGATATTGAATGAGGCCCATAGTTCTCGGTATTCAATTCATCTAGGATCCACCAAGATGTATCGTGACTTGAGGGAAGTGTATTAGTGGAATGACATAAAGAAGAATATATCGGAGTTCATGGCTAAGTGTCCTAATTGCCAACAAGTGAAAGTTGAACATCAAAGGCCGAGATGTCTAGCTCAAGAAATCAAAATTCCTACATGGAAGTGGGAAGATGTGAATATGGACTTTGTCATGGGCTTGCCTCATACTAGAATACAACATGATTCTATTTGGGTTATTGTGGACCGAATGACCAAATTGGCACATTTTCTACTGGTTAAAACTTTTTATGGTTCCAAAGATTATGCTAAGTTGTACATTCATGAACTTGTGAAACTTCATGGTGTTCCTTTGTCGATTATATCGGATAGAGGTACTCAATTTAGTTCACATTTTTGGAAGTCATTTCAAGAAGTTGTTGGCACTAAAGTCAAGCTAAGTACCACTTTTCATCCTCAAAATAATGGGCAAGCCGAGAGAATAATTCAAACCTTGGAGGATATGTTAAGGGCATATGTAATTGACCTTAGAAGAAGTTGGGATGACCATTTTCCATTAATTAAGTTTGCTTACAATAATAGTTATCACTCTAGCATCCAAATAGCTCCTTTTGAAGCCTTATATAGGAGAAGATGTAGGTCTCCGGTGGGGTGGTTTGAAGTTGGTGAGATGGTGTTGATTGGTCCAAATTTGGTAATTGATGCAATGGAGAAAGTAAGGCTCATAAGAGAAATATTTAAAATGGCTCAAAGTCATCACAAGTCCTATTCGTACACTAGGAGAAGAGAGCTTGAGTTTGATATGGATGATATGGTGTATTTGAAGATTTCACCTATAAAAAGGGTAATGCGGTTTGGTAAGAAAGGGAAGTTAATACCTAGATATATAGGACCGTATAGGATATTAAAGCGCATTGTCAAGGTAGCATATAAGTTAGACTTGCCACTTGAGTTGGCTTTGGTTCATCCAATATTTCATGTGTCGATGTTGAGGAAGTTTGTGGGTAATCCAAATTCTATTGCACCAAGGGAGAACGTGAGTATTGAAGAGAATTTGACTTATGAGGAGGTCTCAATTGAGATTTTAGACCGACAAATGAAGAGGCTGAGAAATAAAGGCGTTGCATCTGTCAAAGTGTTGTGGAAGAATCAATAAGTAGAGAGTGCTACGTGGGAAGTGGAATCATACATGATGAATCGATATCCTTATCTCTTTCCTTTCACTCAAGCCTAAAGGTACTAAGTTACTCATGATCAAATCGATTAAACTTCTACGCTTCAGTTCCATATGTCATTCATATGCATATATGATTCATGAAAATGATTTCTCTTAAGGACTATGTTTACTTTAAGTATGAAGTTTACACGTTCTACGCATTTTTCAAAGTGTCCTCATGTCCATGTCGGGTTTCTAAATCCTTTTTCCATATCTTTCCTATATTAGTTGAATCTTATTCGTGGATGAATGTTCCCAAGAGGGAGATATTATAACAGCCCACAAAAATGCTCATAAAATATATTAAGAATGCCTTGGGAGTAGGCTGCTTATGTAATGCATTATCCTTAATCTTTTTAAAAAATTCAAATTCGGAATATCGATCAGGGAGTCAAAATCTATGGGAAAATGGTCTCGGTGGATTTTGTAGGACCCATATATCGGAAGATAGATTTTCCTAGAATTCACAAATAATAGGGTCAGCGACAAGTCTACGTCGCGGACCTAGGAGGGTTTTCTGGCCGAGTTGAGTTTTTTAAAAGGGTATTTTAGACCTTTCCCAAATTATTAATTAAAGAACTTAGATGTTTTTACGACCTAATTCAACTCTATAAATTAACCTAAACTTAATTCTATTCATTCTTCTATAATTCATCTATCAATTCAAGTAAATTCATTCAAGCTCTCCATCATACCTCTCAAGTTCTTCCAAATTAATTGGTGTTCTCACTCAAGGTATGTGGGTATTGGTTCATGGATCCTTTCATCCATTAAACCCAATCAATTTCTCAAGGTTTTCTATCAAATTAAAGTATGGTATTTTATGGATTTTGTGATCTCTATTCCGATTGCATAAATTTTGATTTAAAGTATGATCATGAGTCTAATTTGATATAACTTGATGGTTATTGAATTGAATTAAATTAAAGAGTTTTCCATGAGTTCTCCTACTTTGATTTCTAGGGTTTATGATGTAAATTATGAGTATTTTCAATTATACTTCCAAATGATACTATCTATATGAATTATGCATGGGCTGATAAAAAGTTTATGATCATGTATGTTTTCAAGTAAATTTCATGATTCTCAATTCAAATGATCATGCATTCATGTCTTACCCAAATTTCAAGTACAAGCTATGGTCATTAATTTTCAAAGTATGAATTATGACTATGAATTTCCATTATGATCATGAATTATAAGTATGTTTCAAATTATGGTTCTTCATGCAAGTTATGAAGTAAGGTGACCTAAGGCCTAACGATATGAATTATGCAAATATGATTGTAATGATGAAAGGACAATTCTCACATTACAAGTATGTTATGAAAATGAGCTACTCTATGATTTCAAGCCTATGATTCATGACTATGATATATGAAATTATGATTTGTATATTATGTATGTATTTCATGGGATTTGACTTAGCACCGAATGTAGACTTGAGGTGGGGGATCAAAATAAGGGGTCCTTATATAAAGTCTCTTGTCTCATAACTACGTGCCACCATAGGATTGCCTTTTGGCCTAGCTAGTGGATCCACAAATAGCACATGTTCGTGATCAAGAGTCTACCTTGGCAAAGTAGCCTCCTTCTTCTTGATGTGGAGATTATCAAATTCCATGTTATAGCTTGCATGGTCTTATTTTTTAATTTTGGTTCCTATCCCATATATGTATGATCTCTTAAGTAGGTTATGATTTTGAATTTTTCTTTTAAATGCTTTGGTCAATATGATTTTTTCATTACTTTACTTATTCCATCTTATCATGTGTTTTACTTGACCTTTGCATTCCATGATTTACGTTGCATGTCTTGCCCTCAAACTTAGTACATTCCAACGTACTAATGCATACTTTTTGCCTACATTGTCTCATAATGTAGGGGTTGAGGTTGAAGATCCTTATCGTCTACGTAACTAGTAGGTGTTCTCCATTTGATGGTATTGTGGTGAGTCTTCATTCACCGGGGACTAGTTTTAAGTTACTTACTGTTTTCTTTTAAAAAGAGTTTTTATTTATGTCGTACATTGAGGGTGAGTTAGGGACATGTCTTAGCCCCCGCCCACACTCATGTTTAGAAGCATCTAGTTGGACATATGTTTGAGTCTATGTTTTAATAAGACATTTTCATATTTCTATTCATGTTTTAGACTCTCTTATGATGTTTTCGCTATTATATTTCACCTTATGTATGCTTATGATATGTACAAGAGGCTTGGTTGAAGCCCTTTGGGGTTTCGATCGCTGTGTTACGACTAGGCCCTAGGTCGGATCATGACACATATATCATATTTGGCCCATCATGGGGCTCTGCGCCATCATCACATCATCATATCATCATATCATATCATCATATATATGCCATATCCGGTCCTCTAGTAAGGGACTCGGTGAATAATGCAGTGAAACTTTGCATGAATACATACCATGCCCGAGACTTAGTGAAAGAAGTAATAACAGTATGCACGAACAGAGTAGTGAGTAACCATATGCAAATTAAATTATCATCTGAGACTCAATAGAATAAGTAGAATAAACTCGCACTTGAGTATTAAAGGCGATAATCATATTATATAACCTTAAAAATATCACTATGGACCATATCAAATGGAGCCTCAAGAATCATAGACATGTATCAAGATAATGCGAAACAACTTATGGAATCAGAAAAGCCCAGAGACTGTACTGAGCCATTCGGTGACTTTCACGGTCGCCCTCACATATTTTTCATCGTAGAGTCTTAAAGAATAAGAGCTTATACATCCAACTACTATTCAACATATAGAAGGCTTGAGGGCAGTAGCTATACTACTTTAAGAGTTTTAACCTCAAGAATTGAATAAGAGTCATGAATCATACTCAAAACCTTTGAACGGAATTACTCCAAAGCTCATATCATATATCACTTACAACTAAGACATGCCAAAAGAAAGAAGGGATAGTTTTACATACCTTTTAGCACTTATCCGTAACACAATGCGTGTACACTGCCCGTAGTGCCTCTACCTATATTAAGATATCAAGAACTATGGTTAAGCTACGGGGAGATTAAAAATGTATTCTAACGTTAGTAACTCCTTTCTAGAAACTAGAAGACGTTTCCCTTATATTCAAACCAACTACACAATGACTAAGCCAACACAATAACCATACGTTCAAGTACCATATCAAGGTTGTTCAAGACAATACTTGAGAACCCTCCGAACACCCTGCACAACATCCCAAAAAGTCCACACTTACAATATTCGGTAATAATGTACATATGACTATGACATGTTCAAGTTATTCTTAAGGATCCATAATCATAACTTTTTCATCTAAACAACCCTATAACATCCCAACCCACATACAACACAATGTATAATCTTAATTATCATTAATCTTTCAAGCTCAAAAAGAACAACAACAACATATAAAAATAGCCCCAAACTACAACATAAAGAGATGCCTGAAAGTCTTACGAACACCTATGAATATACCAAGAAAACCACATATGTTTCTCATAGGTTATCTCATACCATATTTTCATCCAAATTCATGATTTATACCAGCCTACATATGACCATAACATCATTCATTCACGTGTATGAAAACCATGTTAATATACCTACAAGTTCCGCAACAGCCTATAAAATAAATTCAACCTCAACTTTAACCATTTCATTCCTTCACTCTCATCACATAATTCATGACAACAACAATAAAAATACTACTTAAAATTAATTCATCAATTCTAACTACAACAGCCCCCTTATACGGTTCAACAACACTGTAACATCAACCTTCATAATTTCATGGATTTAATTTATATTTACTTACACATTTACAATACGTCTAAACCCTTATTAAAATGTGTAAGAAGATGATTAGACCTTACCTTAGCAATTTGATTCCTCAACTTGGCTGAAACTTGATGACTTCAATTAACTCAATTTTGCTGCTCCTAGGATCACCCCACATTGCTGTAGACTTTCTAAAGGGTGGGATTACCTTGTTAAAATTACTTTTGCATCAATAATTAGGGCTACAAGTTCAGCTAGCCATGGATGTAGCTCCAAGTATCTATATCTCTCTATTTCTCAAAATGTAGAAGATGAAAGAAATGAGGTCTTAGTCATTACTAGGCTTACATATGCTGTCCATGTGGGGTTGACATGTGTCCCTATGCTATCCATGTTGTTGACATGTGTCCATTGTGGATATTTGTTCAACTATCCTTCATACACCAATCGAGTTCCGTCAAGTGTCTTGGTGGGGCCCACTTAGTGATCCAATTATTTTAATTAATCTCAATTAATCCCTAATCCCCACTTAATAATGTAGACCAATTAAAATTTATAACTAATTTATGTATTAATTAAAATCAAAAATAAAAGTCTCTATCTCGTATCCCGGAATAATCTTGTCCACTTCTTTAAGAAAGTAGGTGCATCACCTCCTTAATTCCTATCACAAGTTCATAAGTAGTTGCATCACCTACTTGCCCTTTTCATTTAAATATAGTACACACATTCTAAGTAGGTGCGTCACCTACTTGAAGTAGGTGCATCACCTACTTGTTCTTTTAGTAGGTTAGCAATTCAGAATCTGTGTGATCCTTGCTACTTAAGCTAGACGTGTAATAAAGTAGATCAATTATGTAGGACATCCAAACCAGTAGCTTAAGCAAGTAGGTCAACTGCTATGAAAAATATTTGGCCTCAACCCCTTTCAAATCCTTCCACTATTTCAAACCATCACTACTCACATAAAACTAGTCTATGCAAAATATGAAGCGTTACACCCTCTCGTCCTTAGGATCATTTGATAACGTCATGGATAAAATTGATCATATGGCAGCTTTAGAGGAGCTTAAACATGTTCCAATGTACAAAAGTATGGGGATATAACAATACCAAACTAATGCGAGACTGCTTATGATAGTTATGGACATTGATCATTATAGAGACTTTTAAAAAAAGAACTTTTATGCATCATTTACTATCCAATCATATATAAGTCTCGGGGGCAGTAGCTCGACTATTCCAAGAGTTCTAACATCAAGAAGTGAATAAAAATTATGAATCATCTAAGGGACTTATGAACGGAATTATCCCAAAGCTCATATCATTCAGCACTTACAACTAAGACATGCCAAAATAAAGAAGAGATAGGCTTTACATACCTTTAGCGTTTATTCACACACAACATGTATATGCTTCCCAATAGTGTCTCAACTTATATTAAGATGTTAAGCACTATCGTTAATCTATGGAAATGCATAAAATGTACTTTATCATTATAGGTTATTTTTATAAAATTGGACAACACCTCCCCTACAATTCTCCCTTTCCTCACATCCAAACCAGCCATACAATCACCAAGCAATATCAACAATCACACGTTCAAATGCCATGTTCAGACTAGCCAAGACGAGATTCAAGAATATTTCAAACAACCCACATAACATTTGACTTCCGTTAATTATCAACATGATGACTAAAATGCTATCAAATTACTCCTAATAGGTTTCAGCCATCACACCCTACCAAAATAATTTACAATAGCCCAATAATTATATCCAGGCAATGCATAATTATAACTACACTTAATTCTTCAATTCAATACAACCAGCCACACATTACAACAAGTCCTTAAAATAATTACAACTCCAACTTGACATATCAATTTCTCTCATTTTCATTATATAATCAGCCACTACAACAGTTACAATATTAATCAAAATTAATTCACCATTTTTAGATTAGAACAGCCCCAACACGGCCTAAAAAGAGATTTAACATTATACAATTCCTTTACTTTTAACACATAATTCATAACATTAATAACAACAACAACAATCAGCCTAATCTAATTCAAGCAACTCCAATTCTATCTATTTCAATACCAACACTAATCGTGGAGTTTTCTTACTTCTAATTTCATTTAATACAAGTTAATCTCTTTATTATAACATCATTTCTAGATTAAGGTATCCCACATTCATAACATCTGACAACAATCCAAATCTACATACAACTACTACATCTTTAAGTTATCTTTAATGATCCATAGTCTTAACGTTTTCATCGAAACAACCCTAAAACAGCCCAACCAACATACAACACAGCATATAATCTTAACTATCATTAATCTTCCAAGATCAATAAGAACAATAACAACATATCAAAGAAGCTCCTAACTATCAACATAAAGATGCTCGAAAACCTTGTGAATACTTGTGAACACACCAAGGAAATCATATACGTTTTTACACCTTATTTCATACTATCTTTTCATCTAATTTTCGTGAGACATAGCAACAGCCACAAGACAACTATATCACCTATTCATATGCAAGTAAACTATATTATTATTACTATAATCCTTACAACAGCCCACAAACCAATTTAACTTCAACTTTAACCATTAAATCCATGACAATAACAATCAAAATACTACGAAAAATTAGTTCACCATTTTTACATAAAACAGCCCCCACGACTTCACCAAAATTTTAGTATCAACACACATGATTTCATATATCCAATTCACATTTATACTCTCACAACACGTCCAAACTCACCCTAAAACGTATAGAAAATGATCAAGTCTTACCTTAACACCTTGACTCCTTAATTTTAAAACATTTGTGAATTGAAAGAATAAATATTTTTGGTTGCTCCAATGGCTGCTTCACGTCACTGTAGACCTTCCAATTAGTTGGAATACTTGAAGAAAACTAATTTTGATTACCAAGCTTAGAGCTCTCCATGGTCAGCCATGGCCGTGAGTTTTTAAGAGCATCCATGGCATGTTTGTGGTTTCTCCTTCAATTGAAATATAATGGTGAATATGTAGAACACTTTAGGGATTTAATGGTGTAAAGAAAATAGAAGAGCTATCCATACATGGAGGAGTTGCCATAGCTGGTCGTGGGTCTTTCTCTCTATCTATATTTGATGAAGATGAGAGTTTCTCTCTTTTTGAAGAACCTTCTGGAGTTGGGAGTGTATTATGCTGATTATTTGGTCAAAAAAGTGGCTGTATGTGCTTCTTAAGATGTCTATTTGACCCCTACTAAAGCATGGGCCAATCAGATTTGGCCATGTGACAGTGGGGGCTACTTTTTAGCCCACTATTAGCTTAATTCATCTCAATTAATCTCAAATCCCTACTTAATAATCTAATCATGGTTAATTAATACCTAATCTCAACTAATGTTTCTACACCGATTGAAATTTATAAACAAGTCGAGCCATTTTAAAATTTAAAATTATAAGTCTTTGAATTTGTGTTCATTAGCTCACGAATAGTCCAATGTGCAAAAATACAGAATATAACACCGCATTTAACTTATGTCAATTTTCTTTTGTATAATTTGATATATAAACATACGGGGTATAACACATTCTTACCTTGGCCAGGTATTGAACAGACATGGCAACAATGTTGGCTTGTTGTACTATCACTGGCTCATAAGTGATAGTTGTCGGATAAGAGAAACTCCTATATATGTCTTGATAGTAATATGATTGGATTGGATTGGATTGGATTGTATATGATTGGTATTTGTCTAAATCTTATTCTTGTTTAGACTTAGGACATCTTGATTGAGTTCTTCACCTTCCTGATTTGAGATCTCTGAACTAATTTGATTTTACCTTGATCTATATTCCATTCTGATATATTATATCTCGTATATTCCATGTACTGATATCCATTTGGACCTGCATCATTTCATGTTGCATAGACAAGTTCTAGAGATCACCAACAAGCACACTGTTGAAGATTTGTTTGCATTTCAGCTGATTGGTAAGTCCTCCCCTACATCCGGAGGATCCTATTTATTTCATTCTTGCTTTGAGATTATCCCTTTTATTTTGAATTTAGGTATTCATGAACATGTCATTGGAATCATTTAGACAGTTGATAGAGGCTTTATAGACTAGATTGTTGATTAATATTGTCTTTTGACTAGTTTCATTCATACTAGTCTTGTTGAGTTGATTTAGATAGATTGTTGACCTTTGGCCTAATTTGAAGTTATTTTCTTAATGAATTAAGTCTTCCGCTGATAGAATGTTGATTGAATGAATGTGTGAATGGGCCAAGTGGTTCTCTTTGGGATTAAAAATAGTCTCTAAGTATTGGCCACGCGTAGGGTACCCTTTTGGGGCATGACAACTTGTATGGTCCCAGAATATGGGTATCCAATCCTTATGGACTAGCTGAAAAAGTACAACCTGTAAATTCAGTGCCCCTATGTATTATTGTATAATTCTGAATTTGCTTCTGTTATTTAACTAGGCACATTTAACTTTCCATTATTCAAAATGTTTGATTTTGATATTTATAAGTTAATGAAATTATTATTTAAAATATTCAATTTTTTTAAAAAAAGGTTAAACTTTTTAATTACTGAAAATTATTATGACATCATTGATAGACTTAAGCAACTCATCCACCAATTAAACTTTTACAAATTAATTGTATTTGACCTTGATTAGTAACCATTAAAAAAGTAAGGAAAATCAAGTTACAAATGAACCAAGAACATATCAAAATGGATAGCAAATGGGACTAATATATATTTTAAAAATAATTATTCTAATGGTATTTATTGTTTAAATATATAAATATAATTTTGATTTTATACGCATAATTCTTCAAGCCTTTAAGGACCAAAACCACACATTTCAAATAATTGAAGGTTAAACATGAATAGTCAAGTAACACAAAGACTAAAATTGGTATTATGAATATTGCAAGGACTGGAAATGTTATTTTCTATAAAAAGAAATAGTACTCTCTCTAGTCCATATTTAGTGAATTATCAAAAAAAATTCATAATTCAAAATAAGTGATTTTTAAAGTTCAAGAGGATTGTTGGCACTTTTTTTCTTCATATTAACCTTCCTTTTAGTGTGTTTCTTAACTTGGGTTGTTCAAAATTGAATCAAAACCGATAACTCAAACTGAAAATATGTTATTGGTTTATCGATAATGGAATATTGATTTAGCAGTTTCGATAACGATTTTGATTATTTTATTATCGGGTTATCAGTTGTAATTGAAGTTTTTTCTTAATGGATTCACCGATAACCCAATAGTAAATTAATAAATTATATTTATATCATTCGGTATATAAAGTCTTGACTTAGGATTTAGTTTCATAGTTGTCTCAAACTTTTGGTTATTCTACAATATGCTAGTATTTGCTTTTGAACAAGATGCAATCTATCAACTCATGTACATGATTCATTTGGTTTGTCACCTTTGTTTCTAAGAGATTTTCAATTTTTTTATTTTTGCATCAAATCATAATAGTTAAACTGATAACGATCAGTAACTAATAAATCGATAACTAATAAGCCAATATCTTAGTGGTTCTATAACAATTTAGCATGTCTACAAGTTGGTAATCGACATGTCAAAATGATAAACGTCAAAATTAAACCCAACTGATGCGCAACTCTATTCTTAACTACATACATAATTTAGGGATAATCAAAATGGTAAAGTAGAAAGTAGCATTGAATTTTTGTTCTTAAATATTTTTCTTAAAGATTGTATCATACCCCCAACAATTTACTTAATATAGCTCAGAGAGAGTACTAGTCTATATAGTCTCCTTTTTGGTAATGTACTCCATGTAGTCTAGTAATGGTTAGGGTTGTAGGGTTTTCAATTTTTTTCGTGTAGTTGATTAACGAATGAAATTGTTTGTATTTTCTATTAAATATTTCTACATAAATAAGGTGTTAGTATGATATAATTGATATGTTTTTAGTTCTCTTTTGTTAGTTTAGATGGAACCTATATACTCAAAGAAATGGTCCAAAAAAATCATATACTCAAAGAGGGATAACTATGCAAGAAAATAAATTGTGGAATAAGTAAAACCAACACAATCATTTAGCATGAAAAATTATGCGCTCAAAGAAGGTAAAACCATGACCTACCTGTGTATGATTGTTTCAAACTTTTCACAAAACTCAAACAATTTTGGGATCATTTGGCAGGATGTATAAAAATAATGGTAAACAACGTGTATTAGTAATATTTTTATAGGTTATAATTGAATTAATTATACATAGATTATTTCTTAAGCATTATTTGGTTTGGTGTATCCAAAAAAATATGCATTGCATAAAAATATTTATTTACAAAAATATCCTCCACAATTATGGTGTAAAAGATGTAAAAAAAGATTTTAAGAGTCATAGACATGACTCATGGTGGAAGTTCAGAGACTTAGTCCTCAGGGTTTCTTAGACCCTACAGGACAAGCTCCTTCTATGAATCGTAGAAGAGATTATGACTTGTAGAGATGAGTCGTAGAGAAAGTTTAGAGGGTCAGTTCTGACGGTCTTTCTAAGACCCTGCAGGATGAGTCCTTTCTATGACTCTTACAAAGGTCTACAACTCGTAAGTACCATTCGTAGAGTCTATACGGTAAAATTTTAAGAAGGGCATTTTAGTCCTTTCCCATATTTTATCAACAAAGTATGATCATTTTGGGACTGAATCTATCCTATCGACTGACCCTAAGTTATCCCAAACTCCTCATTCTCACACTAAGTCTCAAATTCAAAAAACCCTTCCTTCCCAAAGTTTCTTCTAAGGTCTTCTTTATCATAAGCAAAATTCTAAGGTTTCCTCTAGAAAGATCAAGTATCCTCTTCCAATTTCAAGGTCGAATTCACCAAGGTATGTGGGTATTTATCCATGGGTTTCTTCACCCATGGAGCCCAAAATCTTTTTAAATGAAGTCTTTGATTTTAAGTAAGAATTTCTTAGGGTTTACACTATCTCCTACTTAATAGCATGAAACATAATTTAACCATTGATTTGGTCTATTTTGATGCAATATGATTTTCAAATGCATGGGTTGATTGATTACAAGTATTTTCTCTACTTAATTCTTTAAGGGTTCTTAAGATTTATGATGGGTTGTTTAAAACATGATTTCAATTGACGAACTTTGGTGTTTATACATGATTTCGAATACATACATGTTGGAAATTGATTTGGCATGAATCTATCTAGTTTTACTCTATTTTCATAGAAGTATGATTCTAAAGTTATAGACTTCATTTAAATGTTTATGGTTATGGTAGTCTTTGAATAAAAGAATGAATGTTGGATTGGGGACTTCTCAACCAAAGTCATGATTCTTTATGCGAAAGGATAATTCTTGCATATTTGAATCATTAAAGCTTTAAGAAGCTATTCTACCGAATAATGATTTGATGTCTCAAAATGTATGTATGTTTATATTACTATGATATAAAATTTTGTGGGATTTGACTTAGCACCGAATGGGGCTTGAGGTGGAGTTAGATAAGGGAATCCTAATAGCAACCTCTTGTTTCATTAACTATGTGCCAAGATAGGATCCCTTGTAGGCTAAGCTAATGGATTCACAAATGGCCAATAAATATTAAAAGAAAATGAATGTTGATGGAGTTCTACCCTTGACAAGTAGACTCCCCTTCCAATGTAGGGGGTTACGTTGGATTCCATGTTATAGCTCACATGATCTTAATATCGATTATAGTCATCTTCCCATAAATGAATATTTCAAATGCTATTTACTTCATGTCTCATGCATGCATCTAGTCACGTACTTTACCTTATAATGCTTTAATATTTTTCAATGTATATTACATGCCTACATACTTAGTACATTCAAAGTACTAATACATACTCTTTTTCCTACATGGTATTACTATGTAGGGACCGACGTTCTTCCTCATTCTCATCCACGTGGCTAATGGAGATTTCGCTTAAAGGCAACTTTTGGTGAGTCCCCATGTTTCGGGAATAAGACTCCTTTATCTTTATTCCTTAAGATAGGATGAGACCTGTTACACCCCGTACTTTGGTACCTTGGAATGCTTCGTAATCTTTCTAAGTTTTGGGAAGTCTCTTAAGGTTCTTAGAAGTCATCATGTGAGCCGGATAAGCTATGACACTATCAAACGACTCCAAGAAAAGGAGAATGTGATACCCTATAGTAGAGAAGGTTGGAAATAGATTTATAAGAATCCGGAAGGAATTGGACGCCAAGTAATGAGTCGTAGGAGTCGATTTACCTACGTAAGCTACTAATGTAGAAGTCTTATACGGTTGGGTTGCTTAAGGACATACCAAGATTACGTGGCATGGATTACATAGGCTTCTAAAATAAGACGAGATTACGAACCCACGAGGAAGGGGAACGGATGACGCGTGGCACCAATGGAGGAGCGACACGTGGCAGTACCTCAAGCAAGCAGGTGATGCACCTACTTAGGATCAAGTAGGTGATGTAGCTACTTGGGAGGTAGACCCCACTGCGACGTGGCAGCCCCTAGTTGGCAGCATGATATGGTGGCCAATTATAGCTCGACACGTGTCACCCTAAGGGGATGACATGTGTCACCTCTAAGGCAGCCCTTGTATTCTTTTTTGTATGACTCTTAAGGTAAGTTTTTTATCCAAAAGTTCAGAAAACATACGAGAAAGGAAGAGAGAAAAATGTTAGAGAGCCAAAGAAGGCAGCTACGACTTAAGAGAAAAACTAAGGTAAGTTTCTAATTTTCTCTCTATGAATTAATTATATACGGTGTTCCTCAAGCATGTGGAGGTGTATATATGTATATTACGATGCCTACGGAACCATATTTTAAGTTCTACACTTGGAAAACTAAGAGAAGCTTAAAGAGAAAACGCTAGGGAACAGACCAATTTTTGAATTAAACTGTTGTTAGTAATACAAGTATAACTCCTTGTGTAAGGCTTCATTTCAAGTGATTCAAGATGTTTTGGAATTCTATTTCATAGGTCTATAACTTTAATTTAGACTCTAAAATCCAGTTTTGCTTTTCTCTACTCTAAAAAGGGTGGTGAAGCATGGGGGAGCTGCTGCCAAGATTTTGTTTTAGAAATTCTACAAGGACTGCTATTGGTATTTTGGATATATCGTTTTGTAAAAAATTGCTGTAGGGTTAATTTGAAATTTTATGCGACCCTAAGACACATGTATATAACTTTCATTGAGGATAAAAATCCTTTTTCCTTCAATTACCCCTTCAAAACTAAGCGACAATACAAGACATTAGGCTGTCCAGAATTCACGTTTTGATAGCTTTGGCGAGTTTTGACCAGTTTTGGGAAAGCTAAGGTCTTTCCTTTCAATTTGAAGTTAATGGTGTTGTTATATGGTGTATTAAACCCCTTGTATGCTTCTGGAAGTTTACGAATATTGTAGAAATGCTCGACGTTCGAAATAAACTAAATTGGAATCGCTACAGTTAAATTGTCGTCGAAGTATATTGTTGTTCGTGTGAGTTGTTGCTGCAGGGGTGTAATGTATTTTTGCATGAACTAAATGCATTCTAAAAGGGATGTGGATGTTGATGGTTGTAGCCACACGACCCCTCATTGCATATAATGAAAGGAGTTATAAAATAAAGGCTAGACACCCTATTGTGATGTCGTATTTTTAAATAAGTCGTTTGGAGTTTATGTTGTATATTGTTGGTGTGAATTGCTACAGGTTGTTGTTGTTGGTTGGCTATAGGTATTAGGGACCTAATTGGAAATTTGGATAGGGCACATTATAGGGGAGGTGCTGCCCAATTTTCGTCGACGCCTTAGCGAATAACAGAACTAGTCGGGGAAACGACTAAGGAAATAGATTCCATTAATACTAAGGTGTAACCTAGGGTGCTAGAAAGTAAAAGGGGTTGATATTCATATTACTTTCATGTTGAATAGGTTCAAAGGACGGCGAGGAAAGCAGGATAAGGAATAATTCAGACAAGGTATGTGAAGCTTTCTTTTGGCGTGTTTTTTGAATAAGCATGTAGAGCTATTCTTCTTTCTTTTGGCATGTCTTAGAGGTAAGTTATGAATGATATGTATATGATATTTGGGATTCAATCCATTCATAAAGCCCTGAGTATGAGTCGAGACTCTTGTTTACTTCTTGATATTAGAACTTCTGCAATAGTTGAGTTACTGCTTTTAAGTCTTCTATGTGATGAAAACTAGTACATGTAAAACCTACCTCTTCTTTCCTTTGGAATGGCTTAATTTTAAGTGAAATGATATATGATATAGATTTAGAGAAAATTCCAATTATGAGCTCTGAGTATAATTCGTGACTTGTAGTCACATCTGACCATTAAAAGCCTAAAAGTAGTCAAACTATTATTCTCGAGCCTGCTATATAGTGAATAATAAGTGGAGATACAAGCTCCTTTTCTTGAAGGCTGTAAAACGATCAATGTCTCTGATTGCATAACTGTGTCTCTGATTGCATAACTATGTCTCTGATTGCATAACCATGTCTCTGATTGCATAAATAATGTTTCTGATTACATTAGCTATGTAGCATTGTCTTGATGCATGTTTGTGATTCCTGATGCCCCAATTGATGTAACCCTTAATGACATCTAAAGGGCACTTCGGATGAGTACCTTCCTGGTCTTCAGGTGTCGGTTCACTTGAGTGTTTCATTGAGTCTCAAAGGGTGACTTAGTTGTATATAGTTTCTCATTACTCTACTCGTGCATGCTGTAACCCTTCTTTCTTCGCATCCCACGATGGGCCAGATATTATGTCAAGCGCAGCTTTACTACTTCTTTCACCGCATCCCGGGCCGGATGTGTATAGTTCCATGCACGAGAAGACGATGCCGTATGTGAGGTGTTATATATGTTATATGTTATGACGATACGATTATTCACCGAGTCCCGTGCCGGCTATAGTATGATAGTATATATGGCTAAATAAGGAAGGAACACCGAGTCCCTCCTTAGAGGGCCGGGTACGGTATGTATATTATGATGGTATGTTATAGACGTACACCACTCCATTCATCGAGTCCCTCACTAAAGGGGCTGGATACTTTATGTAGGCATGCATATGAGATTAGAGTGATAAATTTGTGTCCCCGAGCCCCGTAGTGAACCGGATGTAATACGATGACATATATGATAAGATTATACCGTATATGATGATATGATACCATACACGATGATATGATACCATATACGATGATATGATACCGTATGTAATGATATGATGAAATAAAATACATGATGATACGATGACATGTGAATATGAGAAAATGATTATGGCACTGAGTTCACTAGAAGGCCGGGCACAGCATATGATGATGTGTATGATTTACGTGTCCTAAGGTACAGGTACAGTAATTCGTTAAGTTGTTATACTTGTCCCCTGTATCCCTATTTCAGTTATGGTCTCAGTTACGATGTGTTATGCTTTACATATTCAGTACATATATCGTACTGACTCGTCTTTTCTCGGGGGGCTGCGTTTCATGCCCGCAGGTACAGATGTTCATTCTGGAGATCCATCAGCTTAGAAGTTCCTCTCAGCTATGTTGGAAGTGCTTCACTGTTATAGAGCCTAATTTTTTATATTGGTCACTTAATGTATATATTTGTATATTAAGGGGTACAGTGGGTCCCCTGTCCCGCTATATGTTGTTGTTACTATTCCTAGAGGTCTGTAGACATATTGATGTGGGTTGTTTATAAGTTTGTTTCGACGGTGCCTATACGGCATGTTGTAAATGTTTTTTATGTTATGGCAGCCTCATCGGCGCGTGCCCTTTCATGATACGATATAAATGAAAGACGCTACATGTACATGAAAAAGTTTAAAACTATTGAAGTTTTTGTGTATAGTATCACATCACACACGGTTCAACTTAAGTGTAGCTAATAAACACGCATAAGAGGGTCCAGGTCGGACCCCAGTCACGGCCTATGGGGTTGGGTCGTGACAGAAGTAGAATCAGAGCAGTTCATCCTTGGAGTATCTACAGACTGTATCTAGTAGAGTCATGTTTATCGGTGTGTTGTGCACCACATCTATAGACAGGAGGCTACAGGACATTTAAGATGTTACTTTCTTTAATATCTAAGATCGTGCGATAGAGCCGAGTCATAGGAAATGATATTCCCCCTACTAACCTGTGATTTCAGCAGAAGGACAATATCGATAGAAAAAAAAAGTAATTGACGATATCGGAAGTTACACAGCACGTAGGTAAGCAAAGGCATGAAAGACATATATCAGGTAAGGTATTGAAATGTGATTGACATATACAATTGAAAAGTGAAAGGTAAAAAGGAAAGTGTAAACAAGAAAGTGTAACAGGTGCAACTCGAGTGGACATAACAGGTAAGTCCATTTCCATACTGTTAATTGTGGGCGCCCTGTGCGGCTGCGATATGAGATGATATGACTATATATGTGTGCCTTGTGTGGCTGAGATATTATACAATATGAATATATATATGTGTGCCCTGTGAGGCATTGTTGGTATTTTCTGCGTGTAGTTGTTGAGATAGTAAGAAATACAGAGGAAACTCTGCCCAAATTTTCCTAAAAATAAGAGGAGAAAGAGATACAGGGCTGTAGTATGTCTTGAAAGGTTGTTCTCGCAACAATAATGAGATTTGACTAAACGAGTATGGTTGACCTCGAGAAATAAGTTAATTGATGAGTTAATGGCAATAGAAACTAGTAGGTCGATTCTAGAATAGTAGAATGAAGTTAGAAAGGACCTATAAGCCAAAGAAGATGACTCAAAAAGGACTGATAGATCGGAATAAAACGATATAGTAAGGCATCGCCTGAATTGATACATATGGATAAACTATAACAAGTTATAGTTGAAAGATTTGTTGAACAACTGCTGCATTACGAGGTTATTAGAAGGATAAGTGGTATCCACTGGAATAAGGTTAGTATAATGGCGGAGCTGGAAACACGGATCATCAAAGTATGAGTACTCCCGAGTGGAGAATTTGAATGAATTATGAGCACGAGCTAATTACTGATTGAGATGAATGGAATGTGGCTTTGAATGCACTGCTACATGACGGATATTACTCGAGTATCAACCATTAGATGAGATTTTATATGATATATTCCGAAGACTAAAAAACCTTATGGTTGTGCTAGGGATTCCTATAAAGGCAACCTAACATATGGATGATTTAATAGAAAATATAGATATGGTGCGGCACGTTAAATAGGTTGGAGTAGAATCATTCGCGTGTGAATAGCTGAAAATAAATGGAGGATGACACGGGTACACCCTAAAAGGGGGGAAGTGGACAAGAGAAGTACAAGCGTAAGAGAAAATCAATTGACGCTATCGTATATAAATAGGAACACTTAAACTTCAAATGAGCCATAAGGGATGGACGCAATTATACCCGCACTACTGCACCGGATTCCGTCAAAACTCGGAAGTTAAGCGTGCTTGGGTGAGAGTAGCACTGGGATGGGTGACCCCTTGGAAAGTGAAAAAGGGAACAAAACTAGTATGAAAAAAAGAGATTATAAGTGCGTGTTAGTGCAATGGCACATATGGAACAAAGTAAGCCAAGAGCAGAAAAGATTATGACTAAATCTGAACGCACCTCGTGCAAATTGCACAAGAATAATTGTGCAGCCTACGAGCATTGGCATACTAAGAGTAAGAGCAAGTGATTACTCGATAAAAAGAAGTCAGTAATAGCAATGTGATTTCCATACTTAGAATTTATGCAAGAAAAGTGTAAGATGGTTCGAGGCAAAAATATTAAGATCTAATCGGTATTAAGGACAAAAGCCATAGTGGAGCCCTGACCTCGACTGAAGGGGGTAAGCTGCTAGTATAGCGACATTAAGGAATTTTCTAAATTGCTCTAAGTACCTACACATGTTGTGTAAGGATTATAATATAATGATTGGTAATAAAATTGGAAAGAAGATTTGAGTAAAGGCACAGTGGAATATACCTAGAGTATTACAAGTTGGCGTAAGAGAAATGGTGAAGTAGCTTGAACAAGATCGAGTATCAAAGTCGAATGACCAATTACAGGAGATAGAAATTCTGACTTAGAAATGGATAGACCCAGATGTGATCCACTAAATTATCGATAAAGTGAAGCTTATTTAGGGACAAGCTATCGATTAGCAGTCTAGAATCTGCAAGAAGGGGATACATTGGTCCTTTTCAGGTCATTCATAGGATAGATAAAGCTGCCTATGAGTTGGATCAGCAGAGTAAAAGGTTGCGAACTAAGGAAGTAGCTTCTGTCAAGGTGCTGTAGCAGAATGAGAATCATGAAGAAATGACCTGGGAAGCTAAAGAGAACATGAAACACAAGTATCCGTACCTATTTCCTATATCTACAAGTAATCCTAAACCTTGGACCTTTAATATTAATTGCTCAATGAAAGTATATGTTATGGCAACGAGGTAGAGGACCTCTCCATATAATCGGTATAAGGTCTGTAGGAAGGTTTTGGTTTATATTTGAGGATGGATGTTCTAAAGGGGGGAAGGATGTTACACCTCGTACTTTGGTACCTTGGAACGCTTCGTAAGCTTCCTAAGTTTTGGGAAGGCACTTAAGGTTCTTAGAAGTCATCATGTGAGCCGAATAAGCTACGACACTGTTACACCTCGTGCTCTCGAGCTCGGAATGTCTTCTTAAGTTCCTTAGACACTATCATGTGACCCGAATAAGCTATGCCACTATAAAATAACTCTAAGGAAAGAACATTATGATACGCCGTGATAAGGAAGGTTAGAAATGGAGTCATAAGAATCCGAAAGGAATTGGAGGCCAAGTAATGAGTCGTAGGACTCGATTTACCTACGTAATCCACTAAGTTAAGATACTTGTACACTTAAGTTTCTTAAGGATATATCAATCTTACGTAGTGCGGATTACATCGGCTCTTAAGATAAGACGAGATTATGAACCCATGGGGGAGAGGAGAAGGCACCACGTGGCAGCAAAAGGAGGTGCCACATGGAAGCCTAGGGAAGTGACATGTGGCAGCAGGTGACCCACCTACTTGGGGTCAAGTAGGTGACCCACCTACTTGGGGGTGGGCCCCACCAAGGACACATGGCAGCCTTAGGGGCTGACACGTGTCACTTCCTAAGGAACCATATATATATGTGTTAATGACTCTTAATTCATTTGGAGTCCAAAAACATCAGCTAAACATAGAGAGAAAATGTGAGAGGAAGAGAGTACTACGGCAGCCATGGTTCAAGAAGAATTAAGGTAAGTTCTTCACTTTTCTTCCGTAAATTAATTATCTACGGTGTTTGCTAAGAATGTGGAGGTGTATATATGTATTTTTAGATGTCTACGGAATTAATTATTCAGCTTGGAACTTGAGAGGAAGTTGAAAGAACAAAGAGGGAAAACGTTAAAAACTAATTAACAAATCCATTTTTGGAGGGGACAGTTGTTAGTAATATTGGTATAACTTCTGGTGTGTATCTTCTTTTTGGGTGATTCAATATGTTTTGGAAAGGTATTTCATAGGTATATAACTTTAATTTAGACTTTCAAATCCATTTTTGCTTTTATCTTCTAGAAAAATGGTGATGAAGTGTAGAGGAGGTACTGCTAGATTTTGGTTTTGGAAATGTTACACGGACTGCTGTTGGTGTTTTGGGCATATCTTTTTGTACAGAATTGATGTAAGGGTGATTAGAAATTGTATTCAACCCTAATACACATGTCTATAACTTTCATGAAGGAAGTAAATCCTGTTTCCCTCCATTACCCCTTCGAAACAAAGCAACAAGGTAAAACAGTAAGCTATCCAGAATTCACGTTTTGATAGTTTTGAGTGAGTTGTTGCTGCAGGGCTGTAATGTATTGTTGCAGGGCCTAAATGCATTCTAAAAGGGGTGTGGATTCTTCTGGTTGTATCCACACGACCCCTCATTTCGTATAATGAAAGGCGTTATAGAATAAAGACTAGACGCCCTATTTGATATCATCTTTTTGAATGAGTCATTTGGAGTTTATATTGTATATTGTTGGTGTGAATTGCTGCAGGTTGTTGTTGTTGGTTGGCTGTAGGTCTTAGGCACCTAATTGTAAATTTGGATAGGGCACATTATAGGGGAGGTGCTGCCCAATTTTCGTTAACGCCTTAACAAACTAAAGAACTAGTCGAGGAAACGACTAAGGAAATAGATTCCATTGATGCTAAGGTGTAACCTAAGATGCTGGAAAGTTAAGAAGGGTTGATATTCATATTGATTTTATGTTGGATAGGTTCAAAGGACGACGAAGTGAACAGGATAAGGAATAACTCAGACAAGGTATGTGAAGCTTTCCTTTGGCGTATTTTTGGAATAAGTATGTAGAGCTATTCTTCTTTTCCTTTGACATGTCTTAGATATAAGATATAAATGATATGTATATGATATTTGAGATTCAATCTATTCGTAAATCCATGAGTATGAGTCGAGACCCTCATTTACTTCTTGATGTTAGAACTCCTGTAATAGCTGAGTCATTGCCTTTAAGTCTTCTATGTGATGAAAAGTGGTACATGTAAAGCCTATTTCTTCTTTACTTTAGAATGACTTAATCTTAAGTAAAATGATATATGATGTGGGTTTAGAGGTAATCCCATTTAAGAGCTCTGAGTGTAACTCGTGACTTGTAGTCACTTTTGAATGTTAAGAGTCTGAAAGTAATCAAACTACTATTCTCGAGCCTGCTATATAATAAGTAGTAAGTGGAGGTACCAACTCCTCTTTTTAAAGTCTCTGAAATGATGAATGACTCTGATTGCATAACTGTGTCTCTGATTACATAACTGTGTCTCTAATTGCATAAACCATGTTTCTGATTGCATAAACTGTGTGGCATTGTCTTGATGCATGTCTGTGATTCCTGAGGCCCAAATTGATGTAACCCCTAATGACATCTAAAGGGGTACTTCGAATAATTACCTTCCTGGTCTTCAGGTGACAGTTCACTTGAGTGTTTTATTGAGTCTCAGAGGGTGACTTAGTTGCATATAGTTTCTCATTACTCTACTCGTGCATGCTGTAATCCTTCTTTCTTCACGTCCCACGATGGGCCAGATATTATGTTGGGTGCAACTTTACTACTTCTTTCACCGCATCTCAGGCCGGATGTGTATAGTTCCACGCACGAAGAGACGATGTCGTACGTGAGGTATGATATATGTTATATATTATGACTATATGATTATTCACCGAGTCTCGGGCCGGCTGTAATATGATAGTATATGTGGTAAAATAAGGAAGGAAAACCGAGTCCCTCCTTAGAGGGCCGGGTACCTATGTATATTATGATGGTACGCTATAGACGTACACCACTCCATTCACTGAGTCCCTCACTAAAGGGCTGGATACTTTATGTAGGCATGTATATGAGATTAGAGTGATACATTGTGACCCTAAGCCTCATAGTGAACCGGGTGTAATATGATGACATATATGATAAGATTATACCGTGTATGATGATATGATACCGTATACGATGATATGATGAAATGAAATGCATGATGATATGATGATATGTGAATATGAAGAAATGATTATGACACCGAGTTCACTAGAGGGCCGGGCATAGTATATGATGATGTATAGGATTACGCGTCCTAAAGTGCAGGTACAGTAATTTGTTAATTATTATACTTGTCCCCTGCATCCCTATTTCAGTTATGGTCTCAGTTATGATGTGTTATTCTTTACATACTCAGTACATATATCGTACTGACTCCCTTTTTCTCGGGGGGCTGCGTTTCATGCCCGCAAGTACCAATGATCATATTGGGGATCCGTCAGCTTAGGAGTCCCTCTCAGCTATGTCGGAAGTGCTTCACTATTCTGGAGCCTAATTTTTGTATATATCCGTTACTATTCCTAGAGGTTTGTAGACATATGGATATGGGTTGTTTGTGAGTTCGTTTCGATTATGCCTATACGGTATGTTGTGAATGTTTTTTTGTTATAACAGCCTTGTCGGCTTGCATGCCCTTATATGTTATGACACGAGTGAAAGAGGTTATAGGTACATGAAAAAGTTTTAAACTATTGAGGTTTTTGGGTATTGTATCACATCACACACGATTAAACTTAAGTGTAGCTGATAAATACGCATAAGAGGGTCCATCTCAGACCCCGGTCGTGGCCTACGGGGTTGGGTTATGACAGAAGTGGTATCAGAGCAGTTCGTCCTTAGAATGTCTACAGACCGTGTCTAGTAGAGTCTTGTTTATCGGTGTGTTGTGCACCACATCTATAGACAGGAGGCTACAAGACATTTAAGATGTTACTTTCTTTCATATCTAAGATCGTGCGATAGATCCGAGTCATAGGAAATGATATTCCCCATACTAACCTGTGATTTTAGCAAAAGGACAATATCGATAGAAAAAAAGTAACTGACGATATCGAAAGTTACATAGCATGCAGGTAAGCAAAGGCACGAAAGACATATATCAGGTAAGGTATTGAAATGCTATTGACATATACAATTGAAAAGTGAAAGGAAAGGTAAACAGGAAAGTGTAACTGGTGTAGCTCGAGTGGACTTAACAGGTAAGTGCATTTCCATACTGTTAATTGTGGGCGCCCTGTGCGGCTGCGATATGAGATAATATGACTATATATGTGTGCCCTTTGTGGCTGAGATGTTGTACAATATGAATATATATGTGTGTGCCCTTCGAGGCATTGTTGGTATTTTCTGTGTGTAGGTGTTGAGATAGTAAGAAATACAGAGGAAACTCTGCCTAAATTTTCATAAAAATAAAAATAGAATGAGATACAGGGCTGTAGTATGTCTTGAAAGGTTGTGCTCACAACAATGATGATATTTGACTAAACAAGTATGGCTGACCTCGAGAAACAAGTTAATTGTGGAATTAATGACAATAGAAACTAGGAGGTCAATACTGGTATAGTAGAACGAAGTTATAAAGAAAGGTCATGTAAAACTAATGTTTTCCGAAGGATATAGGAGTAACATGGAATGTAAAGATAGGTGTGAAACGGAAAAGCAAGCTACAGAACAAATAAGAAAGATTTATCAAGTTTTGTAAGGAAAGTTTCGAATAAAGGTTCTGTGATGACGAAAAGGATAACTAGTGCAAGGAAATAAAGAGTAATATGGAATTCCTTGTGCCCAACCAAAAATGGATATGAGCTGAAGGAATAATACAGAAGTTCTAATAGAGGCACTCAAGATAGATGTGATTAATTAAGTATGAGTATCGAACAAAAAGAGAAATGAACAGTTATGAACTGGAGGTATAATACGATGAAAAAGTATTAAGACAAGGCCACTACTACCCCGAAGTTCATATGGTTTTAAGCAGGATTAGAAATGAGCCTTAAGCACACGACAAAGATGCAAGCTCAGGAGGCATAAAAAAGTATGGTGTACATGTGACTCCACTCTAATGATTAGTGGTATCCACTGGAATAAGGTTAGTATAATGACGAAGCTTGAAACATGAGTCATTAAAGTATAAGTACACTCGAGTGGGGAATTTGCACCAATTATGAGCCCTCGCTAATAACTGATTGGGATGAATGGAATGTGGCTTTCAATGCACTGCTATATTATGGATATTACTCGAGTATCAATCGTTAGATGAGATTCTATACGATATATTCCAAATACTAAAGCACCCTACGGTTGTGCTAGGGTTTCCTATAAAGGCAACCTAACGTATGGAAGATTTAACAGAACATGTAGATATGGTGCAGCACGTTAAATATGTTGGAGTAGAATCATTCGCGTGTGAATAGCTAAAAATAAAAAAAGGATCACATGGGTACACCCTAAAAGGGGGGAAGTGGACAAGCGAAGTACAAGCATAAGAGAAAATCAACTGACGCTATCGTATGTAAATGGGAGCGCTTAAACTTCAAATGAGACCCCATAAGGGATAGACGCGATCATACCTGCACTAATGCACCGGATTCCGTCAAAACTCCGAAGTTAAGCATGCTTGGGTAAGAGCAGCACTGTGATGGGTGACCTCCTGGGAAGTGAAAAAGGAAACGAAATAAGTATGACAAAAAGAGATTATAAAGGCGTGTTAGTACAATGACACATATAGAACAGAGTAAGCCAAGAGAAGAAAAGATTATGACCGAAATACAATGCACCTCGTGAAAATGGCACAAGAATAGTTGTGCAGCTTACGAACATTGTCATGCTAAGAGCGAGGTCAAATGATTGCTCGATAAAAGAAAGTCAGTAATAGCAATGTGATTTCCATATTTAGAATCTATTAAAGAAAAGTATAAGGTGGTTCGAGGCAGAACTATTAAGATATAATCGGTATTAAGGACAAAAGTCATAGCGGAGCCCTGACCTCCCCTGACCTCGACCGAAGGAGGTAAGCCGCTAGTATAGCGACACTAAAGCATTTTCTGAATGGCTCTACGTACCTACACACATTTGTGTAAGCATTACAGTATAATGTGTGGTAATAAAACTAGAAAGAAGATCTGAGTAAAAGAGCAAGATAGCATACCTAAGGTGTTACAAGTTGAATTAAGAGGAGTTATATAATGGCTTAAATGAAGAGGAGCATCAGGGGCTTGATGCCTGTTACGGGGGATGGGAATCCCGACTCGGAGATGAAAGGCGATTAATGTAGGTTATAGTACAGGCTGACCTCGCACTCTATAGAAGTATAAGTTCATATGGGTTATGGTAGATAAGCTGACAAAATTAACCCATTTTCCTCCAATTAGGAAGGTATAATCATCTAAGGGTTATACGAGATGACATAGCAAGGAAACAATAAGATTTCACGGGGTTCCCATATCTGTTACCTCGGACGGGAAAGTTCAGTGTACGGCTAATCGCTGGAGATCATTCCGGTAAGGATTGGGAACACAGGTGAATCTTAGTACGATATTTTGCCCTTCGATTAATGGATAGGCCCAGAGGGGATCCAGTAAATTAGTGATGAAGTAAAGCTTAATCCGGGACAAGCTATCGATTAGAAGCCTAGAGTCGGCAAGAAGGAGATACATTGATCCTTCTCAGGGCATTTGTAGAATGGATAAAGCTGCCTATGAGCGGAACCTACCGTCCGATTTGAAACAATACATTCAGTTTTCACAGATCAATGCTCCGCAAAAATGTGAATGATGCTCCCAGAATATTTCTCGTAGAGGAGGTCCACGTAATAGGGAGTTATCCTATGAGGGGCAACCCATTTCCATCCGGGATCAACAGATTAAACGGGTTACGAACTAAGGACATAGCTTCCGTCAAGGTACTGTAGAGGAATAAGAATTGTGAAAACATAACCTGGGAAGTTGAAGAGGACATGAAACACAGGTGTCCTTACCTATTCCCGATGTCATTCCAGTAGAAAGGAATCTCCCTATAATTTGTATAAAGTCTTAAGGAAAGTTTTATTCAACATTCGGGGACGAATGTTCTAAAGGGGGGAAGGATTTTACACTCTGCACTCTCGAGCTCGGAATGTTTTCTTAAGTTCCTTAGACACTATCATGTGAGCCGGATAAGCTACGACACTATCAAACAACTCTAAGGAAAGAAGATTGTGATACATCGTGAAAAGGAAGGTCTGAAATGGAGTCATAAGAATCCGAAAGGAATTGGAGGCCAAGTAATGAGTCGTAGGACTCAATTTACCTACGTAATCCACAAAGTTAAGAGTCTTATACACTTAAGTTGGTTAAGGATATATCAAGCTTACGTATTGTGGATTACATCGGCTCTTAAGACAAGATGAGATTATGAACCCACAGGGGAGAGGAGAAGGCGCCATGTGGCAGCAAAAGGAGGTGCCACATGGAAGCCTAGGGAAGTACCATGTGGCAGCAAGTTACCCACCTGCTTGGGGTCAAGTAGGCGACCCACCTACTTGGGGGTGGCCCCCACCAAGGACACGTGGCAGCCTTGGAGGCTAAGGGTGGATCTGTGGCCCAATAAGGGCTTGACACGTGTCACCCTTAGGGGATGACACATGTCACTTCCTAAGGAACCATATATATATATGTGTTAATGACTCTTAAGTCAATTGGAGTCCAAAAACATCAGTTAAAAATAGAGAGAAAACGTGAGAGGAAGAGAGTACTACGACAGCCATGGTTCAAGAAGAATTAAGGTAAGTTCTTCACTTTTGTTCCATCAATTAATTATCTACTGTGTTCCCTAAGCATGTGGAGGTTATATATGTATTTTACGATGTCTACGGAATTAATTCTTCAGCTTGGAACTTGAGAGGAAGTTGAAAGAACAAAGAGGGAAAACGTTAAAAACTAGTTAACAAATCTTTTTTTGGAGGGGACAGTTGTTAGTAATATTGGTATAACCTCTTGTGTATAGCTTCATTTCAGGTGGTTCAATATTTTTTGGAAAGGTATTTCATAGGTATATAACTTTCATTTAAACTTACAAATCCATTTTTGCTTTTAGCTTCTCGAAAAAGGGTGATGAAGTGTAGAGGAGGTACTGCCCAAATTTTGGTTTTGGAAATCTTAAACGGACTGCTGTTGGTGTTTTGGGCATATAATTTTGTACAGAATTGATGTAGGGGTGATTAGAAATTGTATGTGACCCTAAGACACATGTCTATAACTTTCATGAAGGACATAAATCCTGTTTCCGTCCATTACCCCTTCGAAATGAAGCGACAAGGTAAAACAGTAAGCTGTCCAGAATTCACGTTTTGATAGTTTTGAGTGTCTTAAGTTATACATGAGTATTCATAGAACTCATTTCCTCTCTCGCTTCCTCGACTAGTTCTTTAGTTAGCTAGAAAGTTAACGAAAATTGGGCAGCACCTCCCCTATAACATGCCCTATCCAAATTTCCAATTACATCCCTAAGCAATACAACCAACCAACAACAACAACCTACAACATATATATAAGCAATTCACTTCAACTACATAATACAAACTCCAAGCGACTCGCTTAAAGCTACGATATCAAAATAGGGTTTTTAGTTTCTAGTTTGTAAAACCTTTAACCGTACGAAGCGGAGGGTCATATGGCTTTAACCAAAAGCTTCCCCACCTATTTTAGAATACTTTTAGGCCCTGCAACACATCACCACGCACCTGCATCCGGATAAGGCTAAGTGGAGTGAAAAGGGTTTTCCATGAGATGGGAAATGCACCACAAGCACAACACCTTGCTTCGACTACAATTTAACTATAGCAACTCCAATTTGGTTTGTTTCGAATGTCAAGAATATTTATGGAATTTATCTATTTCCAACCACTTACACAATGTATAATACACTTCATAACCACACCATAAACTCCAAATTGAAAGAAAAACCCTTACCTTAACCTAAACTCGTCAAACTCGCCAAAATTATAAAAACGTGAATTCTGGACAGCCTACTGTCTTGTATTGTCGCTTAGTTTCAAAGAGGTAATTGAGGGAAACAAGATTTGTGTCCTCAATTAAAGTTATATACATGTGTCTTAGGGTCGCATAAAATTTTGAATCACCCCTACAACAATTTTGTACAAAATGATATGCCCAAAATACCAACAGTAGTCCTTGTAGAATTTCTAAAATAAAATCTGGGCAGCAGCTACCCCATGTTTCACCACCCTTTTTCAAGCAGACAAAGGCAAAACTGGGTTTTAGAGTCTAAATAAAAGTTATATCTCTATGAAGTATGTTTCCAAAACATCTTGAATCACTTGAAACGAATCCTTACACAAGGAGTTATACTCATTTTACTAACAGTAGTATCATTAAAAAATGGGTCTGTTAACAAGAATAAAAACCTTCTCTTTTCCCTAACGATAAATTTAATGTTGTTCAACACCGTCATATCACCGTAGAATATCTTAAATAATTAATTTATAGAAAGAAATCGGGGAACTTACCTTGGAAGAACCCTAGTCGTAGCTCCCTTATTCTTGCTCTCTCGCTTTTCTCTCAACTTTTTCTAAGGCAAAGATGCTGAAAATGATGTTGATTAGCAATACACATGTATATATATGTATCCTTAAAAGAGGACACGTGGAATCCCCTAGGAGTGACATGTGGAAGCCCCCTAGGGTGCCACCTCATGCCATACAACTAATCATACGCTGCCATATGACAACATGGGGTCCACCCTAAGTAGGTGGGTCACCTACTTGTCACCTACTTGCCTCATTTTCATGGCTTCATAATCTCATCTTACTTTAAGAGCCTATATATTCCTTGCTATGTAATCTCAACACGTACTCTAATAACTTAAGTACGTAAAAAATCCAAGTTGATAGCTTACGCAAGTAAGTCGAGTCCTATGACTCATTACTTGGCCTCCAACTCATTTCAAATTCTTATAGACATATTTCCAACCTTCACTCTTAAGGGGCATCACGTCCTCCCTTCCTTAGATTTATTTGATCATGTTATAGATAATCTGGGTCATGGGACAACTTTCAAAAGCTTAAAAAGACGTTCTAGAGCACAAAGGTACGGGGTATAACATATTGTTGGACATATGTAAGTTGATGTTTGACTATGATGGTTCTTACTATGATGTCACCTTTAGCTTATCTTTCCCCTTGTTTTCCACTTGTTTATTTATTGTCATTACCGATGAAAGTTTAAATAAATGCTAAGAGGCTTGGTTGGGGTACCTTCGGGTTTCTCATTTACCGTACCACGTCTAGGCCATAAGCTTGGGTCATGACATACCCGATCCAATTATGTTGGAGTAGCACTCTTTCCAATTATACTAGTGTGGTACATGATCTAGTCATGTTGGCATGGAAACTGATTCATAGGAAATCCCATATCACAATCAGAACTCACAATACAACAACCACACTTGAGATCATAGTGTAAATTGGACAGGTTATTGCATGAGATTGTCAATATAAAGTTTCACATTCAACTATTATTACGTGAGTATGCATTACACAAGTAATGCATATGGGAAGTCATATAAACACACACACACATATATATATAGACACACACCTACATTTACACATAGCCATAGGCCAGTAATGGACCCCCTTATAAACATACCTTTGTTTTATCCAGGTTATCAATCAAGAACTAGTCACCTACTCTTAGTCATATAAAATTCATAACCTACATAAGTAGATCTACAACTACTCGATTAAGAAAACTAGCCTACCTGGGCTCTATTTAGCTACTGAAGAATTCTAGAGCAATTTCTGACTTCTAAAAGATGAATTATCGGAGGCAGGCCTGGAATCCATGGGTTCTAGCCCTCTTTGTGCCAAGATCTCTTATATCCCTTGTTCCCAAGCCTATATTATATTTTTGAAGTTTCTTAAAGTTACCCCCATCTAATTTACACCGAAGGGAAGAAGGAGAATAAAAATATTCGGGCTTTAGAGTTTCTGCCCCCATCAATCCCACTATAGCAACCTAAATCCTGCTATAGTGGCGCTATCATAGTGGGAATGCGTCTGCTGTGGTGGGACAAACTTAGTTTAGAATGCTATATCCCATACTTTTGTATATTAGAACGTTTTTAAGCTCCTCGAAAGCTGCCATTTGATCCATGTTATCCATGATGTTATCAAAATGATCCTAAAGAGGGGAGGATGTAATGCCTCATATTTTGCATATACTAGTTGTTTGTGGGTAGTGATTGTTTGAAATAGGCTTGGAAGGATTTGAAAAGGGTTCGAGGCTAAATAATTTGTCATAGTAATCCACCTACTTGCTTAAGCTACTGGTTTAGATGTCTTACATAATTAAGCTACTTGATTACATGTCTAGCTTAAGTAGCAAGGATTACATAGGTTCTTAAGGTAAGACTAATTTCTAACCTATGAAAAGAACAAATAGGTGATGCACCTACTTGGAATATGTGGGCTTCATTTTAAATGAAAAGGGCAAGTAGGTGATGCAACTACTTACAAACTTGTGGTAGGAATTAAGTGGGTATTAGTAATTAATTATGATTAATAACTTAATTAGACCACTAACTGGGCCCCACCAAGATATGTGGTAGAATCTGATTGGTATGTGGATGGTAATAGGACACATGTCAACAATGGAGACATGTCATAAGGATGGACATGTGTCCAACCCCTAGGAAGCCTATATATACCTAATTTGATGACTAATAAGCTCATTTCTTTCATCTTCAACCATTGGAAATATAGAGAAAAAGAAGGAGAGTCCAAGCCATGGCAACTCATGGCCATGGCTGAGCATATCAAGCTCCCAAATTTCGATCCCCACATAAATTTTCTAAGGTAGTTTTCGATCAATTGGAGGTGATTAACAACGTGAACTAATCATTGGAGCAGCAAGAAGGCCTAATGTGTAATCCATAAGTTTCAGCCAAATTAAGAAACCAACTTGATAAGGTAAGAGTTAATCATTTTCTATATGTTTTAGGATGATTTTGGATGTGTTGTGAATGTGTAAAAGTGAGTTGAATGTATGAAATTATGTATGTGGGCATTGGAATGTTGTTGAAGCCATAGGGGCTGTTTTAATAGAAGTCGGTAAATTGAATTGGATTAGTATTTTGGTTGTTATTGTCATGGGTTATGTAATGAGAATGAAGGAATTATATGGTTAAAGTGGAAGTTGTAATTATTGTGTAGGCTGTTGTAGAAGTTTATATGATGTTAATGTAATTTTCTTGCACATAAGAAGGTGATGTTGTTAAAGTGTGGTTGCTAGTGTAGTCATGAACTTAGATGGAAAAAATGTATTAAGTAATGTATAATTATCACGACCCATCCCCGTAGGCCGTGACGGGTGCCTAAACTGGACACACCTGTATACCCGGCCAACTATACCTAGTATGTCTCCTAATCACACTCAAAATACACCAATAGGTAAGAAACCATACAAGCCAACAAGGCTATTATAACCTGTGGGGTCATTCTGTGATACACATATCTGCGAGCCGACAAGACCGCCACGACACAGGGAACGCCCTAAACCATAAGTCATATCAGCACAATTGTACATTCACGTATATGCGACTCATATACCACTCATATATAACTCATATACAGTGCACGTACAACTTATACACTTATATACACACATAACTTACATACTTAGAACCCACATTCGTATCCACAGACCTCTACGAGTAAGAAAACAATAACATAAGGCGGGATAGGGCCCCCGCTGTACCCGTGAATAAAACTAATATGTACATCAGAGTTTAGTACCCAAAATCCGGCTCCAACACAATGGAGCGCTCTTGGACTACTGAGTAGGACTCCTACGCTGGCGGATCCCCAACCTGTGTACCTGTACCTGCGGGCATGAAATGCAGCCCCCTAAAGAAAAAGGGCGTCAGTACGACATATGTACTGAGTATGTAAAATGTAACATAGTACAACTGGAGGTATATCCAAAACAGAGAAGCAGGGGAATAAATTATCAAATCAGAAATGTGTACCTGTACTCTGTGAATCAAAATAACATGCATGCTCAGTTTATACAATATAGCCAGCCCTTTCAGGGGTCCGGTGAATCACATCTGTAGGACCATTATAGGCCCGGCGCCATCACCACCTTATTCCAACCCATCATCATATATATACATACGTACCTGACCCTCTAGTGAGGGGCTCAGTGAGTGATGTAGTGAATTATGCATGATAACGTACTCGGCCTGGGACTCGGTGAAAGAAGGGTTACAGTATACATGAGTAGAGATGTGAGTAACTATATTCAATTTAAATCATTATTAGAGACTCGACAAAATAAGAAAGTTAAGCTTTTGTTTGAGGACCCGAGTAACGATGTAGTCATCTCGAGTATCCTCTAAATGCCATTATGAACTGTCTCAAAAGTAATCTCGGGGACCCTAGACATGTATTAACATAGGGACAAATCATTTATGGAATCAAAAACACTAAATCTCGTATAGTCTTTAAGACTTGGAGCCTATACATTTGGTACCTCTTTAACATATAAAAGTTTCTAGGGAAATGGTTCAACTACTGTAGGAGTTTAATATTCAGAAGTAAATAAAAGATGTTTAAGAATGGAGTTACCCCGGAGCTCAGATCATATTCAACTTACAACTAAGACAAAGACATGCCCAAAAGAAGAAGGAGAATAAGATTTCTGTAGTCTGTACTTTCCTTCAGGTGATCTGCATATACATATTTCATACCTAGCCCATTATGGGGCTCGGTGAACCACTATGGCATCATAATCTCATTTTCGTACCAAATACATATCAAGGGAAATGAGAGATAGTTGTACGTACTTATACCAAAACATGTCAAGAGAAAGCTTTACATACCTCTTATGGACTCTCCTTAATCGTGTTCGCGTCGCTGTCCTCGAAACCTATTTAACATGGAAGTAATGCAAGTATTAAAAACCTTAGACTTTTCAGCAAGTTAGACTACCCATGAGTATCCATAAAATTCATCCCTTCGCTCGCCTTCTCGACTAGTCCCTTAACTAGTTAAGGCGTTAACGGAAATCGGACAGCACCTCCCCTATAATGTGCCCTATCCGAACTCCCCAATCATGTCCTTAACATCTACATCCAATCAACAACATAACCATCAGCTCATATATATGTATATTATAGCAACATTACACAATATAAACCCCAAACAACTCATTCGAAACTACGATACCAAAACTAGGGTTTTTATCCTTCCTTTCATGAATTCTTTAATTTGTGTGAAGCGGAGGGTTGTGTGGATGCAACCAGAATCTACAACGCCCTTATTAACTCATATTACAGTACCACCATACATCTCCACACGACCATCAGTCACACACCACAAGCACAATGCATTATTCAATTATAATTCAACTATAGCGATTCCAATTTCGTTTATTTCGAATGTCAAACTTTTCACGACTTTTTCTACACTTCAAGCAGCCCACAAGGTGTGTAATACACCCTATAATAACATCATAAACTTCAAATTAGAGGGGAAGACCTTACCTTTCTCGGAATTGGCTAGAACTCGCCGAAATTGTGCCTCGGAACTTTTGTTGTGCGATGTAACGTCGTGGCAGCTTGCTGACTGATTTTTGCTGCACCAAACTCTAATTTTATACTACTAATACTTCCATATCATCGTTTTATAATCTATATAATTAATTCACAGAATGAAACTGGGACTTACCTTATTTTTCCCTTCTAGCCGTCACGTTTTTCTCCCTAGACTAGGGTTTGTTTTGTCTTCACTTTGGCTGAAATTTTTGGATAAGAACTGAGGTAAAGTCACATATTACATATATATAGGTGGTCCTAGGAGGTGACACGTGTCATCCCCTAGAGGTGATATGTGTCCAGCCCCTATTGGGCCACCACATCCATGCATTGAAGGAGAGGCTGCCATGTAACAGTGGGGCCCACCTCCCACAAGAAGGTGGATCACCTACTTGACCCCAAGCAGGTGGGTCACCTGTTTGCTTGAGGTGCTGCCATGAGTCACCCCCTCGTTGGCTGCCCCGCGTCATTTTTTTTTTTTCTCGTGGGTTCGTAATCTCATCTTATTTTAAGAGCCTATGTCATCCGTGATACGCAAGCTTGGTATATATTCAAATAGCTTAGGTATGAAAAACTTCTAAGTTAGGGGCGTACGTAGGTACATCGAGTCCTATGACTCATTACTTGGCCTCCCACTCTTTCCGTCGTCTCTTGACCCTATTTCCAACCTTTCCTACTATAGGGTATCACATTCTCCTTTTGTAGGGTTGTTTAATAGTGTCGTAGCCTATCCGGCTCACATGTCAATTTCTAAGGAACTTAAGAGACATTTCGAGTTTGGAAATTGTAGGGTGTAACATCCTTCCCCCCTTTAGAACATTCGTTCCCGAATGTTAGACAAAACTTCTCTTAGCACCTCATATAAATCGTAGGGAGATTCTTTATTGTTTTCATAACCCATACTTCTATCCAAGTACTTAATATACAAGTTTCAAGAGTTGGGATTACCTGCTAACATCGGGAATAGGTGAGAATACTTGCGTTTCATGTCCTCCTCGGCTTCCCAAGTCATTTACTTGCAATTCCTATTCCGCCACAGCACCTTAACCGAAGCTACATCCTTAGTTCGCAATCTTCTAATCTGTTGATCCAGGATGGCGATTGGCTGTTTTTCATAGGCTAGCTCTTCAGTGACCTGGATGTCATCCAGGGAATGCACTCGGGATGGGTCACCTACACATCTGTGAAGCATTGATACATGGAAAACTAGATGTACTGCTTCTAGGTCCGCCGGCAAGTCTAATTCATAGGCGACCTTGCCTATTCGGCGAAGGATTAAGTAAGGGCCAATGTATCTCGCACTCAACTTCCCTTTCTTGCCGAACCTCATTACTCCTTTCATGGGAGACACTTTCAAAAATACCCATTTCCCCACTTGAAATTACAATGGTCGACGTCGGCTGTCTGCGTATGACTTCTGCCGACTTTGGGCAGTTAATAATCTTTCTCGAATAAGTTTTACCTTTTCCATTGCTTGTTGGACTATGTATGGACCCATTAGTTGCGTTTCGCCAACATCGAACCAAGCAATAGGTGACCTGCACTTTCTGTCGTATAAATCTTCATACGGCGCCATCTGGATACTAGAGTGATAACTGTTATTGTAGGCAAACTCAATAAGTGGTATATGATCATCCCAGCTACCTTGAAAGTCAATTATGCAGGCTCATAACATATCCTCTAGTATCTGAATAGTGCGCTCGGCCTGTCCATCAGTCTGGGGATGAAATGCAGTGCTAAGACTTACTTGTATTCCTAAGCCTTCTTGGAATGATCGCCAAAAGTGGGTTGTGAACTAGGCTCTCCTGTCCGAAATAATAGATGTGGGAAATCCATGAAGTTGTACTATTTCCTTGACGTACAACCTCACATAGTCCTCGGTTGAATATGTGGTCCTGACTGGGAGGAAGTAGGATGATTTTGTCAGCCTATCCACAATAACCCATATAGAATCCTATTTCTGGGGAGTACGAGGTAAGCCAGTAATGAAATTCATGTTAATCGCTTCCCATTTTTAGGTTGGAATCTCCATCTCCTGTAGTAGCCCACCCGGTTTTTGATGTTCAACTTTAACTTGCTGGCAATTTAGGCATTGGACTACGAACTCTGCTATATTCCTTTTCATATCATCCCACCAATATAAACATTTGAGGTCATGATACATCTTGGTTAATCTCGGATGAATAGAATAATGGGCATGATGTGCCTCTCCCAGTACTTGCTGCTGCAAACCTACAACTTCCGGTACACAGACTCTGCCTTGATATTATAATATCTCTCCAGTCGTGATTTCAAATGGAGTCTTTTCCTTTTGGAAGGTTTCATCCCTATACTGTGCTAGGACAGTGTCCTAGTATTGTAATTGTGTTACTTCCTCCATGATCGAGGATTCAGCAACTCCTCGAATAGAAACCCCGTCATCACCTGAATCAGCTAAGTGGACTCCAAGGATAGCGAGCTGGCAGATCTCACAGATCATCTCCTTTCATTCTGGTTGTACCTCTGTCAAGCTACCCATTGACTTACGGATGAGTGCATCCACCACCACATTCGCTTTCCCAGGGTGGTATAGGATTTCACATCATAGTCCTTCAATAATTCCAGCTATCTTCTCTGCCGTAAGTTCAATTCTTTCTGTTTGAAGATATACTGGAGGGTTTTGTGGTCCGTATAAATGTCAACATGTATGTCATACAAGTAGTGTCTCCATATTTTCAAGGCATGAATCACCACTGCTAATTCCAGATCATGCGTTGGGTAGTTCTTTTCATGCTTTTTGAGCTGTCGGGAGGCGTAAGCTATAACCCTACCATGCTGCATCAAAACGCACCCTAATCCAATACCGGAAGAATCACAATAAATAACAAAGCCGCTTTGTCCTTATGGAAGAGTAAGGACAGGAGCCGTAGTCAATTTTTCTTTTAACATCTGGAAGCTTCCTTCACAGGCATCAGTCCATTAGAAATTAGCCACTTTTTGAGTCAGTCTTGTTAAAGTCACTGAAATGGAAGCAAACCTTTCTATGAATCTTCTATAGTACCGTGCTAACCTTAAGAAGCTACGTACTCCATAGGGGTTGTGGGTCTTGGCCAAGCCTTTACGACCTCAATCTTTTGTGTATTCACTCGAATACCATCAGTTCCAATAATATGCCCAAGAAAAGCCACTGACGTTAACCAAAATTCACATTTAGAGAACTTAGCATACAATTTCTAGTGTTGAAGTACCCCTAATACTGCCTGTAAATGGTCTGCGTGTTCCATCTCCGATCATGAATAGACTAGAATATCATCAATAAATACGATCACGAATAAATCTAGAAATGGTTTGAACACTCGGTTCATTAGATTCATAAATACCGCTGGAGCATTTGTCAGCCCAAAAGACATCACTTTAAACACATAATGCCCGTATCGGGTCCTGAATGCAGTCTTTGGTATATCTGCTTCTCTCACCTACACCTGATGATATCCTGACTGAAAGTCTATCTTCAAAAAACATTGGGCACCCTTCAACTGGTCAAACAAATCATCAATCCTGGGGAGGGGATATCGGTTCTTAATTGTTACCTTATTCAGCTGCCTGTAGTCAATACACATTCGCAGCGATTCGTCTTTCTTTTTCACAAACAGCACTGGTGCTCCCTATGGTGATGTACTGGGCCTAATAAAACCCTTCTCCAATAGGTCCTTCAACTGCTCCTTTAGCTCTTTTAACTCCGCGGGTGCTAATCTATATGGGGAGATAGAGATAGGCTGAGTATCTGGTGGTACGTCCACAATGAACTCTATCTCCCATTCTGGAGGGAGGACTGGAAGTTCATCTGGAAACATATCTGGATATTCATTAACCACGGGCACAGACTGAAAAGTTGGCACCTTTGCTTCCAAATCGTGTACGCGGACTAAATGATAAATGTACCCCTTGCTGATCATTTTCCTTGCCTTAAGGTATGAAATAAACCTACCCTTTGGTGACGCTGTGTTTCCTAACCACTCGACAATTGGTCCGTCTGGGAACTGAAACCAAACCATTTTATTTTTATAGTCTACATTGGCATGACAAGAAGCTAGCCAATCCATACCCATAATAACATCAAACTTCACTATATCTAACTCTATCAAATTGGCCAAGCTACGATAACTATACACATTTATCGGGCAATGTCTATATACCTGCTTTACCATAATAGAATCCCCTACTGGTGTAGCAACCTCAAACGATTCTATTAACTCAGGCTTAATTCCAATTCTACTAGCAACAAAAGGAGATATATATGATAAAGTAGAGCCTGGATCCATCAACGCATATATGTCCTGAGAAAAGATTGATAAAGTACCTGTGACCACATTCGGCGACATTTCCTGGTCCTGTCTACTAGCCAAAGCATACATATGGTTGGAAGGACCCCCAGAACTGGAGGCTCCCCCACGGCCTCTACCACGGCCCACTGGTATCTGCATTCCCCGCCCCATTGGGAACATAGCCACAGAAGAAGAAAAACCCACAACTGACCCTATTGGCTGAGCCATACCACTTGGAGTACTTTTACGTGGACACTCCCTTGCCATATGGCCTTGACGGCTATAGGAAAAACAAACACCTGTAGTCCAACGACATTCCCCGAAATAAGGCCTATTACAATGGGGACACTGGGGCATTGGTGGTCTTGACTGTCGAGAACCCTGGTTCACCTATATACCTGAAGCTCTAAAGCCTTGTACGACCCCTGAATACCTAGCGCTTTCAACTCATTCACCTAGAAACTGTGGAGGTAAACTTCGAGCTGGCTGGGAGGGATACCTACCAAACTACTAAAACCGCCCGCTGCAAAACTCCCCTGGATAACCATCTGACTTAGCCCTCTTAGGCAGACTTCTATCAAACCCTCTGTCAGGCTAACGCCTTCTATGTTGCTCTTCTACCCCTTATGCTTACGGTTGTACTCGATCAATATCCATGCCTAGCTAAGAAGCCACGACCATACAACTATCAACCAAATAAAGATCCAAGCCCATGATGTATCGATGCATCCTATCTGCCATATCAGTTACAATTATGGGGGCATGTCTTGCCAACGAGTCAAACTCGAGGATATAGTCTTGAACACTCTTGCCGTTCTGCTTCAACTGCAAGAATTTATCTACCCTGGATCATCTTATTTCTGGAGGCAGGAAGTGGCTAAGAAAAGCCTCCGCAAATTCATCCCATTCAGCTGGAGGAGCATCCTCGCCCCTCAATAACTCCCAAGACTCGTGCTAGTTAGCAGCTACGTCACATAGCCGATAGGAGTCCAATTCAACTGACTCAGTCTCCGAAGCCCTAATAATTCGCAATGTATGCTGCATTTATCGAATGAATTCCTGTGGATCCTCTACAGTTCTCGATCTGTAATATTCTAGAGGGTTACAAGCTAGGAAATCATGGATCCTCAGGCTGTCTTGTCTATTAGCATTATCTGGGCCATGCCTCCGAGCCTGCCCTGCCATCAGTCCAGTCAACAGCTACACTGCATCTCTCATAGCTCTATCCTCCGCCCCTTGCTGTGGGACGGGAGGTTCCTGTACTGGAGGTTCAGGATCGGCAGCTGCTGCTGCCCTAAAATCCTCTGAGGCGGCGACGAAGTAGAGCTCGCCGACTGAAGTATGATCCTTGGCATAGACTAGGCACTGGCCCTGGTAACTCTCGGAGTCTGACTAGTTTCCCCTGCTGCCGACTTGCCGTTCAGGGCAGTGTTTTCTTTCCTTAGAGGCATTACTGTAAACATATAACTCGGTTAGTGAAGGGTCATCCTGAAAGTATATAGCTCTATCGCATGATCTAAGATAAGAAAAATATAATATCCTAAATGTCCTATAGCCTTCTGTTTATAGATGTGGTGCACAACACACCGATAAATAAGCCTCTACTAGACACAGTCTATGGATACTCTAAGAAAGAACTGCTCTAATACCACTTCTGTCACGATCCAACCCCATAGGCCATGACGGGTGCCTAAACTGGACACACCTGTATACCCGGCCAACTATACCTAGTATGTCTCCTGATCACACTCAAAATACATCAACAGGTAAGAAACCATACAAGCTGACAAGGCTATTGTAACCTGTGGGGTCGTTCCGTGATACACATATCCGCGAGCCGATAAGGCTGCCACGACACAGGGAACGCCCTAAACTATATGTCATATTAGCACAATTGTACATTCACGTATATGCGACTCATATACCACTCATATATAGTTCATATACAGCGCACGTACAACTTATACACTTATATACACACACAACTTACATACGTACAACCCACATCCGTATCCACAGACCTCTAAAAGTAAGAAAACAATAACATAAGGTGGGACAGGTCCCCCGCCGTACACGTGAATAAAACTAATATGTACATCAGAGTTTAGTACCCAAAATCTGGCTGCAGCACAATGGAGCACTCTTGGACTACTGAGTGGGACTCCTATGCTGGCAGATCCCCAACATATGTAACTGTACCTGCGGGCATGCAATGCAGCCCCCCAAAGAAAAGGGGGGTCAGTACGACATATGTACTTAGTATATAAAATGTAACATAGTACATCTGGAGGTATATCCGAAACAGAGAAGTAGAGGAATAAATTATCAAATCAGAAATGTGTACCTGTAGTCTGTAAATCACAAAAATATGCATGCTCAGTTTATACAATATAGACGGCCCTTTCAGGGGTCCAGTGAATCACATATATAGGACCATTATAGGCCCAGCCCCATCACCACCTTATTCCAACCCATCATTATATATATACATATACACCCGGCCCTCGAGTGAGGGGCTCGGTGAGTGATGTAGTGAATTATGCACGATAACGTACCTAGCCTGAGACTCAATAAAAGAAGGGTTACAGTATACACGAGTAGAGTCATGAGTAACTATATGCAATTTAAATCATTATCAAAGACTCGACAAAATAAGAAAGTTAAGCTTTTATTTGAGGCTCCGAGTAACGGTGTAGTCATCTCGAGTATCCTCTAAATGCCATTATGGGCTATCTCAAAAGTAATCTCGAGGACCCTAGACATGTATTAACATAGGGCCAAATCATTTATGGAATAAAAAAACACTCAATCTCATATAGTCTTTAAGACTTGGAGCCTGTATATTTGGTACTCTTTAACATATAAAAGTTTCTAGGGAAATGGTTCAACTACTGTAGGAGTTCAATATTCAGAAGTAAATAAGAGATTTTTAAGAATGGAGTTACCCCGGAGCTCATATCGTATTCAACTTACAACTAAGACAAAGACATGCCCAAAAGAAGAAGGAGAATAAGCTTTATGTAGTCTGTACTTTCCTTCAGGTGATCTGCATATACATATTTCATACCTGGCCCATTATGGGGCTCGGTGAACCACTATGGCATCATAATCTTATTTTCGTACCAAATACATATCAAGGGAAATGAGAGATAGTTGTACGTACTTATACCAAAACATGCCAACAGAAAGCTTTACATACCTCTTATGGACTCCTCTTAATCGTGTTTGTGTCACTGTCCTCGAAACCTTTTTAACATGGAAGTAATGCAAGTATTAACAACCTTATACTTTTCAGCAACTTAGACTACGCACGAGTATCCATAGCATTCATCCCTTCGCTCGCCTTCTCGACTAGTCCCTTAACTAGTTAGGCGTTAATGGAAATCAGATAGCACCTCCCCTATAATGTGCCCTATCCAAACTCCCCAATCATGTACTTAACACCTACAGACAACTAACAACATAACCAAGAGATCATATATATGTATATTATAGCAACATTACACAATATAAACCCCAAATAACTCATTCGAAACTATGATACCAAAACTAGGGTTTTTATCCTTCCTTTCGTGAATTCTTTAATTTGTGCAAAGCAGAGGGTCGTGTGGATGAAAATAGAAGCTCCCACGCCCTTATTAACTCATATTCCATCACCACCATACATCATCACACGACCAACAGTCACATACCACAAGCACAACACATTATTCGATTATAATTCAACTATAGCGATTCCAATTTTATTTATTTCGAATGTCAAACTTTTCACGACTTTTCCCCCACTTCAATCAGCCCAAAAGGTGTGTAATAAACCCTATAATAACATCATAAATTTCAAATTAGAGGAAAAGACCTTACCTTTCCCGGAATTGGCTAGAACTCGCCGAAATTGTGCCTCGGAACTTTTGTTGTGCGATGTAACGTCGTGGCAGCTTGCTGACTGATTTTTACTGCACCAAACTCTAATTTTATACTACTAATACTTCCATATCATCATGTTATAATCTATATAATTAATTCACAGAATGAAACTGGGACTTACCTTATTTTTCCCTTCTAGCCGTCACGTTTTTCTCCCTAGACTAGGGTTTGTTTTCTCTTCACTTTGGCTGAAACTTTGGGATAAGAACTGAGGTAAAGTCACATATTACATATATATATAGGTGGTCCTAGGAGGTGACACGTGTCATCCCCTAGAGGTAACACGTGTCCAGCCCCTATTGGGCCACCACCACGTGGCAATGGGGCCCACCTCCCCCAAGAAGGTGGGTCACCTACTTGACCCCAAGAAGGTGGGTGACCTGCTTGCTTGAGTTGCTTCCACGTGTCACCCCATCGTTGGCTGCGTGCGTTATTTCTTTTTCTTCCTCATGGGTTCGTAATCTCGTCTTATTTTAAGAGCCTATGTCATCCGTGCTACGCAAGCTTGGTATATATTCAAATAGCTTAGGTATGAAAAACTTCTAAGTTAGGGGCGTACATAGGTACATAGAGTCCTACAACTCATTACATGGCCTCCCACTCCTTCCGTCGTCTCTTGACCCTATTTCTAATGTTTCCTACTATGGGGTATCACATTCTCTCTTTGTAGGGTTGTTTAATAGTGTTGTAGCCTATCTGGCTCACATAACGATGTCTAAGGAACTTAAGAGACATTTCGAGTTTGGAAATTGTGGGGTGTAACAATAATAAACGTAGATCGTTTGTTTGGCATGTGCATAGGTATTCGTGAGAGTATCGGGTATCTTTTAAGTTGTTAGTTAGGGGCTGTTTTGGGTGTGTTGTAGTTCTTGTTGAATTAAAGGACTAAATTTTTATTGAATTAAGGACTAATAGTAGTTAAGTCTATAGTATTGTTGTAATTGTTGGACTATTATAAGGTCATTCGATGAAGTGTTGTGGCTATAGATTATTAAAAGTAACTTGATTACATCGTAGTCGTTATGTTAAAAATTATGGAATATCGTATTGTGCAGACTGTTTCAGAACATTCTTGTCACGACCCAACCTAGGGCCTAGTCATAACACGATGATCGAAACTCCAAAGGGCTACAACCAAGCCTCTTGTACATATCATAAGAATACATAAGGTAAAGTAAAAGCGGAAACATCATAAGAGAGTCTAAACTATGAATAGTAAATAAAGAATATCTCATTACAACATAGAATCAAAATATTTTTCTAATTAGATGCCTCTACACATGAGTATAGGCAGGGGCTAAGACATTTGTCTAGCTTACCCTCAATATGAAACATAACAAAAAGTCTTTAAAATAATAACCAACTCGATGACTAGTCCCCAATAAATGAGGACTCACTACAAACACCGCCGGATAGAAAAGCTTAACTAGCCACGTGGATGAATATGATCTTCAACCTCAACCCCTATATTATGAGACAATATAGGCAAAAAATATGCATTAGTACATTGGAATGTACTAAGTATGTAGGCAATGCAATGTGTAGAAAACCATATTTATACAAACGACCATTTTAAATAGCATGATATGAGAAGTAGTAAAATCATAAGTAGTCTTTAAGAAGGATCAATGCATGATAAACCATAAGAGTATCATATAAAGTAAAAGATAGGATTAGTCATTTAGAACATGAAAATGACAATATATTTGTAGGATAGGAACTCTTCTAATCGACAATAAGACCATGCGAGCTATAACATGGAATCCCAATGCTGCCCCTACATCGGAGGAAAAGGGGAGACTACTTGCCAAGGTAGACTCCTACATGCCTAAGTGGATCCACTAAGCTATTGCGTGAACCGAGTACTCACACCTAGTTTTTAGACCCGGGTACTCACCTCCAAGATGATATTTTGGGTACTCACCTCCAAGATGATATTTTGGGTACTCACCTCTTAGAAATTTGGATATTCGCCTCTAATCCCTTTGTTCCTACGGTAGAACATAATTATGCGACAAGAGACTTTATATAAGGACCCTATATTTTGAGTCCCCACCTCAAGTCCACATTTGATGCTAAGTCAAATCCCATGGAATACATACATAGCATAGAAATCATAATGACATAAATCATAGTCATGATCATAGGTTTGAAAATCATAGAGTAGCTCATTTTCATAACATAAGTGCAATGCAAGCATTGTCCTTCCAAATTACAAATCATACATACATAAACATAATTCATACTTGGAAATTCATGATCATAATTTATACTTGAAATTAGGGTAAGACATGAATGCATGATCAATTGACTTGAAAATCATGAAATTGACTTGAAAACATGCATGATCATAAACTTTTTTTCAGCTCATACATAATTCATATAGATAATATCATTAGGAAGTATAATTGAAAATACTTATATTTTACATCATGAACCCTAAAAATCAAAATAGGAGAATTTATGGAAAAACTCTTTAATTTAATGCAATAACCATCAATTTATATCAAAATAGACTCATGATCATACTTTAAATCATAATTCATGCAATAGGAGTAGAGATCATAAAACCCATAAAATACCATACTTTAATTTGATAGAAAATCTTGCAAAATTAATTGGGCTTCATGGATGAAAGGATCAATGAATCAATACCCACATACCTTAAGTGAGGACACCAATTAATTTGGAAGAACTTGAAAGTTTTGATGAAGAGCTTGAGTGAATTTACTTGAAGTCTTCAATGGAGCCCTTGAGAGTCTTTTGTAGAGAGAGAAATATTTGAGTAGGTGAATTGTAGAAGAATAAAAAGAATTAGGAGTTTAAGTTAATTTATAGAGTTGAATTAGGTCTTAAAAACGTCTAGCTTCATTATCTAACAATTTGGAAAAAGTCTAAAATTCCCTTACTAAAAATCCAACTCGGCTAGAAAATGCTTGCTAGGTCCACGACGCAGACTTGGCGCGGACCTTTCTATTTTGTGCAGTTTCTTGAGAAATCTATCTTTTGATCTACGGGTTCTAAAAATCCATCGATATTATTTTCCTGTAGGTTTTGACCGTCTGATGGATATTCTAAACTCGGATTTTTTAAAAAGATTAAGGATAATGCATTACATAAGCGGCATATTCCCAAGGCATTCTTAAGGAACTTGTGAGCATTTTGAGGGATGTTACAATTCTTGAATCTTTCTTTGCTAACTTTGATAAAGCACTTGAATGTGTGGTTGTTTATGTTGACTTGGTTGTTACGTAGTTGGTTTAAATATAAGATAAATGTCGCCTAATTTTCTAGAAATAAGCTACTAACATTGGAGTATGTTTTTAAACCTTCTCGTAGCTTAACCACAGTTCTTGACATCTCAATATAGGTTGAGACACTGCGGGTAGCGTGTACGTATTGTGTTACGGATAAGAATTGAAGGTATGTAAAGTTATCCCTTTTTTGGCATGTCTTAGATATAAGTGATATATGGTATGAGCTTTGGGGTAATTCCATTCATTAGTTCCTAGTATGATTCATGATTCTTATTCACTTCTTGATGTTAAAACTCTTAAAGTAGTTGAGCTACTGCCCTTGAGTCTTTTATACGTTGGATAGTAGTTGGTATATGAAAGTCCCTAATCTTAAGGACCCTATAATGATTAATGTCCCTAACTTTCATAAGCTGTCTTGTGTTATCTTGATATGTGTCTATGATCCCAGAGGCTTTATCTAATATGGTTCATAATGATATTCAAAGAATACTAAACATGACTATCACCCTGATACTCAAGTATTGATTAGTTTACTTATCTATTGAGTCTCAAATGATGATCTAAATGTATATAGTTACTCACTACTCTACTCGTGTATACTGTTATTATATCTCTTATCAAGTCCTAGATCGAGTATGTTATTAGGCACATTTTACTACATTATCCACTGAATCCCTCACTAGGGGGCCGGGTATGGTACATGATAATATAATGATGCAATGATATGGTTATGGTACTGAGTCCCATGATGGGCCGGGTATGGTATATGTGCTCACGACTTTATTCTTTGAGTCCCTTACTAGAGGGCCAAGTATGGTATAAGTATATGATAATATGATAATATAATAATACAATTATGGTACCGTGTCCCATAATGGGTCGGGTACGATATGTGATAATGGTATGCATGATTTGTTTCATAAGGCGCAGGTATAATGAGTTCTTGATTATCATATTTGTCTCTTGGACTCTGTACTTCAGTTATGATCTTTTTTATTGTATTTTATGCTTTACATACACAGTACACATCTCATACTGACCCCCTACTTCGGGGGGGATGTGTTTCATTCCCACAGGTATAGATGCTAGCTTCAGTGATCCACTAGTTTAGGACTTCTATTCAGCTGTTTTGGAGTGCTCCTTTATCCCGAAGGCTAGACTTTTGGTATAGGTCTATTTTGATGTGTATATATGTTTATTCAGGGTACACCAGGGCCCTTTCCTACCATATGATATTGATGATACTCTTAGAGGTCTATAGACATATGTGTGGGTTGTATGTATATGTGTTCGGTTGTGCCTACATGACTTGTATGTTGGGAAGTTTCCATTCATAATGGAAGCCTTATCGGCTTGTGTACGTACATATTTTGGGATGTTGTATATAGTGACAGCCTTGTCGACTCATGTATTATGATGTGTTAATTTAATTGTGATTTCCCAAGAAACAGGTTACCCTGATACATGTATGTAACGCTTGAGATGAAGTCCTGTTTTCACAAAGCCTCCATATTGTGTTTGGTTTCAGTTTGATGATCTGTAACAGATATGTATACGAGTGCCCAGCTCAGATACTAGTCACAGCCTACGGGATTGGGTCATGACATAGAATATGCCTAATTTATAAAATTCCCACCAGTCATCCTAATTGCCTATAGAATAATAGTTCAAGTCATTACATAATCACCATATGTCCCAGCATTATTTCATGTTTCAATGAAGTGTTCCATATGTCGTTGTAGACTTTCCTTACCATTGAACTGCAAAAAATTTGGGGGTTGATAACTGGTAAGAATCTTCAAGGTATCAATCTTTACAATGTATGGCTTTGCTGTATAAGGGAGGATTTTTTGACAACCTCATACTTATCCGTAGTGGTCCCCATGATGAACTACTTGATTTATTCAATTGGAATCATTCCTTTAGAGGAAACTTGGATCTCCTTAGCATGTTCCACTTGCTTTGTGGGATGATCGATTGTCTCTTGTACTTGTGGATGCTTTCTTGGTACATGAATGGATTTTTCATCCATCATTCCCTCCATTCTATACATTATCTTAATAGTTTGAGCATTTTGATCTTGAATATATTGGGTCAAGCCTTCAATAGCTCTTGTCAAGCTAGCAAGTTGTTATTTTACGGAAGGAGCATTAGTCACTATCGCATGCATCACCATCGTAGATGATGGAGAATAACATCAATTTTCCCAAACATGATATCCAAATATGTTATGCTGAGTAGATCTAGTGATTAAGACATCATCATCGGCTAAAGTAAAGAGCTCTTTGGATATACATAAGCTCAATCGACCAAGAATCCTCTCATCCATTTTAACAATGCCTTCTTTTGTGGAATTTGTAGGAGACTTCACACCTTTTGGAGTTGAACCAAAGTAACAACAGATTTAAATTGCACTTGTAAGTCTTGTTGTGCTATCTCTTGGTTTCTCGTGACATGTCCCATGCTTCCCACATTAACATCTAGGATGATTTACAAAGCAACAAAGAATTTGAATCCGATGGTTTCTGTAGATGTGGACTTTAAGCTGACCTTTTTGGAAGTCATCTCAGTGTTCTTGAACTTTGATTATTTATTTTTAAAGATAAAAGATGAGAGGTAAAGATTGTCCCACTGGGCTTGCCAATTTATATGTGACTAAGTTTCAAGCCTGAAAAATAGCAATCAAGAAAGGAAAATAGCACCAAACAATAATATTTATATTTCAATAATTTATGCGAAGATTACAATATTTATGAAATCTAATAAAAAAACATGTAATTCCTTGATTCCCCTATTCATGGTTGTCAACTCAAGAGCTTTACTTTGTTCTTAAATTGATGAAATACTTGCGGCTCAACACTTGGAGACAAATACTTCTTTGTATACGGAAGACTTGTAGATCACCACTAAAGATCAAGGATTCTCTATCTATTTTTGTGTGTCTTTCTGGTCTTATGAACACCCCATTTATATAGGCATGAGCTAGGATTTTAGGATTATTTTGATCCAAATAATTTTAGAGGACCTTGGACTTGAAAAGCATGAGTTGGGCTCGTCTTGTACACTTAATGGACTGACCCAAATATAATTTGGACGTTATTTAAGTCATAGAAATTTAACTTAAATATTAATCCAACTTTATTAACCAATGATTTGACTTGGTCAACGTATCATAAATTTAAGATTAATCCAAATTAATTACAGATTTATCAATTAAATTTTAATTTCTACAGGTATTTTTGGATTTTTCTCCATCTTAATTTGTTTTTCTTATTTTCTTAGTCTATTATATATTTCAAAATTACATGAAAAGTAACTATAAATTACAATATTTAACAATTTCAAATAGAGTAACGTATATTATTTAGAAATAGCATAAAAAGTATCATAAATCATAATAACTTACGACTTGAAATATTTAAAAGACATATAAAAATTAGGTTTACTAACAAAATTCTATCAATTCAACATAAATTAAGACAGAGGAAGTAATATACATTATCTGATAATTATATAAAAAGTACCTTAAATCACCATAATTAACAATTTAAAATATTTAAAATTCATACCAAAAAAATTGATTAACTTTCCAAATTTCATTTGTGTCATATAAATTTGAAAAATAAATAAATGTAATGACCCTCCAAGTCATTGTCGTCTTCTCCCAGTAATTTCAACATTTAGAGCTTTCTTGTAGTGGTCCCAAGTCATTTAAGACTTGCTGGCACTGACTGTTCAGTCGTCTGGTTGTTCATTTGGATTTTATGCCTATTTGTGTACTTTGGAGCTCTTTGAGTTTTAATTCATGACTTCAGTCAAAACTCTATTAAGAAGGCCTAAGATGGAATTCTGGTTGTTCCATCAGCTTCAAAATGGTCGATTTAGGCTATTGGCATGGTTAGCTCAAGTTTTGAGGCTTTTGGTGCCAATTGGAGCCATTTGGTATTTTAGTCTTCAAGTTTTGGCATAAGGTTGACCTTAGTCAATATTCTTAGAAAATGTGCTTGAATTAAAATTTCATCAGTACAGTTAGCTTCAAAATGTTAAGTTTTGTCTCAAACGATCTTTCGTGTAGTTTTCGAGGCTTCAGGTGTCATTCCAATACCCCTAGTAGATTTTATATTAAAATAATACTTGGGTGCGAGACCCACTATTTTATCAAGACAACCTTGGGTAGAAATTGAGAGTGTATCGATGATTTTGAAACATTGAATTTAGTGGGGTAGCATAGTGTGTTTGCGCTCACGGGTTTCAAAAGAATCTCGAGCACCTCATTGGAGATCTTGGTATTGGTCAAAACCATTTGATGCAACTCATCTGGTGCAGGGTCCTTCAATTTTTCACATTTTTGGGCGAAAAGTTGTGTTCGTGAAAGCCAAGTGCATTGTCTTCTGTGTTCACGAAACTCGAGCTGCATTCACAGAGGCCTAACCCTTTGTGTATCGAGTTCCCAGGATGGGCTCTATGTTTGGAGAGTGTTGGGTCCCTGACCCTCCACATTCATGGAGAAGGGTCAGGGTTGACCTATGTCCTTTGACCACTGCATTCACAGCCTTGCGTCCGCATTCATGGAGCTTCATTTTTAGCGATTTAACTTGCATCAGGTCCTAAATTGGCTTGGGTTCTCAACAAAGTGTGAAAGATGTGTGGAGAGAATCGTACAGAGGTAATTTCTACCCCATAAGGGCTTTCCAACCATTAATTTTGGGGATTTAATGGTGAATTTGTTGCATGAACTATTTAAACTTACTTTCAAGAACCCTGCATGCCAAATTTTAGGGCACAAGTTCCTAGAGATATTTAGGACCTTTTCACAGAGTCAATTTTAAGATTCTCGATGTGGGTCCATAATCCCATTTTAGATCCGATTTAGGGTCCAACTCTAATTATTGTGATTTTTATGTCAAAATATTTGAAATGATATCGTGATCAATATTTTTATAGTACGGCGGTGATCAGAGGTAATTCAGAAGGGCAAAGCTTCAGATTCGTGGACTTTGGACATGCGTGATTGGCTTTGAGGTAGGCTACGATCTACTTATTTTAGATTGTGCTTCATAAGATATTATTTTACATATTTTGTAAGTAAGTTAGGATTGTATCTAGCGGGTTCAAGATTATCCTTCCTTATCCTTATTTCTTGATTCATGTATGATCCTTAGGATAGTTTAGTATTATGAGACCCTTAGTTTTGGATGGAAATTCCTAACTTTTGCCTTAGTCTAAGGTTGTTAGCCTCTTTTTGGTTGATAGTTGATGCTTTATATCACCTAATATGTTTAGCACCTTCGGGGGACTTATGATGATTCTTGTAGTATAGTTTCTTTTGGTGTGTATTTCTTTTGATTGGTGCCTTTTGCTAGTGCGAGGATCGTGAGGTGGGTTTGGTATTTCAGAGATTCACTCTTCTTAGGCTTGTAGTTATACTTGGGTCCCTCTCTCTCGGCTAGTTTTGTATCCTTTGATGCTTTGTATCTCTATATGATGGAGTTAGTTATATTTAGTTCCTTTGGTTGGTACCTTTAGATAGATGTGGGGGGTTCTTGAGTTATTCTTTTGAATGTTGTTTCCTTTTACCTCCTTTCGTTGCTTGAATAGAGTTGTTCCTACTTATATTTATCTTGGAGGACTTTGGTGGCGTATTTTGGGCCCGAGGCCTTGATCGAGGACTAGATGGATTCCAGGTTAGTTTATGTGCTCTAGGAGTGAGGTACTTGTTGTTTATATTATATTTGCTATGTGATTGAATTGTTTGTGTGTTCTAGGAGTAAGGTACTTGTTGTTTATATCATATTTGCTTTGTGATTGAATTGTTTGGATATTGGCGAAGGCATGCATTGCATTGATTTCTCACTCATATGTGGTTCGTGGTACGATCTCGAGGCATGCATTGGTCTTTACAATCTTTTTTTTAGGAAGCTGGGTTGTTGCCCTTTTTACTACTAAACCTATATTTTAATGAGAGACTACCACCTAGATCATTTTGATATACTGATTTTAGATATTCATGAGGTGTCGAAGATGTACTCATTTTCTACTTGAAATATTATAGGCATCTGGGATGTACTAACCTTTTGACTTGTTCGGTCGGGGCTTCGTGGACCATCATGATCTTTTATTACTTTTTATATGCATATATTCAGTCATCACGATGAAAGGAATCAGAGAGGATCAATGATATAATACCTAGATCGAGACCAGACAGGTATATATATATGGACGTTCCTGAGTCCATTATGGATTCCTACCTAGTTGGTCGAGACTGAGGGGTAGGTATATATATCTTGGCACTTTGGTACTACTGGTTATATTGCATTACTTTAATTCATATGCATTGCCAATCACCAATATAATTAGTTGTGGTGTGTATATGTTGGTGTTATGGGGGAGAGCATACAAATTTGGTTTGTGATTATGTACCTTCTAGGCACATAGGGACTCGATAAGGTTTTAACTGACTATTTCTATATTTGTGGTAGTACGAAGGGTGGTTCTTTGTTTGGAGGTAGGTACTGCCCTTGTTCCTTGCTATTTGACTCTTTTTATGTAGGGTTGTTTTAGAATAACCTTCTTAGCTTTTATGTGATATATATGTGGTTATTTCTATTAGTATGCCTTTTGCTAGTTGTCTCCCTTAGAAGAGTTTGGTCGGGTATAGGTTGATGGGTTAGCGCATCTCGGTTTGTTCCTTACTTTTTTTACCTGCTTCCTTTACTCTCTCTCAATGCTTGCAACTTGTTGTTATTATGAATTTCTTTTTATTTCCTTATTACTTGTGATATATCTTATTTCTTACATGCCTACTAGGCTTGTTTTATCCATGGAGCTCAATCAACCTATGCCTACTGAGTGGTACTTGTTGGTACTCATACTACACTTCTACACCCTATAAATCATTGTATGGGTTCTAACTATTGATTTGGACATCGTGCAGAGTAGCTCTTAGTTTCAAAGACTAGGGTGAACTCCTAACATTTAGAGGTTCCTATATCCCTCTATATTGTATAGGACTAGACTTTATTTTATTTTTAAAGACAGTCTGTACTTATATCTTGTTTTTGTAGAAGCTTGTATTCTTGTTTCAACTAGAAGCTTGACTAACGACTGATACTAGGTCTTGGGGGTTATTTTTGTATTCATTTGGTTATCTCTTTCCCTTACTTTGATTGTTGTTATTATTTTTCCGTAAATCTTTTCTTCCACTTGATAGCCTATTGTTTATGGATTCAGACTATCAGTTAGGCTTACCTACTAGTAGGATATAGTAGGTGTAATACCCAGAACTTGGAAAGTTAGAAAATAAGGCTCAAAAATGTTTCCAAGAAAAATCTCAGCTTTTGGCATCAAGTGACGTTTTATGAGACCCTTCACGGCCCGTAGTGCTCATCACGAGTAGTGGAGAGGGTCCATAAAGGTCATCATTTGAAAGGGAAAAGTTAAGGAGGGATCACGGATGGCTTCACATCCCGTGGTGCTAACCACAACCCATAGTGTGGTTCATTTAGCCCTACTCCCAAGTACCTGATTTAGGGTGCCTACCATGGAAAGGCACCATGAGCCATGGTGGACACCTTGTGCCATGGTAAATTCTGTGAAGCTCACCCCTCAGAAACTGTACGATCCAAGCCTAGGGCTTAGACGTGACATGGCGAATGTAGAACCCAAAAGTACCTCCAACAAGCCTCTTAGCATTCTTTTAGCCTTTCATAGGTAATGACAATAAATAAACAAGCGTAAATCATAATAGTAAATCTTCAACTTACATATGTCCAACAATACCTCTAACTTTTAGATTTAACGGGGTTAAGACAAGTCCCTAGCACACCCTCAATCATAATAGAAAGAAATGTCATAGTAAGTCTCTAAAGATCTCAACATATAATAAGCTAGAAAGATAAAAGAGTATTATTCCCGGAACATGGGAACTCACCAAAAATAGTCTTTAAATGAAATCTCAACTAGCCATGTAGAGGAGAACGAGGAGGAGCACTGGTCCCTACATGGTTATATCATGTAGGCAAAAATGTATGCATTAGTACTTTAAATGTACAAAGTATGTAAGCATGCATGAACATTGAGGAAACATTAAAATATTTATGTAATATAAAATATAATGCAATGCATGCATAATCAATCATATAGATATTCGTTAAAAAATTTATTTTATGAGAAAATGAACATAACCGACATTTAAGACCATGCGAGCTATTACATGAAATCCAACATAACTCCCTACGTTGGCTGGGGAGACAATGACCTAGGCCAATTCTTGACTGACTCCATTTTCTTAGGATCAACCTTGATCCTATCACCAGACACTACATGACCAAGAAATGCCACCTCCTTCAACCAAGATTCACACTTACTAAATTTTGCAATCAATTGCCTATCCCTCAACGTTTGAAGCACAACTCTTAAGTGATTCTTATGTTCTTCCTCACCCTGAGAGTAAATCAAAATATCGTCAATGAAGATCATCACAAAAGTATCAAGGTAAGGTTTGAACACCCTATTCATCAAGTCTATGAACACTGTTGGCGCATTTGTCAACCCAAAACTCATCACCATAAATTGAAAGTGACCATACCTTGTTCGGAAAGCCGTTTTGGGAATGTCACACTCCCTCACCCTTAGTTGGTGATAGCCGGACCGAAGGTCAATCTTAGAGAAGTGACTTTCCCCTTGTAATTGATCAAACAAGTCATCTATTCTAGGGATTGGGTACTTGTTCTTAATGGTCATCTTATTTAATTGCCAGTAGTCTATACATATTCGAAACGACCCATTCTTCTTTCTCATAAATAACATGGGAGCACCCTATGGCGAAATACTTGATCTTATGAACCCCTTTTCTAATAAGTCCTTTAATTATTCCTTCAACTCTTTCAATTCAGTCGGAGCCATTTGGTAAGGAGAAATAGAGATAGGTTGGGTATCCGGGAGGAGATTGATACCAAAATCAACTTCCTTTTCGGGAAAGACACTAGGAAGGTCATCGAGAAAGACATCGGGGAACTCATTGACTACGGGAACCGACTCAAGAGGAGGACTTTTGGATTCGACATCCCTAACCCTCACAATGTGGTAAATACAACCCTTAGAAATCATTTTTTGGAAATTAGAAATTGACTTGATGAGTCCTACAATCTATGGAAGCATAAGATGCATGTAACCAATCCATCTCATGAATGACATCGAAATCTACCATGTCAAGCTCAATGAGATCATAAGGAATAACTTTATGCAAGATAGACACGGAATAACCCCCGTAGACCTTTCTAGCAATAACTGACTCACCAACGGAGGTAGACACCAAATAGGACTCTAATAACATTTCTGGTGACACATCAAACCTATTAGCAAGGAATGGAGTAACAAATGGTATATTTGCACCCAGATCTAATAGTGCATACACATCAAAAGCAAAGACCTATAACATATCGGTAATGACATAGGGTGCGTCCTCAGCCTCTTGTCTCCCTTGCAAGGTATAAAAGCAATTGGTGCGTTGGAAACCTTCTTGGGCTTGTTGACCATAAGCAATTTGGCTTTGAGTCCTACCACTACCACCTCTAAATCCCTAGCATGGTTGTCCAAGCTTGCCACACTTAAAACATGCATTGGAGCCGGCGAACCATTCCCCTTTATGAGTCCTTCCGCACTTCTTGCAAATGGGGAAAGTTTTAGCACCAATTTTCTCTCTTGGAACCATTGGGTTAGAACCCTTTATAGCACACCTTTTGGGAGGATGCCACTTACGAAACAAAAGGTAGTTTTGTTTTTTTAAACCACAAATAGTCAACACCATTGTGGGTCCATAAAATACACAAAACTCGAACCAGTAGTTATTACAAAACTATTATCTTCCTTTGTACAAAATGGCAAGCTAATATATAAATGCAGTACATGCATAACTTGAGTTAAAAGCACACTCCAAAATAGCAAAACTAGTCACCCTGTTCAAGTTACAAGCATATAGTTTTGTTTTCACTAGCCTTCAAAATTTCATACATAAGTGCCACATATATCATATACGAGTCCCCTAAAATATTTACAAAAACTAGATACATATGCAAATGTGATCTTCACAAGAGCTCCAAAAGTCTACTCTAAATGGCTATCTTCATCTGTCCCGTACATTACCTACGATAAAAAAGAACTATCGCTAAGCATAAAGCTAAGTGGTGTATAAACTTTGGGCTGGGAGCCATTAAACTCTTTAATTTCGTTGTTCATCACAGGTGGCTCAATAAGGTAAAAGTAAGCCCAAGTGAAGAAGTATATCAAAATATCGAATACAAATCTTGAAGAGTTTCAAAATCTATATCAATATTCGAAGGCTCACGTATCAAGAAACTTATAATTCAAGAGTTGTCAAATAATTAATTTCGCCCAATAGGTATTTCATGCCTTTAGACTAAGCACAGTCAATATCAAGACGGACCGAAGCCCCGAAATCAAGAAGGGTCATCACCCAATATCAAGAGAATCAAAAACCATGTTGGAAGTGGCTTTCCACTCATACTTGAGAATGGACGAAACCCCATCATCAAGACGAAATGTAAATCCAAAGTCAAGATGGGAAAGATTGAAATCGAGAGGCATGCCAATATCGATGACAAGTCACCGTATAAAAAAGGATAAAGTCCCCAAAAGAATGCAAAATGATTAAGCAATTCGTATAAGTGGGAGATTTAGTGAAAATTTTGCAATACTTGAGATAATAGTCATACCATAATACAAGACAAGGAGTAAAGAAAACAACCAATCAAGATACTTCAAATTTTGAAAAGTAAAATATTCCAAGTTCAAGTTTATACATGGACCTTGGCATTTTAGCATACAACAGGTTTTACCACAACTCGAGGAGCTCAATTCCTCTCCACCATAGACAAACCAAAATCCACTTTGTCAAATAGTTCTTCTTAGCTTGTATAAGCACTTATACACCTTAAATACACAATCAAATATCTACTTAAGTTTAAGAGTCTCATCATATCGAAACTAAACATCAAATCAATAAAAATTAGCCCAAACTTTTCAAACCGGAATTCTGGACAGCCTACTGTCTTTTTATTATTGCTCCATTTCGAAGGGGTAAATGGGGGAAATAGGCTTGTGACCTTAATAAAAGTTATAGAAATGTGTCTTAGGATCGCATACAATTTAGAATCACCACTACAACAATTCTATAAAAGAAGATATGCCCAAGATACCAACAGCAGTCCACGTAGGATTTCCAAAACAAAATCTGGGCAGCACCTCCCCATACTTCATCCCCTTTTCTCGAAAAGGTAAAAGCAAAACTGGGTTTTATAGACTAAATGAAACTTATAGACCTATGAAAAATATTTCCAAAATATCTTGAATCATTCGAAACGAATTTTTACAAAAGGCTTTATACTAATATTACTAATAGCAGTCCTATCCAAAAATGAGTTTATTAACAAGAAAAAGAACCTCCTCGCTGCCCCAACTATAAATTATATGTTCTTAAAGACCTCCACATAGTCGAGTAATACCTTTGATAATTAATTTATGGAATGAAATAAGAGGACTTACCTTGCTTCAAGCCAAATCTGTGCTGCCTCTATCTTTTCTCTATGTTTCTCTCTTTTTTTCTCTCACTTTCTAATTGTAAAGGATAACTTATGATGAATTAGTCATCAATACATGTATATATACCCTATGACACATGGCATCCCCTAATGGTGACACGTGTCTAGCCCCTAGGAGTGACACCTCACGCCATGCCTCCAACCCTAGGCTTCCACATGGCAGGGTGGGGTCCACCTCAAGTAGGTATGTCACCTACTTACCCCAAGTAGGTACATCACCTACTTGTCACCTACTTCAAGTAGGTGATTCTTATTTTTGAAGGTTTGAAATTTCATTTCACCTTAAGAACCTATGTAGGCCTCGCTACTTAAGTTCGACGTGTACTCAAGTAGAGTATTTATGTAAAACATCCAAGTCAGTAGCTTAGGAAAATAGGTTAATTACTACGACTCATTACTTGGCCTCCATCTCTTTCCAAATCCCTCTAGACCTATTTCCAACCGTCACTAATCACGTAGAACTTCACAGATAACATGGATCACCTAACAATCTTCTAGAAAAAAACATAGAAAGAAAATTGGGGTGTTACAACTCTCCCCCCTTAAGAAATTTTGTCTCGAAATTTACCTTAAACTATCCTCAAAACAAATATGGATATTGAATTCACATATCCTCTTCTCGCTCCCAGGTTGCTTCATTGCTAGAATGATTCCTCCAAAGGACTTTTACTAAAGGAACTTTCTTATTTCTAAGATCTTTTGTCTCACGGGCCAAGATTTGGATAGGTTCCTCATTATATGTCAAGTCAGGACTTATCTCAATAGATTCGACAGGGAGAACATGAGATGGATCGGAGCGATATCTTCTAAGCATAGAAATATGGAAGACATTCTAGATTCTATATAACTCTGGTGGAAGAGCCAGTTTATATGCAACTGGACCAACTCTCTCAAGTACTTCATATGGTCCAATAAATCGAGGACTAAGTTTTTCTTTTTGGCCCAATCTCATAATCTTTTTCCATGAAGAAACCTTTAAAAAGACCTTATCTCATACTTGATACTCAATTTCATGCCTCTTAAGATCAGTATAAGACTTTTGTCTATCTTAAGCAATTTTTAGATGATCCTTGATGACTTTTACCTTATCTTCAATTTGTTGCACAATCTTAGGACCAACCAATTTTCGTTCACCAACTTTACTCCAGCAAAGAGGAGTTCTACACTTTCTCCCATATAAGGCTTTGTAGGGAGGCATGCCTATACTTGATTGGTAGCTATTATTATAAGTAAATTCTATCAAGGCTAGTTATCTATCCCAACTACCTTCAAATTCCATAATGCAAGCTCGAAGCATATCTTCCAAGATTTGAATTACCCTCTCGGATTGACCGCCTGTCTGAGGATGGAAAAATGTACGAAAGTTCAACCTAGTACCCAAAGCTTCTTGTAATTTAGTCTAGAATATAGATGTAAACCTTAGGTCTCGTTCAGATACAATAGAAACAGGAACTCCATGTAACCTCAGAATCTCCTCAACATATAATTCTGGTAGACATTCAAGTGGGTAGTCCACCTTGATGGCCAAGAAATGAGTACTTTTGTTTAGCCTATCAACTATAATACAATTTGCATCATGATTTATTTGAGTGCGTGGAAGCCCAGAAACAAGTCCATAGTTATTATTTCCCATTTCCACTAAGGTATCGACAAGGGTTGTAACAAACCAGTTGGGACTTGATGCTCGACCTTTATCTGTTGACAAACTGAGCATCTAGAAGTAAACTCTGTAATGTCCTTCTTCATACCATTCCACCAGTAGTGTTCTTTAATAGTTTGGTATATTTTAGTACCTCCAGAATGCATTGCATATGGTGAAGTATGTGCTTCATTCAAAATTTCTTTTCTCAAACATCATCTTTAGGGACACATAACCTATTTTGATAAAGTAGAACACCATCTCCCTTAATTTAAAATCAAGTTGTTCTCCAATTTGAGCTTCTTTGATCAATTTCACTAGCTTCTCATCTAACTTCTGTGCTTCTTTCACTTGTTCAAGTAGAACTGGTTTGACTTGCAAACCGACAGCACTAGAGCCATCATAGTTAAATGCAAGACAAGCATTCATGTCTCTCAATTTAACAAACAAAAGCAAGTGGCTTAGCGATAAACTAGCAAGGGCTTTACGACTTAGAGAATCTGCTACCACATTGGCTTTACCCGGATGATAATCGATCGTGCAGTCATAATCTTTAATGAGTTCAAGCCATCTATGTTGCCTCAAATTCAACTATTTTTGTGTACCCAAGTACTTTAAACTCTTATGATCAGTAAATATATGACACTTTTTGCCATATAAGTAATGCCTCCAAATTTTTAAGGCTAACACTATGGCAACGAGCTCAAGGTCATGCGTAGGATAGTTCAATTCATGTGGTTTCAATTTTTGGGAAGCATATGCAACCACTTTCCCTTTTTGCATCAAGACACAACCTAAACCACGATGAGAGGCATCACTATATATCACATATTCCTTCACTTCAGTTGGTAGAGTAAGTATAGAAGCTTGTGTTAATGAGGATTTGATCTTCTCAAAACTCTCCCGGCATTTGTCATCCGATACAAACTTGACATCCTTCCTCAAGAGTTTAGTTAAAAGGGGGGCTGTAATGGAGAAGCGTTTGACAAACCTTCTATAGTATCCTGCTAAACCCAAGAAACTTCTTACTTTAGTTGGAATATTAGGTGGTTTCCATTCAACCATAGCTTGAACTTTACTAGGATCCACTTTCACACATGCCGCCAACACAATATGTCCCAGAAAGGCCACTTCACCGAGCCAAAATTCACATTTAAAAAGCTTGGCATAAAGCTTCTTCTCTTGCAGAATTTGCAAACCAATTCGAAGATTATTTCCGTGATTTTCACTATTCTTGGAGTATATTAAAATATCATCTATAAAAACCACTACAAGTTGATAAAGATAAGGCTTAAACACGCAATTCATCAAATCTATAAATATCGCGGGAGCATTTGTCAACCTAAATGGCATCACCAAAAATTCATAATGGCCATACCAAGTCCTAAAGGCACTTTAAGGGACATCATATTCCCTTACCCGCAGTTGATAATACCCAGACCTTAAGTAAATTTTTGAGAACAAACTAGCACCTTTTAACTGGTCAAATAAATCATCAATCCTAGGCAGTGGGTATTTATTATTAATGGTTACCTTGTTCAGTTGCCGGTAATCAACACAAAGCCTAAAAGTCCCATCTTTCTTTTTCACAAATAGCAGAGGAGCTCCCGGGGGGAAATACTTGGGAGAATAAAACCTTTCTCAAGGAGTTCTTGTAATTGATTTTTCAACTCTTTTAGTTCTGCTGGAGCCATTTGATAAGGCGTCATAGAGATATGAGTAGTTCTAGGAACAACCTCTATGGGAAATTCAATCTCCCTTTCCGGGGGCAGTCCAGAAAGATTTTTTCAGGGAAGACATCAGGAAATTCACATACCATGGGTATATCCTCAAGGCTTGGACCTTCCAAGCGTGTATCAAATATATGAGCAAGATAAGTTTCACAACCTTGTCTAACCATGTTCCTTGCCACAACCGCGGAGATGATATTAGATATCATTGATCTTTCACCTTGAACAATGATGTGTGAAGGTGAAGGATCTCTAAAGGTCACATGCTTTGACCTACAATCAACTACCGCATGGTATCTATAAAGCCAATCCATAACGATAATGACATTATAGTCTTGCAAAGACATTTTAATTAAATCAGCAGGGAAAACTAGATTTTGAATCACCAAGATACAACCTCGATAGATTTGATTGCAAACAACTTATTGACCCAAAGGACTTTGGACAAGAACCATACAATCGAGTGTCATAGATTTCACATTTTCAAGAAAAGCCAATGATGAGGAAACATACGAATGTGTAGAACCAGGATCAAATAATGTAATAACACATAAGTTGAATAAGTGAAATTTACCAACAACCACATCTTCTCTATCCTGATCATCCCCCTATCTCATCGCATACGCTTGTGATGTAGCTCTTGACCCACCAGCTGGATTGGTTGCACCTGCACTTGTTGCTTGTGTGTTTCTAGATCTTTCACCTCTATTCCCTTGAGAAGGGAGTGGTAATAGGTTTTTGAACCGAGCCTTCCGTATGCAAAGAAGAAGTGGGGTTAGGATTAGGACAATCCCTCACCTTATGATCGAAGCTCCCACAATTAAAACAAGTTCCAGAAGCTCTTCTACAAGTACCAAAGTGATTCCTTCCACATTGTGCACAAGTGGGTATACGAGTCTTGCTTTGGCCAGAGCTTGGAGTGCTGGCAGTAAAGGAACTTGATCTATTCTACTTATGTTGGGCGAACTTGCAAAAAGTATTAGCTTGGGAACTGTCAAACCTCCCCCTCTTTGATGGACCTCCCAAATCTGCATAAGCTTTCCTGAACTTATGTTCATTTCTACCATCTTGTTCCTTGTCGATCCTTTCCCAAGTAAGAGCAGCTGAAACTAATTTACAAAAGTTTTCATGTTGTAGGACCGCTATAGATTTTCTGATAGAATCATTCAAACTGTCTTCGAATTGCCTGCACTTATCTTTTTCATTATTAATAATAATCCCAGCATAGTGGGACAGCCTGAGAAACATCTACTGATATTCAATGATAGACATACTCCCTTGCTCTAAATTTAAGAACTCCTTTTTCTTTGTATCATGATAAGCAAGTGGGACATACTTCTTATGAAATTCTTTTACAAAATCATTCAAGTAAGAACAAGAGGTTTTTCCCTGGCATTCGGTACACTTATCCACCAATCATAGGCATCTTTTTGTAACAGTGAGACAACATACTTAAATTTGGCAGCGTCTGAACACTCTAACTGCTCGAACACTCTTTTAATCCATTCCAACCACTGCTCGACATATGTAGGGTCAATAGTGCCTTCAAACTCAACTCCACCCGTTTTTCTCATTTTCTCAAAGTTTAGTTCGTCAGGGTCAGGCACTCTTCTAGCCATGTGATGAAAGAAATCAGTCATTTATTGAAAATATGGATCAACAGTGGGGGCACTATGACTCATTTGAGGGTGTGGCCCAACTCTCATACCCTGATTACTTTCTGCTTAATATCCACTTGTACTAGGAGGATTAGAATTAGAAAAATATTCCCCAACCCCTTCTTGTAGGTAAAGTTAGGCATTATAGGTATTTAAACTCTCACGAACGGCTTCCATAAGTCTATTGGATGTAGAGGATGCCACGACTTAATTCCTTATAAGGGAAGATCACATTGCATTAGGGACATGTACATGATGAATATGCACTATATACAAAAAAAAGTAACAAAAACAAATAGTATACCAACAAGTCAAAACAAAATTCCTAGAATCATAAACCTAGGCTCTAATACCAACACTTATAGCACCCCCTTTGGAAGGATGCCACTTACGAAACAAAAGGTAGTTTTTTGTTTAAATCAAAAATAGTCAACACCATTGCGGATCCATAAAATACACAAAACTCGAACCAGTAGTTATTACAAAACTATCTTTCTTTGTGCAAAATAACAAGCCAATATATAAACACAGTACATGCATGACTTGAATTAAAAGCACACTCCAAAATAGCAAAACTTGTCACCCTGTTCAAGTTACAAGCATATAGTTTTGTTTTCACAAGCCTTCAAAATTTTATACATAAGTGCCATATGTATCATATACAAGTCCCCCAAAATATTTACAAAAACTAGATGCATATGCAGATGTGATCTTCAGAAGGTCTCCAAAAGTCTACTCCAAATGGCCATCTTCACATCTTGTCCCGCACATTACCTATGATAGAAAACAACTATCGCTAAGCATAAACTTAGTGGTGTATAAACTTTGGGCTTGGAGCCATTAAACTCTTTAATTCCCTTATTTGTCGCAAGTGGCTCAATAAGGTAAAAGTAAGCCCAAGTGAACAAGTATATCAAAGTATCGAATACAAACCTTGAAGAGTTTCAAAATCCATATCAATATTCGAAGGCTCAAGTATCAAGAAACTAATAATTCAAGAGTTGTCAAATAATTAATTTCACCCAATAGGTACTTCATGCCTTCACACTAAGCACAATCAATATCAAGACGGACTAAATCCTTGAAATCAAGAAGGGTCATCACCTAATATCAATAGAATCAAGAACCATGTTGAAAGTGGCTTTCCACTCGTAATCGAGAATGGACAAAACCCCATTGTCAAGATGAAATATAAATCCAAAGTCAAGATGGAAAAGATCTAAATTGAGAGGCATGCCAATATCGATGACAAGTCACCATAACAAGCAGGACAAAGTCCCAACAAGAATGCAAAATGATCAAGCAATTCGTACAAATGGGCGATTTAGCAAAAGTTTTACAATACTTGAGATAATAGTCATACCATAATACAAGACAAGGAGTAAAGAAAACAACCCATCAAGATACTTCAAATTTTGAAAAGTAAAATATTCCAAGTTTAAGTTTATACACGAACCTTGGCATTTTAGCATACAACAGGTTCTACCATAACTCGAGGCGCTCAATTCCTCTCCGCCATAGACCAACCAAAATCTACTTTGTTAAATAGTTCCTCTTAGCTTGTATAAGAACTTATACACCTTAAATACACAATAAAATATTTACTTAAGTTTAAGAGTCTCATCATATCGAAACTAAACATGAAATTAATAAAAATTAGCCCAAACTATTCAAACCGGAATTCTGGACAGCCTACTGTATTGTATTGTTGCTCAGTGTCGAAGGAGTAAATGGGGAAATATGCTTTGTAGCCTTAATAAAAGTTATAGGCATGTGTCTTAGGGTTTCATAAAATTTTAAATCACCCCTACAACAATTCTGTACAAAAAGATATGCCCAAAATACCAACAACAGTCTATGTAGATATGCCGAATATTGTATTGTATTGTTGCTCTATTTCAAAGGGGTAAATGGGGGAAATAGGCTTGTGACCTTAATAAAAGTTATAGAAATGTGTCTTCAGGTCGCATACAAATTAGAATCACCCCTACAACAATTCTATACAAGAAGATATGCCCAAAATACCAACAACAGTCCATGTAGGATTTTCAAAACAAAATATGGGTAGCACCTCCCCTATACTTCATCCCCCTTTTTCGAGAAGAAAAAGAAAAACTGGGTTTTATAGCCTAAATTAAAGTTATATACCTATGAAATATCTTTCCAAAACATCTTGAATTACTCAAAACTAAGTTTTACATAAGAAGTTATACTAATATTACTAACAACAGTCTCATCCAAAAACGTGTTTATTAACAAGAAGAAGAACCTCCTTGCTGCCCCAACTATAAATTTTACGTTGTTAAATACCTCCACTTAGTCAAGGAATACCTCTAACCCTAGGCTGTCATATGATAAGGTGGGGTCCACCTCAAGTAGGTGTGTTACCTACAAGTACCCCAAGTAGGTGCATCACCTACTTGTCACGTACTTCAAGTAGGTGCCATCACCTACTTAATTATTTTTGAAGGTTCGAAATCTCTTTTCACCTTAAGAACCTATGTAGTCCTTGCTACTTAAGCTTGACGTGTACTTAAGTAGCTTATTTATGTAAAATATCCAAGTCGGTATTTTAGTCAAGTAGGTTGATTACCACTACTCATTACTTGGCCTCTAGCTCCTTCCAAATCCCTCTAGACCTATTTCCAACTGTCACTACTCACGTAAAACTTCACAAATAACATGGATCACCTGAAAATCTTCTAGAAAAAATATAAAAAGAAAATTGGGGTGTTACACCTTTATCCTTGTTGAACTTTGGAGGAGGAGTATTGGTAGAAAATTATCCCACAAACTGTTGCCCAACTTGGCATTTGCCATTGTTACCATAATCAAAACTTTAAGGGTTAAAACCTCCACCATCCAATCTAGCCTTTTTGAACCCCCTTGATCTCTCTCTCAGCTTCTCTTCTTTAATTTGTTTTGCATAAGTAATTAACAGAGAGATGTCCATCTCCTTGACCAACATGGCTATTTTTCACTCTCTGGACACCAAGCTTGAGATACCAAAAATAAACTTGCACATCCTAGCTCTTAGGTCGGATACTATGAAGGGAGTATACTTTGATAACTTAGTGAATTTGAGAGCATACTCCCTCACGCTCATACTCCCTTGACGGATGTTGATGAACTCTTGGATTTTGGCCTCTCTTAGCTCCAATGGGAAGAAGCGGTATAGCAAGGCACCTTTGAATTCTTCCCATCTTATCATCCTCATTTCTTCATCCCTCTCAATAACCTATTATTCGTACCACACTCGAGACACACCTTTCAGTTGATAGGACACTAGCTTGGCCTTCTCATCTGGTAGAACACTCATGATAGCTAAAATCTAGTACACCTCATTAATGAACTCCATAGGGTCCTCATCTATTTTAGAGCCATCGAACTCAGGTGGATTAATCCTTTGGAAATCCCAAATCCTAAAGGTCGGATTTTGCATTTGGGGAGGAGGAACACCTTGATGCCCTTGGTTGGCTACGACTTGAACCAACAACGTAATGAAATTGAAAAACTCGGTATGGGTTACCCTTTCCTCATGATGTGGGGCATTTGGAATCGGAGAAGCTTGCTCTTCATCGTCAACCCTTGCTCTTGGAGGTGCTCTTCTATGAGTTATTATCTAGATAACACGAAATGACTCGTTAGTTAAAGGAAATCTTAGGACACTCTAAGGCACAATATGAATTTGAAAGAAGTGAAAACTTTCCTAAACGTCCATAGTCTTCTATTCATAGTTATGGTATGCTTTAATACCATGAACAAGATATATTTGATGTGGTATGTTGGATTCTGAGGAACATTCAAAACCTCAGGCATAGATACCAAGTTTTTCACAACCCAAGCTAGGGCCCAGACGTGACATGGCAAAAGAGGAACCCGAAAGTACCTCAAACAAGGCTCTTAGAATTCTTTTAGACTTTTATAGGTAATGACAATAAATAAACAAGTGTAAATCATAATAGTAAATCCTCAACTAACATATGTCCAACAATACCTCTAATTTTTAGATTTAACAGGGCTAAGACAAGTCCCTAGCTCACCCTCAATCATAATAGAAAGAAATATCATAGTAAGTGTCTAAAGATCTCAACATATCATAAGTTAGAAAGATAAATGAGTATTGTTCCCGGAACATGGGAAGTCACCAAATGTAGTCTTCAAATGAAATCTCAACTAGCCATGTAGAGGAGAACAGAGAGGAGCACTGGTCCCTACATGGTGATATCATATAGGCAAAAAAGTATGCGTTAGTACTTTGAATGCACTAAGTATGTAAGCCTTCATGAACATTGAGGAAACATTAAAACATTTATGTAATATGAAGTATAATGCAATGTATGCATAATCAATCATATAGATATCTTTTCAAAAATTTATTTTGTGGGAAGATGACCATAACCGACATTTAAGACCATGTGAGCTATTACATGGAATCCAAGTAACCCCCTACGTTGGCCGGGGAGACTACTTGTTGGAAAGAACTCAGTCAACTTCATTCATTTCTTTAACTTTAACTTTAAGGGCTATTTGTGGATCCATTAGCCTAACCTACAAGGATTCCCTTACCGAATCCAACTCAATGCCCCATTCGGTGCTAAGTCAATCCCATGGAATAGTTTAATACTTTAAAATAGTCATAGTATATAACTTGAGAATTCAAAATATCACATTTGGTGGAATTGCTCATTAAAAGCTTTAGTGATTCAAATATGCAAGAATTGTCCTTATAGATAAATAATCCATTATTCATAGCATTTTATCATTCTTTTATTTCATAAGACTTTCTTTTTATCATAGACATTGCTTTCATAAATATTTATTTGGAGTCAAAGCTTTCAAGTCAAACTTCATTGAAAAAATAGTAAAACTAGGTGGGTTTAAATTACTTCAACTTTCAAACATATATATAAATGAAATTATGCATAAATAATTTGAAATTTATTAATTAAAACTCATGCTTTAAACAACTCACCATGAATTTCAAGAACCTTTAAAGAGCTAAATAGGGAAAAATACTTGAAAATCATCAATTCATACATATGAAATAATTTTGCATAAAAATAGACCAATAATCATTAGTTTAACCATGATCCATGCTATTAAGTAGAAATAAGAATTACCCATAAGAAAATTTTACTTGAAATCTCGAGATTTAGTTGAAAGAGTTTTGAACTACATGGGTGGAAGAATCCATGGATAAACACCCACATAACTTAGAGTAAAGCTTAAAGAAAATAAACATAATTTATCATATAATTAAAATACTTTAGGCATGAGAGTGGAAGGAATACTCTCATTGAAGTCTTACATACCTGGAATCCAAAGCGTTACTTAGAATCGAAGGCTTTAATGAACACTTTTGAATCCTAGCCTTTTCTCCTCGCCGGAATATTTTGTGTACTATCTGGAGTATATGAATCACCGAAATAGTATTTCTACACTACTTAAACTATATTTTGAGAATGAGCAAATGAGTGTATAGAGATAAGAGTTGCATGAGAAAGCTTGATGAATAAAATAATGAAATAAGGTGTGTATTTATAGGTGTGAAGGAGAGACCTAATAATAATTAAAATAATTATAAAGAAAAATCTAAAAATTTAATGAAAGGTTGTGATGTCATGGGTGATGTCAAATGGAGGACTATTGATGTCATGGGTGCTGTCAAATGAATCTAGATCTTTCCATGATTGGTGAGATGAACCTTCTTTTAACAAAATACCCTTTTTCGGAGCTGCATTTGAATAAGATAACTTCATCATTAGGATTTGATATCTCATATGAATTGTTGCTCTAGAAGTCTAATTTCATGTCGTTTAAGAAGCAACCAATTTGTATCATCCTGTAGTGAGATATGATTTTTCTTCTACAAATACTCTATTTCATCACGGCACTATGTCTTGCAATAATTTATTTATTTGACCATCTTAACCTCCAAAAAATAAAATATGGTCTCACAAAAGTTATAGGTAATGATGTATGGGTTATTCAAAAATTTGAATCACCTAATTTGGATCATCCTATGAAAATTTATGATCAAAATACAGAAGCTGTATTATTTTTATCAAGAATTGAAATATCATATACAATGTTTTTAGGGGGTGTTACAGAAATCCAACTTTCCAAAGTTAAAGTCAAGGACTACAAGCACCACAATGACCCGTGGTGAGGTTCACAAATTATCGTGGGTCCCCCATCCAGGTATAGTTTTTATTTTAAGTTGGGAATATTTTGGTCATTCCCTATGTTTTCATTAATAAATGTGGATGGTTTTTTGGAGTATATTCTAACCGATTAACTATCCAAAGACCTCCTAACCCTCTGATTATCACCCTAACTCTCTTAATTAAAATGTTCTCTCCAAAAGTATGCTTTCCAAATCTCCTTCTTCCTCAAGTGAATTCTAAATATTTCTTCAATAATAAGCTTCAATTCTCTACAATTTAGGGCTTCTAAAGGTCAAGGTATGTGGAAATTCATCCTTGGGCCCTTTCACCCATGGAATCCCAAAGATTTCTTCTCAAAATTTCTTATGATTTCTTCTTCTAAAAGTCCTAATTTCATGATTTGCATTGAGTCTTCTTAATTATGGTATATTTTAATAATATTAGACTAATTATGCATAATTCACATCACATGGCATGATTTCAATATAAATTTTAAATACATATGCTATATGCTTGTTTCAAGCATGATTTATTAGTTATGATCATGAGTTTCAGGTTAGTTCAATTAAAGCATTATGAATGGTGTTTAAAGATGATTTAAGTAAGAATTTATGAATGATGTTTCAATGATGCTATAAGAAAAGTTATGGTGCAATAAGTATAATTCTTGCAATATCATATTAAAAGAGGTGATAAAGACAATTCTCACCAATTCATAGATTCTTTATGAATCAAGCAAAGTTAATGAGCTATTCTTAAGATTTTACCATGATGAAGTTGATAGATGAGCTATTCTTATGAAATCTTTATAAATATGGATTGATATCTATTATTGTCTTTCTGAATGATGCTAATGATTTTGTTTTGATGAAAGTTCCACTGGGATAATGAATTGGCACTGAGAGGACTTTAAGGTGGGGCTTGGTCCGATAGCCATTGTAGCTACCCAAGAAAATACTAGTAGCAACTTTTTATCCCAAACTATGTTGCCCGCATAGGTTTAAAGATGTCAATATGTCAAACTATTGGATCCACATATAGCATAGTTAAAGATAAAGTACCAAGATGGAGTCTACCCTGGTAAGGTGCCCTCTCTCTTCTCAATATGGGGATTATCAAATTCTATGTAATAGCACACATGATCTTAAGTATCGATAAGGTCTTATCACATACTAGTTAAAGAAAAAGTTATAAGTTCTCATGAAGATGATGTGTTGATGCATTGATCAATGAGTTAGATGTTTTAATATTTTCATGGTTTCCATTATGTTGCAAGATATTGGTCTTGCATCCCATGTATCATATTGATTATATCCTATATTTATTATTCATGCATACTTCTCGCATACTTAATGCATTCCATGTACTAACGCATACTTTTTGCCTAATTGTATCATAATGGGACTAACAATCATCGCTCATATCCTATTCGTGAGTAGAGTTGAACCTAGACTAGAACTTGTGGTGAGTCCTCCTGCTTGGAGGACAAGAAACTTTTTATTCATTTGCGTCACTTGACTATTCTATTCTCTTATGTTATCATGGGTGATCTAGAAACTTGTTTTATTCCCCCATCTAGTAGTAGAGGTATGTTGAATGCTTCAAGTCTATATTGTCTTCCATTTCATATTTTGAGACTTATGATCTATTTAAGTTATTCTTCTATGTCTTTACTTTAACTTATATTTCTTATTTACCTTACATATGCTCTTGAATGATATGTTAAGCAGCTTGGTTAGGGCCTTTCAGAATTCTAATTATCGTGTCTCGTCTAGGCCTAACTTGGGTCATGACAGTAGGTTACATCATGACCTGAGAAATTGGGTTGTTACAGATTGGTATCAGAGCTCTAGGTTTGCTAGTATTGTTGGGACAAGAGCTAGTGCCTAGTAGATTCCTGGAGATTGGTGTGAAGACGTTCGTATCCTATCTTTGGGGGGGGGGGATATAGGGCATCCTTAGGAAATTCCATTTTTGATTTCTTATCATGTGAAATTGCTTCAATCAACCTCTAAATACATATTTAAATTCACTCTTTGCTAGATGTATAGCACAAAGTTCTCATTAGATACGGATGAGACACCTAATCATGCTCCTTTCGTGTTATAGAATTGGATAGTTGTATTGGAATTAGGCGGGCTGGAAATGGACTTGTTATAGAATGTTCTAAGTATAGTGATGACTTGGTCGGAAGTGTTGTATTAAAGATTTGTGTGGGATTCATATAAGATATAAAGTAATACACTTATGATCAACCAACAGTTAGCTGAAAGGGGAAATTATGGAGTGAGGCACCCATTTTGTTGAGTAATAACTCACCAAACCAACTTTGGTGTACTTTTTCCATTTATGGACATTCTGGTGTTTAGTGATCATTATTCAGGATCCCAATTATGAGCATGTTGTACATTAGTTGTGTTAGCGGTTTAGAAGGTTAAACTTTTGACTGGGGTTATGTGTGATGGCGTTCGTTGGTGGCTTTTAAACTACAGGCTTCATTAAAGATTGGGAAATTTGCTTAGCAAACTCACCCTAAGAGTGGAGTTAAAGTAATTTGTGGGATTAATGACTCTTTACTTACTTCAGGATGCGAGGTTTGTGTGTTTATTATGGTAAGCTTTTGGTGTTCATTGCGGTGGTTCAGGTTCATTTTAGTTATTTTGGATAGGTTTGATATTCTTGTTCACTACATATTGACTCAATTTTTGTTGGATTAGGTTGCTTTTTTTAGATTTGTAATCGAGGGGTGGTACATGGATTTGTGGCTTCAGTTTCCATTACTTTTGGCTTAGATTCTCTTATTGGTTTAGTTTTCTAAGCAGATTGACAGGGGAGTTAGGCTTTGTATGGTTTTACACCTGTGGATTTGTTCGTCCCTTGGAGTGGCTTTTTTAGTTTTACAAGTACTTTTAAAACTGAAGATGTGAGTTTTTTGAGTCATTGGGATTGAACTTTGGGCTTGTACCCTAGACTGATCAAGCAGACCTAGTACCCCAATTATTTTATGCCTCTGTTTTTTTTTATCCTTGACTTTCGAGTACGAAAGTTCTTTTAGTAGTGGATGTTGTAATGACCCTTCAGGTCATTTTCGTCATCTCTTGGTAATTTCAGAATTTAGAGCTTTCCTATAGTGATCCCAAGTTATTTAGGACTTGCTAGCACTGACAGTTTGGTCGCCTGAACATTTGTTAGGGTTTTGTGTCCGTTTGTATACTTTGGAGCTCTTAGAGTTTTAATAGTTGATTTTGGTCAAAACTCTAGTAAGACGGCCTCAGAATGAAATTATAATAGTTTCATCAGCTTCAAAATGTTTGATTTATTCTAGTAGCATGGTTAGCTCGAGTCCCGAGGCTTTCAGTGCAAGTTTGAGCTTTAAGTTTTGGCCTAAGGTTGACCTTGGTCAATATTCTTGGAAAATATGCTCGGATTGAAATTCCATAAGTGTGATTAGCTCTGAAATTTTAATTTTGGTCTAAAATGACCTTACGTACAATTTCTAAGGCTTTTGGTCTCCCATATGGATTTTGTCTTAAAATTGCACTTTGGTGTGGAAACCACTTTTTTTCAAGACTACCTCAGATGGAAATTGAGTGTGTTGTTGAGTTCAAAACATCAATATACTAGGGCAGCATTGTTTATTTGCACGTACAGAGTTGTGAAATAATCCCGAGCACCCTATCAAAGATTTGGCATTTGCCAAAACCAGCTGATGTAACTCAGTTGTTGAAGGGTCCTTTAACCCTTTGCATTTACATGTGGAGAGCCGAATTCGTGGAAGCCAAGTGCATTAGCCTTCGCATAGGTGAGGCTCAAGCTGCATTTACGAAGGTCTGGACTCTTGTGCACCGCATTAGCAGAGTGCAGGGTCCCTGACCCTTCACATTCGCAGGTAGCCTTCTACATTTACAAAGAAGGGTTAGAGTTCACCCAGTTTCTTTAACCTCTATGTTTGCGACCTTGGGTCCATATTGGTGGATGTCCTTTGTCTAGTCTTTTAATTATGACCAGGCCCATTTTTTTAGCATTTCTCCAGTTTTTAATAGTTTAATGTATCAAGCTTAAGAGCTCTATTTTGGGCGATTCAAGTTGTATTGGGTCCAAAATTGGTGTAGGGAAGTGCGGGAAGCATCGTGCTCAAGCTTTATTTTGGGGCTTTAATGGTGAATTTATTGCATGAACTTTTTTAGCTAAATTTGAAGTTTGGTTTGCGCCCAATTTTTGGGGCTCCAATTCCGTGAGCAATTTAGGAATTTTTCACGAAGTAAATTTTGGGATTCCCAATACGGGTTCTACAATCCCGCTTTAGACCTGATTTTGTGTCTATCTTTAATTATTGCAATTTTGGTGTCAAAACGTTTGAATTGATATCGTGATCAATATTTCAATTGTGTGGCCCTAATCAAAGGCGATGTGGAAGGGCAAAGCTTTGGATTTGTGGAATTTAGAGCATGCGTAATCGGCTTTGAGGTAGGCTATGGTCTACCTATTTTAGATTGTGCTTTATAAGATATTATTTAGCATATTTTGCATGTGAGTTAGGATTGTATGTGGCGGGTTTAGGATTATCCTTTCTTATCATTATTTCTTGATTCTCGTATAAGCCTTGGGCTTGTTTAGTTTTTTGAGACCCTCAATTTTGGTTGGAAATTCTTGTCTTTTGCCTTTGTCTAGGGTTGTTAGCTTTGGTAGATAGTTGATGCTTTATAGTACCTAATATGTTTATCACCTTTGGAGGAGTTTTGGTGATTCTTGTAGTATAGTTGCTTTCAATGTGTATTTCTTTCAATTAGTTCTAGTGCGGGGATTGTGAGGTGGATTTGGTATTTTAGAGATTTACTCTTCTTAGGCTTGTAGTTGTACTGGGGTCCCTCTCTCTTGGCTAGTTTGGATCTTTCGATGCTTTGTTATCGCCATAGGATGGAGTTTGTTATGCTTAGTCCCTTTGGTTGGTACCTTTACATAGATGTGGGGGTTCTTGAGTTACTCTTTCAAATGTTGTTTCCTTTTACCTCTTTTCGTTGCTTGAATAGAGTTTTCTCTACTTATATTTATCTTGGTGGACTTTATTTGAGTATTTTGGGCTCGAGGCCTTGGTCGAGGACCAGTTGGATTTTAGGATAGTTTATGTGCTCTAGGAGTGAGGTACTTGCTGTTTATATTATATTTGCTATGTGATTGAGTTGTTTGGATTGTGGTGAGGGAATGCATTGCATCAGTTGCTTATTCGCATGTGTTTTTGGTACGATCTTGAGGCATGCATTGTTTTTTACCATCTTTTTTTGGGGAAACAGAGTTGTTTCCCTTTTTACTACTAAACCTATCTTTTAACATGAGTCGTACCACCTAGATCATTTTGATACATTGATTTAAGATATTCATGAGGTGTCGAGGATGTACGTCTTTTCTACTTGAAATATTAGAGGCATCAGGGATATACTCTCTTTTTTACTTGATCAGTCGAGGCTTCGGGGACCATTGTGATGATTTTCTAAGTTTTTGTATGCATATGTCCATCATCACGATGGAAGGTATCCAAGAGGATCAAGGATATAAGACCTAGATCAGGACCAGGTAGGTATATACAGACATTCTCGAGTACCTTATAAATTCCTCTCTACTTGTGATCCACGAAATGAGAGAAGAAAACCTTATTGGCCGAGACTAAGGGGTAGGTGTATATATCTTGGCACTTTGGTACTATGATACTACTAGTTTTATTGCATTACTTTCATTCATATGCATTGCCTATCACAAGCATAATTGGTTGTGGTATGTACATGTTGGTCTTATAGGGGGCCATACAGGTTTGGTTTGTGATTATGTACCTTCTAGGCACATATGGGATCGGTAATGTTTTGGGTTACTATTTGTACACTTGTGGTAGTACAAAGGGTAGTTCTTTGTTTAGAGGTAGGTACTGCCTTTGTTCCCTGCTATTTGACTCTTTTTATATAGGGTTGTTTTAGAATAGCCTTTAAGCTTTATGCGATATTTGTGGTTATTTCTATTAGTATGCCTTTGGCTTGCTGTCTCCCTTAGTAAAGTTAGCATATCTTGGTTTGTTCCTTACTTCTTTTACCTGCTTCCTTTACTATATTTCGATACTTGCAACTTGTTCTTATTTTGAGTTTTCTATTTATTTTTTATTACTTGTGAAATATGCTTCTTTCTTACAAGTCTATTATACTTGTTTTATCCTTGGAGATCATTCGACCTATGACTACTGAGTTCCACTTATTGGTATTCATACTACACTTATGTACCCTTTAAACCCTACTACAGGTTCTCACCTCTGATTTGGACCTCGTGTGGAGCAGCTTTTGGGATTTGGAGACTAGGGTGATCTTTCGGCATTTAGAGTTGCCTATCTTTCTCTATATTGGATAGGACTAGTCTTTATTTTGTTTCAAAGACAGCCTATACTTATATCTAGTTTTTGTAAAAGCTTGTACTTTTGTTTTTACTAAAAGCTCGACTACCAACTGATACTAGGTCTTGGGGGTTATTTATCTATTTATTTGATTATCTCTTTCGGTTACTTTGGCTATTATTATTTTTTTTGCAAATCTTTTCTTCCCCATAATAGACCATTGCTTACGGCTTCGTACTATGGGTTAGGCTTACCTATTAGTGAGATATAGTAAGTGTCATCATGACCTGAGAAATTGGATTATGATAGATTAGTATCATAGCTCTAGGCTCATCAGTATTATTAGTATGAGAGTGAGTGCCTTATAGTGTCCTACAGATTAGTGTGGAGACATACGTATCCTATATTCGAGGGGCTATAGGGCATCCTTAGGAAATTCCATTCTTGATTCCTTATTGTGTGAAATTACTTCGATCTACCTCTAAATACATCTATGAATTCACTCTTCCCTAGATAGATAGCATGAAGTTTTCATTGGATGCAAATGAGATGCCTACTCATATCACTAGTGCTTCGTCGCCTCATCAGGACATCGGTGGTGGTCAGTTGTGGTATGAAGATTTAGGGGAAGCCAGGTTCTAATAGAGTTAGTGGTCACTTTGACTCCTCAAGATTCAGTGTTGGAGATTCTGAGTATATTCAAGGATACATCACAGACAGGTGTGGTTTTGGGTGCAACGAGTAGTTCTTATACTAGAGTTGAGTTGATAAGCCCCAGCAGGGTTCATTATTATTTTCTAAGTATGTGATCTAGTTTCTTGAACGGGCCGGGTAGACTCCCCCCTTGTTTTCTATCGAGCAAGAGTTAGTTCAGGGGTTTGTTGGAGGATTGACTTTGCTACTCCGTCTAGCATCAGAGCATTTGATAGCAGCTAGATCTACTTTTCATAAGGTTTTTAGTCATGCAAGGATTATAGAGCATGCATGTATTAAGACTTACTGTGGTAGCGGATAGAGGCTCTGCCATCAACACTATAGAGATAACATCTCACCCTTAGGTAGATATCATCTTAGTGAGGGTCAGCCTCATTCTTGACCTATCAAACCTATGGCTGGAGCACCTCAGGTTCCAAGTATTCTTTGGTATATTATGGTACCACAATGGACATAATTCATGATAGCCTTTTCAGGGTTTGCATTTGAGGCTTTTGGGTTTTGGGGCTCATTTAATTCCTACCGAGTCATCTCATCCAGTGGACTCTCGTAAATAATATTATGAGTATGGCATATAGGGCCACTTTTCTAGAGATTTCTTCATAATCATACATCAAAGATAATATGTTCGACAGGTTCAGGCCCCTAGTGGCCCAATACAGTCAGCTAGAGGTGGTCCCAAAGTGTTAGAGGTGGTATTCAGTTTGATAGAGGTAGCCAGGTCAGCTCATCACACCTTTCACACAAGACTTTAGCCTATGAAGGTTACCTTGCTTGCATAAGGATTGGTCATTGGCCTTAAGAGTTTCCTCGATGTGGAACTACTACACATTCATCACAGTTTGGATAGCCTCTTAGGGTTGTAGCACCCTCGGTCAGAGGTGGTGCCTCGAGTATTGTAGTTAGTAGTGCAGATGTTCACTTAGAGGTCAGACACCATTCAGTCGTTGCTTCTTCAGGAAGGACGAGGGTCGAGGTCCTTGGTATCACTAGTATGAATGTGATCTTATATTTCTTTTACCCTTTGACTGCTTATAATGTGTGGATTTAGGATTTCATACCCATACATGCTTATGTGCCTTGCTGACTATTTGCTATTTATTGTAAAATCCTTATTTGGAATTACATGTATGTGTTTATCCCCCATAGATGCTTTCTTTTAGTAGTAAATCTTTTTGTCTCTGTGTAGGTGGTTGGAGAAGTGGTTGGGTAGATCTTTTTATGTTTGTGAATAACTAGTTTTGATTCTATTAGCATCTCATTTATGCTCTTGTGGGTTACTTGCCTTAGACGCCTACAATCTATGCTTGGTGTGTCCTAATTAGTTGGTGAGAGGCGGGTTGTATAGATAGTGCGTGAAAGAAGGTGAAGCCTTTTTTGGGTTGCGATAGATCTCGCTTAGTGATTCATTTCGATGCTTTGATCTTATTTTTGGCTCCTAATGCTCGGTGTGGAGTTTTTGCTCTTTTGGTCTACCTTATGGGTTACTTCATAGACATTGTGCCATTTGGGCTTGGTGGTTAAGTTGTGAATTCTGCTCCTTTCAGGTGACAACATTGGATAGTTGTATTAGAGTTAGGAAGGTTGGAAATGGACTTATTACAAAATGTTCTAAGTATAGAGATGACATGGCCAAAAGTATTCTGTGGAAGGTTTCAGTGGGATTCATAAAATAGACAGTGTAATATGCTTATGATCAACCAACGATTAGCTGAAAAGGGAAATTGTGGAGTGAGGGCGCCTAATTTTATGTGTACTGACTCATCAAATCAACTTTGGGGTACTTTTACCATTTATGGACTTTTTGGTGTTTAGCGATCATTGTTTGGAATCCGAATTATGAGTATGAGCTACACTAGTTTTTTTTAGCGGTTCAGGAGGTTAAACTTTTGACTGGGATTATGTGTGGTGTTATTTGTTGGCTGCTTCTAAATTACAATCATCATTAAAGATTGGGAGTTTTCTTAGATAACTCACCTTCAGGATGTAGTCAAAGTAATTCGTGGGATCAACAACTCTTTACTTGCTTTAAGATGCGAGGTTCGTGTGTGTTATTATTTTTAGCTTATGGTGTTAATTACGGTGGTTCGGGTTCATTCTGGTCACTCTAGATAGGTTTGATATAGTTATTTATTACATACCAGCTCAGTTTCCATTGGTGTAAGACCCCGAAAGGTGAAAAGTTGTAAAATGTAGTTCAAAAGAAGTTTCCCAGAAAATGTCATTTTTTGGCACTAGGTTGTCCTTTAAGGAGCCCTTCACAGGTCGTGGTGCTCTTCACTAGCCGTGGAGAGGAGTCGTGAAGGTGCAATGGTGAAATGGAATTTTGGAGAAACAACCACGAATGGCTCCACAACCTGTGGTGAAAACTATGAGCTGTGATGACATCTGTGAACCCAACTCCTCAAACTTTAGTTTAGGGTGAGTACCATGGGAGGGACCACGACTCGTGGTATCTACCATGAGCCTATAATATCCCGGGCATTTGAAGGTTAGAATATGATATAATAAGATTAAACATTGAAAAATAGCCTTGGTAGATTTGTGCGTCAAGTATTTCGAAAGATAAATTTTTCCAAAAATAGCATTTCTAGTAGGGTTCGTGATAGGTCCGTGTAGTAGACTTGCTCCCCATAGTGCAATTTTTCCCCTGGTCAAAATTTGGCCAAAATTCTCATTGGCTCAAAATTGGCCTATCAGAGAACAACTCCTTCTTATGGACTTAGGTTAAATTTTTTTGTACGATTTCAGTTTAGGGCACTTTATACTTTTCTCTATCTATTAATGAATGAACCTGGACATTTTCAGGACTTAATTCATCCCTATAAACTACCCTAAACCCCTATTCTCCCTCATTATTTCACAATTTATGTATTTCAAATAATTCTCTCTGTAAAAGCTCTCAAATCACCATTGAAGACATTCAAGCAATTCTCTCAAGATCTTCAATAAAAACTTAAACAATTTTCAAGTTTCTTCCAGATTCTCATTCAAGGTATGTGCATTTACATCCAAGGGTACTTTTCATCTATGGAGTCCAATAAATTTTCCACTTTTTCATTCAATTCAAGTATGTATTTTTGTGGATTTTTGTGATCTCAATTCCAATTGCATGAATTATGTTTTAAAGTATAATTTTGAATCTATTTTAACATGAATTAACAATTATTGCATGGAATTGAAGAGTTTTCTATGAATTTCCTACATTACTCTATTTAGGGTTCATGGCATAGATGGTCGATATTTTAAATTATACTTTCAATTGATATTATTTTCATGAATTATGTATGGGTTGATATAAATTATATGATCCTATATATTTTTAATTTAATTTCATGATTTCCAAGTCAAATGATTATGAATCCATATTTTCACTTTAATTTCAAGTATGTTTTCAAGAAATTATGATCATGAATTTCAAAGAAATTTCAATGAATGTTTATGAATGACTCATGAAATATTATGAATAACGCTTTAATGATTTTTCAATCAAGTTTATGAAAAAGGATGACTTAAGACCCTAATGATACTCTTTATGAAGTAAGATTCGTAATGATAGAAGGTCTTCACCAATATTACATGAATCACGTGATGATGAGATACTCTTATGAACAAGTTTTATGAAGTATGATTTATGAAAAGCTTATGATTGATGAAAAGTATGAATTATGATAATGATTCATATTCCGTGGGATGTTTACTTAGCACCAAGAGGAATTTGAGGTGGGGAATCAACCTAAGCCTTAGTAGTAATCTCTTTTCCCTTAACTACATTGCCACCATAGGATTATTCCCAATACGACCTAGCTAGCGGATCCACATAGCATGATAACCGTTTAGTGGGGGTAAAGTCTATCTTGGCAAGTACATTTCCCTTTTTCCATTGTATGAGGAGACACTGGATTCCATGTTATAGCTCGCATGGTCTTAATTTTGGTTACGATTATATCCCAAATATGCATGGTTCTTATGATGTTTTAAAATTACTAATCGTATTTACTTTTACATGATACTTTTATGGTTTATTGTGCATTGACTCTTCTCATGACTAATTATGATTTTACTACCTTTTTTATCATGTTATTTTAAATGGTCATTTACACAACATGGTCTTATTATGAATTACATTGCCTACATACTTATTACATTCAAATGTACTGTATCACATTGTAGGGATGGATGCTCTATCCTTTTTTTGTAGCTAGTTGGCGATTATCGAAGATTGTTTAGTGAGTCCTCATGCTTTGAGGGCAAACTGTGTTTATCTTTCCTTTCCTTTTCATTCTTAGACTATGTTGGTACATTGAGACTATTCCCTATTTTGTCATTACTTTTTTCTAAGGGTGAGCTAGGAACATTTCCTAGTCCCCGCCTATGTTAGTTATGTAGATGCATGTTGGATATGTGTATGGAGTCTATGTTGTCTTACATCATTCTAGTTATGCTTTATTCTTGGATTTCTTATGAGTTTCCACTTATTGTTACTTTATGTATGCTTATGATATGCTAAGAGACTTGGTTGGGATTTTCTCTGGAATCCTTATCGTCGTGTCACACCTAGGGCCTAGCTTGGGTTGTTACAGAGCCATGGTGGCCTTCATGGAAGTCACCTCCCCAAACCAATGTTTAATTCCCTCACCATGAGCACCACCACAGGACGTTTTGAGCTTCACGGCCCATGGTGGGCCTTCCATGCAAGTTTCATTTTAGTTAAATCAAGGGGTGTTTGGGTCTTTTTCTTAAGATATCATTATTGAATGTGGACAATTTATAGGGATTTATTCTATGCTATTAACTATCCTAAACCCTACTAACCTTCTCATTCTCACCCAAATACTCATAACCCAAAATCCTCTCTCTAAAGTCTTCTCTTAAGGTCCTTCTTCTTCCTAAAGCAATTCAAAGAGAAAATCAAGTGAAGTCCAAGAAAAGAGCAAATTAGGGCTTTTCAAACTCAATGTATATGGGAATTCCTCCATTATCCCTTTCTCACATGGATTCCCAAGATTTCTCTCAAAGTCTCTTATGAATTCTTCTTTTAAAAGTTCCAATTTTATGAATTTTCTTTGGATATTCTCACTTATGATATATCTTATGATTATTGATCAAATTATTCATAATTCACATTATTTTGTATGATTCAAAGATAAATTTCAATGACCCATGCTATATGATAATTTCAAGTATGTTTCAATGAATTATGATCATGAATTACAAAGTATTTCAATGAAAGTTGTATGAATGCTTATCAAACCTTATGAATAACTCATGAAAGACTAGGAATGATATTTTAATCAAAAAGTTATGGTGTGATAAGGTAGTTCTCACCAATTCATGGATTCTTATGAATGAACCATGTTAATAAGCTATTCTTATGATTTTACTATGATGGAGATTGATATCCATTATTTTCTTTCCTAATGATGCTAATGAATATGTTTTCATAAAATTCCTTTAGGATAATGACTAAGAACCGAGGACTTTAAGGTGGGGTTCGGTCTGGTAGCCATAGTAGCAACCCAAGGGAATTCTAATAGCAATCTTTAGTCCCTAACATTCCCTCTTCTCGATGTGGGAGTACATCTAATTCCATGTTATAGCTCACATGGTCTTATATGTCGATTAAAGGTCCTATCTCACATCAATATTAATAAAAATGTATAAGGTTCTCATAATAATATTTTGATTCATTGACCATATGATTATGATGTTTCAAAGTTTTAATCATGTTTTAAGATAATGGTCATGCATCCCACGTTCATATTGATTGTCCTATATATTTTTCATGCATACTTCTCACATAATTAGTGCATTTTATATACTAATAAATATTTTTCCCTACATTGTATCATAATATAAGGTCCGACAATCATCACACACCTCCCATTCATGGATAGAGTGGAGCTTTACTTTTCTATAGTTGGTGAGTCCTCATGCTTTGAGGATCAAAATTTTATCTTTTATCATTCTAATGAATTTTCATATGTTGTCATGGGTGAGCTAGAAGGTTGTCTTATTTCCCCATCTAGTTAGTAGAGACATGTTACATGTTATGGAGTCTATGTTTTTTTCATTTGAGTTTAAGAATTGTTCTCGTTTATTGAGATTTTCCATGTTGAGAATTTATTTCTGCTTATATATCTTATATCATTGATTTACTTACCTTATATATGCTCAAGTATGATATGCTAAGAAGCTTGGTTGGGGTCCTTCAAGATTCAGATCATCGTATCGCACCTAGGGTCTAGCTTGGATCGTGATAGTTGGATTAGGGTGCTTTCCTCAAATTTGCACTCGAGGGGTGGTACATGGATTCATGGCTTTAGTTTCCATCACTTTTGTCTTAGATTATCTTATTGGTTCAATTTTCTAGGAGTTTCGTTTGTAGTAGAGTGACAGTGGAGTTGGGTTTAGTATAGTTTTATACCTGTAGATTTGGTCATCCCTTAGAGTAGCTTGTTCAGTTTTGCAAGGTAGTTTTTATACTCTAGACATGGGTTTTAAGATTCATTAGGATTGAAATTTAGACTTGAGCCCTAGGCTGGGTTACTTATTTCAGTTTTCACCACTCTTCAACGTCTAGGTGGTGCTTATCTTTCTTTTATTGTTGTTGTTCGCCTGGTTATTTGGGCAGTGTTCAGATGGTACTGGGAACTGTTAGTATAGTTTAGGATGGGTAAGATACCTATGATGGATAGAGGGTATTGGGTTTAGAGTATAAAGTTGAGAATTCAACAAATGAGTAGTTAGCATTTTCTTTTGTTTGTTGGTCACTCGGTTCTGTGGTGTCTTTGTGGTATTGGTTCATCTCAGCTTAGTATGTTGTATTTAGTTGTGTTTGGCCTGGTTAGAAGGGATTTAATATCCAATGGAAGGTATTGGTGGTTGGTTTAAGTTTTGGAGCGAAGAGGTTAATTCGAGAGTTTTCTCTTGGCTTGGGTTCTGAGTTGGCTTCTTTCATTCTGGGAGGGGGTGTATGGAAGTCTAGCAGAGCAAGCAGACCTAGTACCCTAATCTTTTTTTATGCATTTAGTTCTTTTCTGATCCTTGACTTTTGAGGACAAAAGTTCATTTAGTAGTGGATGTATTAATGATCCTCCAAGTCATTTTTATCTTCTCCTGGTAATTTCAGCATTTAGAGCTTTTCTATAGTGACCCAAGTCATTTAGGACTAGCTAGCACTGACAATTTAGTTGTTTTATTGTTCGTTTGGATTTTATGCCTTTTATGTACTTTAAGCTCTTTTGGAGTTTAAATGGTTGACTTTTGTCAAAACTCTAGTAAAATGGCCTCAGAATGGAATTCTAATATTTCCATCAACTTTGAAATGGTCAATTTAGGCTAGTAGCATGGTCAGCTTAAGTTTCAAGGCTTTCAGTGTGAGTTTGAGCCATTTGACATTTTTTTAAAAGTTTTGTCCTAAGGTTGACCTAGGTCAACTTTCTTGGAAAATGTGCTCGAATTATTCCATCAGTGCAGTTAGCTCTGAAATGTGGAGTTTGGTCTAGAAAAACCTTTTGTACAGTTTCTAAGGTCTCTGAGCTCCTTTGTGGATTTTGGCTTAAAATGCATCGAGTGTAGGACCCACTTTTTATCAAGAAGACCTCGGATGAAAATTCTGATATTCCGTTGACTCTAGAATATCAAATTTAGTAGGGTAGCATAGTTTGTTTGTGCCCATAGGGTTCTGAATGATTCCCGAATACCCCATCAGATATCTTGGCATTAGCCAAACCCAGTTGATCTTTGCGTTTATGTAAAGAGAGTCATGTTTGCAGAAGCCAAGTGCATTGGCCTCCATATTCATGGGGCTCGATCAGCATTCGCGGTGGCCTGGCCCCTTGTGCAATGTGTTTGAGGGATAGGCTATGCGTTTACGGAATGTTGGATTTCTGACCCTCCGCATTAGTGGGTATCCTTTTACGTTCTCGTAAAAGGGTCTCAATTGACCCAATTCCTTTGACCACCATATTCATGGACTTAGGTCCGCGTTCATGGAGGTCTTTTGTCTTGTGTTTTAATTCAGACCAGACCTGTTTTTCAACATTTCTCCAAGTTTTCAAAGTTGAGTATCTTGAGCTTGGGAGCTCTATTTTGAGAGATTCAAGTTGCCTTAGGTCCGAAATTGGCATGGGTTTGCAACAAAGTTTTCAGGGAAGTGTGGGGAGCATCGTGCGGAGGTAATTATTGCCCGATAGGGGATTTCCAAGCTTTATTTTGGGGCTTTAATGGTGAATTTGTTGCATGAGTTATTTTAGCTCAATTTCAAGCTCGGTTTGCACCCATTTTTGAAGTATGAGTTCCTGGAGTTATTTAGGACCTTTTCACAAAGTAAATTTGGGGATTCCCAATGCAAGTTCCATAATCCTATTTTAGATCCAATTTTGGGTCTGTTTTTAATTATTGAGATTTTAATGTCAAAACTTTTGATATGGCATTGTGGTCAATATTTTGATAGTGTGTCGGTCAACAGAGGTGATTTAAAAGGGCAAAGCTTCGGATTCATGGACATTGGAGCATGCGTGATTGGCTTCGAAGTAGTTTATAGTCTACTTATTTTAGATTGTTCTTCATAAGATATTATTTAGCAGATTTTGCATGTGATTTAGGATTATATGTGGCGGGTTTAGGATTATCCTTCCTTATCCTTATTTCTTGATTCTCGTAGAAGCCTTAGTCTAGTTTAGTATTGTGAGACCATTAGTTTTGGTTGGAAATTTCTAGCTTTTGCCTTAGTCTAGGGTTGTTAGCCTCTCATTGATTGATAGTTGATTTTCTATAGCACCCAGTATATTTAGCACCTTCGGGCGAGTTTTGGTGATTCTTGTAGTATGGTTTCTTTCAATGTGTATTTCTTTTGATTGGTACCCTTTATAAGTGCGGGGAATGAGTGGTAGGTTTTGTATTTTAGAGATTCACTCTTCATAGGCTTATAGCTGTAATGGGTCTATCTCTCTGGGCTAGTCTTGGATACTTCGATGTTTATTATCATTGTAGGATGTAGTTAGTTGTGCTTTGTCCCTTTGGTTGGTACCCTTAGGTAGATGTTGGAGTTATTGGGTTACTCTTTCGAATGTTATTTCATTTTAACTCCTTTAGTTGCCTAAACAGATTTAGTCCTACTTATATTTATCTTGGGGGAGTATATTAGTGTATTTTTGGCCTGGGGCCTTAGTTGAGTACCAGCTAGATTCCCTGTTAGTTTATGTTCTCTAGCATTAAGGTACTTGTTGTTTATATTGAATTTGATATGTGATTGAATTTTTTGTATGTTGGTGAGGCATGCATTGTATTTTTTGCTCATTCACACGTGTTTTGTTGTACAATCCCGGGGCATAAGTCAATTTTTACTATATGTTTTTCAAGGAAGCGGGATTATTGCCTTTTTTTACTACTAAACCTATCTTTTTACGAAAGCCATACCACTTGGATCATTTTGATATACTGATTTTAGATATTCATAAGGCATCGAGGATGTACTCTTTTTCTATTTGGAATATTAGAGGCATCTAAATGTACTCACCTTTTTACTTGATCGATCAGGGCTTTTTGGAACATTGAGATGATTTTCCTACTTTTTGTATTCATATATCTGGTCATCATGATGTTAGGGATCCAAGAGGATCAAACATATAATACATGGATTAGGACCAATCAGGTAAAATATGAACTTTCTTGAGTCTCCTATGGATTCGTCTCTACATGTTAGTCTTATGGGGGCCATATGAGTTTGGTTTTTGATTATGTACCTTCTAGGCACATAGGGACTTGGTAAGTTTTTCATTGACTATTTGTATACTTGTGGCAGTACGAAGGGTGGTTCTTTGTTTGGAGGTAGGTACTGCCCTTTTTCCTTGTAATTTGACTCTTTTTATGCAAGGTTATTTTAGAATATCCTTCTTAGCTTTTATGTGATAGTTGTGGTTATTTATATTAGTATGCTTTTGGCTAATTGTATCCCTTATCAGAGTTTGGTTGGGCATAGGTTGATGGTCTAGGACATCCAAGTTTGTTCCTCCCTTCTTTTATCTGCTTCCCTAACTCTCTTTCAGTTCTTGAAGCTTGTTTTTATTATGAGTTTCTTGTTGTTTCTTTATTACTTGTGATATATGCTCCTTTCTTACATGCTTATTATGTTTGTTTTATCCCTAGAGCTCAGTCGGCCTATGCCTACTGATTGCCGCTTATTCATACTACACTTCTGTACCCTATAAATCATGTACTGGTTTTCACCACTAATTTGGACCTCATGTGGAGCATTTCTTGGAATTTTGAGATTGCTGAGTTGCTGGCATTCAGAGTTGCCTATCTCCCTCTATATTGGATAGGATTAATCTTATTTTGTTTTAGGAGACTGCCTATACTTATATCTTATTTTTGTAAAAGCTTGTACTCTTATTTTGACTAGAAGCTCGACCATTGACTGATATAAAGTCTTGGGTCTTATTTTTGTATTCATTTGGTTATAGATTTCAATTACTTTGATTATTGTTGTCCTTTTCTATAAATCATTTCATCTGCGTGATAGCCCACTATTTATGGATCCGAGCTATGGGTTAGGCTTACCTACTTTTGGGATATTATCGGTGCCATTATTTATGATATAAGAAATTGAATTATAACAAATTGATTTCAGAGCTCTACGTTTGTCGGTATTATTGGTACAAGAACTAATTCTGAGTTGAGTCTTGCATATCGGTGTGGAGATGTCTGTATCATATAATTGGGGTCTATAAGGCATACTTAGGAAATTCCATTCTTGATTCCATATCATGTGAAATAGCTTTGATCAACCTCTAAATACAACTTTCAATTCACTCTTCCCTAGATGGATACCACAAAGTTTTAGTTGGATGAAGATGAGATGCCTACTCATATCACTAGCGTTTCATCACCTAAACAGAACACCGATGATGTTCAATTGCAATGTAAGGATTTGGGGAGCAGCCCTAGTTCTGACAGAGTTAGTGGTCACTTCGACTCCTCATGATACTGTGTTGGAGATTTAGAGTACATTTGAGGATACACCGCAAATAGGTATGGTTTTGGGTATAATGAGTGGTTCTCAGACTAGAGTTGGGTTAGTAGGCCCCTCGCAGGGTTCATTATCACTTTCTGAGTATATGATTGAGTTTCTTGAGTGGGACATGCAGACTCCCACCTTGTTTTCTACTGAGCGGGAGTCGATTAAAGGGTTTGTTAGAGGATTGACTTCGCCACTTCATCTAGCATTGGAGCATTTTATAGCAGTTGGATCTACTTTTTCTCAGGTTTTTAGTCATGTAAGGGAGGTGGAGCATGCATGTATTTAGACTTATAGTGGTAGAGTTAAGAGGCCCTACTGGCAACACTGTAGAGATAGTATCTCACCTCGAGGTAGGTATCATCTTAGTGAGGGTTAGGGTTAGAGAACTTCAAGTTCAAGCGGTTCTTTGGTAGGTTATGGTATCCATAGTGGACAGAGTTCAAAACAACCTTCTCAGTGTTTGCATTTGGGGTATTCATGGTTTGGGGCTCATTATATTCCAGCTAAGTCATCTTGACCAATGGCCTTTGTTAGAGATTACCCTATAATCATACATCACAAACGATAGGCTCTACAGGTTCAGGACCCTAGGTCCCTAGTACTGTCAACTGGGGTTCCCTAGAGTGTTAGAGGTGGTATTCAGTCTGACAAAGTAGCTAGGGGATCTCATCAAACCCTTCACACCATACTTTAGCCTATATGGGTTGACTTGCTTGTGGAGGGGGGGAGTGTGCCCAATATGGTTGTACATTCATATCAGTTTGGACAACCTCTTGGGTTTATAGCAGACTCGGTCAGAGGTAGTTCCCCAAGTATTGCAGTCAGTAGTGCAAATGTTCACTTTGAGGTTGGATATGATCCATTCATCACTTCTACAAGCAGGTAGAGGTCCAAGGTCCCAGTATCACTAGTATGCATGTGATCTTATATTTCTTTTGCCCCTTGAGTGCTTATAATATATGGATTTGAGTTTTATACCCGTACATGCTTTTGTGCCTTACTGACTATTTGCTATTTATTGTGAATTCCTTATTTGGCATTATGTATATGTGGTAGATAATTTCTTTTAGTAGTGGATCATTTTGTCTTTGTCTAGGTGGTTGGAGAAGTGGTCTAATAGCTCTTCTTATCTTTGTGGATTGCTAGTTTTGATTCTATTAGCATCCCATTTTTTCTCTTCTGGGTTACTTGGCTTAGATGACTTATTTGTCTTCTTGGCGTGTCCCGATTAGTAGGGGATATGTGGGTTGGAAAGATAGTGCATGAAGGCATGTGTAGCCTTTTGTAGGTTATGATAGATCTCACTTATTGATTCTTTCTGATGTCGTGATCTTATCTTTGGTTCCTAATGCTCATAGTTGAGTCTTTTCTCTTTTAGTCTACCTGATGGGTTCCTTCATATTAGTTGTGGTGTTTGGGTGTAGTGGTCAAGTTGTGAATTCTTCTTCTTTCATGTTATAGCATTGGATACTTGTATGGGAGTTAGGAAAGTTGGAAATTGACTTGTTACAAAATATGTTAAGTATAGTGATGACTTGGTTGGAAGTGTTCTGTGGAAGACTACTATAGAATTCATAGAAGAGACAAAGTAATATGCTTATGATCGACCAGCGGTTAGATAAAAGGGGAAATTATGGAGTGAAGGCACCTATTTTGTTGAGTACTGATTCATCAAACCAGCTTTGGGGTACTTTTGCCATTTATAGACTTTCAGGTGTTTAGAGATTATTATTTCGAATCCTAATTATGAGAATGTTCTACATTAGTTATCTTAGTAGTTTAGTATGTTAAACGTTTGGTTGGGGTTTTGTCTGGTGGGGGTCCATTGGTGGATTCTAAACTACAATCTTCATTAAAGATTGACAATTTACTTAGCAGACTCACCTTCAAGATGTAGTCAAAGTAATTCACAGGATCAACAACTCTTTACTTTCTTCAGGATCGAAGCTTTGCGTGTATTATTATGGTTAGCTTGTTCTCTACATACCGACTTAGTTTCCATTGAATTAGGGTGCTTTACTTATATTTGCAATCGAGGGGTGGTACATGGATTCATGGCTTCAATTTCCATTGCTTTTGTCTTAGATTCTCTGATTGGTTCATATTTCTAAGAGTTCTGTTCGTATTAGATTAACAGTGGAGTTGGACTTAGTATGGATTTTTCACCCGTGGATTTTTTCATCCCTTGGAGTGGCTTATTCAATTTTGTAAGTACTTTTAAAACATAAGACATGGGTTTCGGGAGTCATTGAGATTGAACTTTGGGCTTGTACCCTAGGTTGAGTTACTTATTTCGGCTTTTACTACTTTTCGATGTATAGGTGGTACTTGTCTTCCTTTCATCGCTGTTGTTCGCCTGGTTATTTGGGTAGTGTTTAGATGGTGCTGGGAAATGTTAGTATGTTTCAGGATGGGTAGGATACCCATGATGGCTAGAGGGTGTTAGGTGTGGAATATAAAGTAGATAATTTGACTTATGATCTAGTTAGCATTTTCTCTTATCTGTTAATCACTCGGTTCTGTGGTATAGGTTCATCTCAGCTTAGTATGTTGTATTCAGTTGCATTTGGCCTGGTTGGAAAGAATTCAACATCCAATGAAAGGTATTGGTGGTTTGTTTATGTTTTGGAGCGAAGAGGTTAATTAGAGAGTTTTCTCTTAGCTTGGCTCTGGGAAGGGGTGTATGGATGTGTGGCAGAGCAAGCATACCTAGTACCCTAATCTTTTTATGCCTTTGGGTTCTTTTCTGATCCTTGACTTTCGAGTACAAAAGTTCTTTTAGTAATAGATATATTAATGATCTTTCAGGTCAATTTTTTCTTCTCCTGGTAATTTTAGCATTTAGAGCTTTCCTATCATGATCCTAACTCAGTTAGTACTTGTTGGTACTGACAGTTTGATCACTTGGACGTTCGTTTGAGTTTTATACTAGTTTAGGTACTGTGTAGCTCTTAGAGTTTGAATGGTTGACTTCGGTAAAAAAATTCAACAAGATGGCCACAAAATTGAATTCAGATGGTTCCATTAGCTCCGAAATGGTTGATTTGGGCTAGTAGCATGGTCAGCTCGAGTCTCGAGGATTTTGGTGTGAGTTTGAGCCATTTGTCATTTTATCTTTAAGTTTTGGCGTAAGGTTCACTTTAGTCAACATTTTGGAAAATGTACTCGGATTAAAATTCTGCCAGCGAAGTTAGCTCCAGAATGTTGAGTTTGGTTTAGAACAACCTTTTGTGTTGTTTCTGAGGTATCTAATCTCATTTCGAGACCCCTTTGTTGATTTTGGCTTAAAATAGTGCTTTCATGTGGGACCCACTTTTTTAAAGAAGATCTCTAATGGAAATTTTGAGTGCGCCGTTGAGTACAGAACATTGAATTTAGTAGGGAAACATAGTTATTTTGCAGGCACGGGGTTCAAATTAATCTCGAGCACCCCATCAGAGATCTTGACATTGGCCAAACCCAGCTGATGTAACTCAACAGGTGTAAGGTCCTTTCCTTTAATCCTTTGCATTTTTTTGCAATGAACCACGTTCGTAGAAGCCAAGTGCATTGGCCTCCACATTCACAAAGCTCTAGCAATATTTGCGGAGACCAGCCCCTTTTACACCGTGTTCACGGATTGTTGGGTCCCTGACCCTCTATGATCTAGTTCTCACTATTAATTATGAATGAAAATGAAAACAATTGTTACACCCCATACTTTTGTACTTTGGAACGCATTCTTAAGTCTCTTGAAAGGCTGTTAAGTTCTTGGAAGGATCGTAAGCCTCTTAAGTTTTTTAAGGTTTCCTAAAGTTTCTTAAAGCTTCTTAAGCCTTCTTAAGAACTCTTAACCTTCTTAAGACTTACCATGTGAGCCGGGTAATCTATAATGCTATCAAACAGCTCTAAGGAAAGGAGAATGCGATACCCCATAGTAGAGAAGATTGGAAATAGAGTTATAAGAATCTGGAAGAAGTTGGAGACCGAATAATGAGTCGTAGGACACGACTTATTTACGTAAGCTTTCAACTTGGAAATCTTACATACTTAAGCTTCTGGAGTACATATCAAGCTTACGTAGCAAGGATTACATAGGTTCATAAAAGAAGATGAGCTTACAAACCCATGAGGGGGAAAAGTAAGTGCCACGTGGCAGCATGGGAGAGTGCCATATGGAAGCAGCTAGGAGTGCCACATGGAAGAAGCTGGAGCAAAGGGGGTGGGCCCCCACATGCCATATGGCAGCCCGTGATTGGAGGAAGGGATGTGTTGTCCCAATGAGGGCTTGACACGTGTCACCACTTAGGGCTTGACATGTGTCACCACTTAGGGCTTGACATGTGTCACCACTTAGGGGATGACATGTGTCCCCCCAAAGTATCCAATATATATACAGATCTTATGACTCATTAAGTTCTATATTCCTCTAGAAAATTCAAGAACAAGAAAGAAGAGAAGAGAAGAAACTAGAGAGGGAGAGAGCTACGGTTTTGGAAGGAAAAAAAAGGTGAGTTTTTCGATTTTTCTCTATGAATTAATTATCTAGGGTGTATCACGATGTTATGAAGGTATTAGTAATGAAAATTTATGCTTTTCAGCAGCACCAAAATGTTAGCAAGCAGCCACAAAGTTATAGGCGTCCTAAAGGAACTTCCGAGGCAAGTTTCAACGAGTTTGATGAGTTTCGGGCAAAGTAATGGATTCCCTTTCAAATAAGAGTTTATTATGTTATTATGAGGTATATTACATGTCTTAAATAAGGTTTGAAGTGGAAAAATTGCATAAGGATGATTGACGTTAGAAACAAACTAAATTGAAGTGGTTATAGCTAAATCGAAGTCGAGTAGTGGGTTGTCGTTGTGGTGATGCGGGTGCATCTTGTTGAGTTACATGTTGCAGGGCTTTAAAGTGTTTTAAAAATGGTGTTGGTGCTTCTGGTTGCGGCCACATGACCCTCCATTTGATATGGTTAAAGATTTTGCGAAATAAAGATTAAAAAACTCTATTTTCGTATCGTAGTTTGGAGGTAGTTTTTTGGAGCTTATATTGTGTATGGTTGAAGTGATTTACTTATAAATATGCTTCTAGTTGTTGTTTGTGGTATGGTTGTAGATATTGTGGCCGAGTTGAAATCTCGGGGATGTTGAATTTATAGGGGAGATGCTGCCCGATTTTCGGTAGATTCGAAACTAGTAACAAACTAGTCGAGGGTAATAGATAAGGAAATAACTCCTATGATTACTTGGGTGTACAGTTGGAAATTGGAAAGTGAAAGTTCATTAACCTTATTATTACTTTCATGTTAAATAAGTTCAAGAGACGACGAGGCAAATGTGTAAGAGTAATCCCTAAGAGGTATGTGAAGCTTACCCTTTCTTTCTTTTGGCATGTCTTAGCCTTAAGTGATTGATATATAAAATGTGGGGATAATTCCATTCATATAACCCCAAGTATGACTCATAAGTCTTATTCACTTCTCGATGGTAGAATTCCTATACTAGTTGAGTTATTGCCTCTCAAGGCTTCTATATGATGGAGAGTTGTAAGTATGTGAAGTTATGTCCTTTCTTTTGGCATGTATTTGGTATGAGTAAATAGAGCTATACTTTTTTTCTCTTGGTATGATTTTGATATAAGTATGAGTTTGATGAGTTTCGGGCAAGGTAAGGGCTTCTCTTTCAAATTGGAGTTTATGATATTACTATGAGGTATATTACATGTCTTAAATAAGGTTGTAAGTATAAAAATTTCATAAGGATGCTTGATGTTAGAAACAAACTAAATGCTTGATGTTAGAAACAAACTAAATTGAAGTGGTTATAGCTAAATCAAAGTCGAGTAGTGGGTTGTCGTTGTGGTGTTTTGGGTGAAGCTGGTTGGGTTGCATGTTTCAGGGCTTTAAAGTGTTTTAAAAAGGGTGTGGGTGCTTCTGGTTTTAGCCAAATGACCCTCCGTTTGGTATGGTTAAAGATTTTATGAAATAAAGATTAAAAAACTCTATTTTTGTATCATAGTTTGAAGCTAGTTGTTTGGAGCTTGTATTGTGTAAGGTTGAAGTGATTTACTTGTAAATATGATTCTTGTTGTTTTCGGTGGTATGGTTGTTGATATTGTGGCCGATTTGAAATATCGGGGATGTTGAAGTTATAAGGGAGATGCTGCCCAATTTTCGGTAGATTCGAAACTAGTAACAAACTAGTCGAGGGTAATAGATAAGGAAATAACTCCTATGAGTAGTTGGTTGTAGAGTTGGAAATAGTAAAGTGAAAGGTTATTAACCTTAGTATTACTTTTATGTTAAATAAGTTCAAGAGACGACGAGGCAAACGGGTAAGAGTAATCCGTAAGAGGTATGTGAAGCTTACCCTTTCTTTTTTTTGGCATGTCTTAGCCTTAAGTGATTGATATACGAAATGTGGGGATAATTCCATTCATATAACCCCAAGTATGACTCATAAGTCTTATTCACTTCTCGATGGTATAATTCCTATACTAGTTGAGTTATTGCCTCTCAAGGCTTCTATATGATGAAGAGTAGTAAGTATGTGAAGCTATCTCTTTTCTCTTGGCATGTCTTTGGCATAAGCACGTAGAGCTACCCTTCTTTCCTCTTGATATGTCTTTGACACAAGAGTGGTACTATGATGGTAAGGTAATGTAATAATAAGGCTATGACACCAAGCCCATGATGGGCCAGGTACGATATATGTAATGATGACTCCTTGAGGAAAAGTAGAGACTAGGTAAAACTTATTGTTTCTCTTTTTTGGCATGTCTTAATTGTAAGTAAAATGTGATACGAGCTCTGGGGTAACTCCACTTTTAATTCCTAAATGTAATCCATATCTCTTATTCAGTTCTGAATGTCAAACTCTTTTAGTAAGTTGAACTACCTTCCTTGAACTCCATAGGTTGACAAGTACTGGATGCATAAGCTCCTAGTCCTAAGGACTATGTGACGACGGGTATCCCTGATTATATGAACTGTTAGTATTACTTTAGTACATATCTAGGGTACCCGAGATACTAGGTGATATAGGCCTCAATGGAATTTAGAAGGCACTCGCAATGGCTACACTACTATTCTGGTCCTCGGACGATAGCTTAATCTTCTTACATTGTCGAGTCTCTGATAATGATTTAGATTGTATATGGTTACTCACTACTTGATTCGTGTATACTATAATACATCTTTCACCGAATCCCATAAAGGGCCGGGTATGGTATATGATGATTATGACACCGAGTCCAATAAAGGGTCGGGTACGGTATATGATAATTATGACACTGAGTCCCATAAAGGGCTGGGTATGGTATAAGATGATATGATGACATCGAGTCCCATAAAGGGCCGGGTACAGCATATCATATGTGGATCGGACCAAACATTCCTCGGCAGTACTATATGATATGTGGATCAGACTGAATGTTCCTTGGTAGTACTATATGATATATGGATCAGGCCATCGTTCCTCGGCATTATTATACGATGTGCGGATTAGGCCGTACGTTCCTCGGCATGTACTTACAATATACATGGATCAGGCTTTATGTTCCACAGTCCTAATAATATATATATATATATGCATATAATGACAGAATGATGTAGATGGTACACCGAGTCCCCAAAATAGGCCAAGCACAGTACATGATGGTAATATATATGACTTTCTTTTATACGATGCGAGTACGATAAATGGTTAAATGTTATACTTGCCCCTGCATCCCTACGCCAACTATAATTTCCTTATGATGTCTATGCTTTACATACTCAGTACATATGTCGTACTGACCCTCCTTTCTCAGGGGGGCTGCGTTTATGCCCGTAGGTACAAATACTCACTTTAGGGATCCGTCAGTGTAGGAGTTCCCCTCAGCAGTTTAGAAGCGCTCTATTATGCCGGAGCCTAGTTTTGGTATTAACCCTTGATGTATATATTTATTTTTTCACAGGTACGACGGGGGCCCTGTCCCGCCTTATGTTATTGTTCTTACTCTTAGAGGTCTGTGGACATGTATGTGGATTGTGTATGGGTTGTATATGCATGTATGTACAGTGGTGCCTATGATAAGCCTTGCTAGCTTATATGTTATCCTGCCTGTTGATGTTCCATAACTTAAATAGGGGACAAATTTACTTACAGATAGCAGGGATATACACGAATGCCCAACTCGGGCACCCGTCATGGCCTACAGGGTTGGGTCATGACAAAATTAAAGAAAAAAAGGCATATAGATAGAAAGATAAAAAAAGAGGAAATAGAAAGCAGTAAAAAGATATATTAAACCTTAAGATCTCAATTCATTAATTCTACAAGAAGCATCGAACTCTTACGATGACCACGAGGGAAATAGATTCACCCCGCAACCAACATTTCTAATAAGTTTTCAACCAAAAAATTATACCAAGATCGCTCTGTCAAATTGTTCATAATAGCAATATTCACTATCAAAGTAATCTACTTGAAAGAAGAACCTACACTAGATATTTATAGTTTTAGGTAGTTATTATAAAGAGGCCCAAAAGTGGCCCAAAATAGGCAAAATAGTGAGTTGGGTCATCCTTGTAGAATGAATATGCGAGCTAGGTTGACCTTGCCTAATGGATTTGGTAGATTTCTAAATAGGTCGGTGAGCTGACTCTTGGGACCTATTTCTCTAGACTTGAGATTTTGGTGAGCTAGGACCATCACCGAGTCTTTTCGGTGAGTCGTAGAAGAGCCAAGCTTGCAGAATATGGCAACTTCTTCAATCATCTTCCCTTCACATGTTTAAGCGATCTCTAAATCATGGAACCCTTTCTTCGCCATCAACACAAGCTCAAGAACCTCAAGCTTCATGAATAATCCTTGCATTCTTTGAAGGTCCCGATATTGACTTCGAGTGAACGGTCTTGGTAAATCTAAATTGTATCATTTTCTCCTTTTTGAAAGGAATTTAACCTCAAATTCAACTCATCATCACCCTCATCTTGAGTTTTAAATGGAGAAAGGTCGTAAACATTAAAGGTGTTGTGAACTTGATATTACGAAGAAAGGTCGATTTGTATGCATTGCCATTAAGTATTTCAAGCATTTGAAATGGACCATCACCTCTTGGCATCAACTTAGTTCTCCTATGAGAGGAAAATATCTCCTTGTGAAAATTCACCCACACCCAATTACCCGGTTCAAGTACAATCCTCTTGCAACCCTTGTTCACCTTCTTGGCCACCTCTTGGTATTTCTTTTCTAGGTGAAATCTCACCTTCTCATGATGTTTCTTCATAACTTCCACTCTTTTATTTCCATCTAAGCTTAAAACAACATCTTGAGCAATAGGAGTGAGATCTAAAGGGGTTAGGGAATTAAAACCATGCACCACTTCAAATGGAGTCATGCCAATAGTTCTATGAACAACTCGATTATAAGAAAATACAACTAATGGCAAATGTTACTCCCATAAGGCCAAATTTTCAATCAAAATTCATGGAATTAAGATGGAGATCACAAAAATCCATAAAATACCATACTTTAATTTGATAGAAAATCTTGAGAAATTGATTGCGCTTCATGGATGAAAGGATTCATGAATCAATACTCACATACTTTGACTGAGAACACTAATTAATTTGGAAGAACTTGAGAATTTTGATGGAGAAATTGAGTGAATTTACTTGAAGTCTTCAATGGAAACCCTTGAGAGCCTCTTTGTAGAGAGAAAAATATTTGATAGATGTATTATAGAAGAATGAATAGAATTAGAAGCTTAGGTTAATTTATAGAGTTGAATTAGGTCCTAAAAATGTCTAGGTTCATTAACTAATAATTTGGAAAAAGTCTAAAACGCCCTTAAATTTTTTTTATTTTGGCCAAGAAACCTTCCCAAGTCTGTGACCTGTCGTGGCCCACTCGGCCATAAGCTGTCCCCAGGTCCGCGACGCGGTCCTGTCGCATACCACACTATTTTGTGGTTTCTTCGAAAATCTTTCTTCCGTTCTACGGATCCTAAAAATCCACCGATACCATGGGCCGTGGTGGTGATGTGGTCCTTGACTTGAACTTTGGAAAGTTGAGTTTCACAAAAGTCCCCATGGCATGTGGATTCCACCACGGCTCGTGGTGTCTTCCCTTGGTAGGTACCCTGAATTAGGGACTTGGGAGTTGGGCCTCATGGACCACACCACGGCTGATGGTTCACATGGGCCATGAAGGCATCTGTGGTCCCTTCTCAATTTTGCCTTTACAAATAGTAACCTTCACGAACTCCCTCCATAACTTGTGGTGATCACTAAGGGCCACGAAGGGTCTTGTGAAGAGTCACCTAATGCCAAAAGCTGAGATTTATTTTCTTGGAAACTTCTTTTGAACTCATTTTCCAAGTTTTCAACTTTTGTGATATTATAATATCTCCCCCTTGGGAACATTCATCCTTGGATGGGACTCAAACTAGCATGAATGGAATAGGAAAGGATCATAGCAGCCCAGCATGAATGCAAAACATCTCAAAAATACATAAAATATGAAATCCTCAATCTCAAGTTAAAATGTTACTTTAAAACTCTTTCCATGAAAATGAATACCTATGAAAACATGAGAATGACTGAAACACATCATTTGGGCTGAATGGATCATGAAGAAACTTAATACCTCAACTAGGTATAGAATGAAAAAGATAAGGATATCACGACATCATATCAGCTTCGGTTCCCATGTAGCACCCTAAACCTCTTGGTTCCTCCACAAAACTTTAACTGAAGCTACATCTTTATTTCTCAACTTCATAACTTGCCGGTCTTGGATCTTAACCAAAACTTCCTCATAAGAGAGACTCTCCCTTCACCTCAATGTTGTCCAAAGGTACGATAGACTACAATCACCTATGAACTTCCTCAACAAGGACACATGAAACACCAAATGTACCGATGCCAAATTCATAGGCAAATGCAACTCATAAGCCACCTTGCTAATCCTCCCCAAACTCTAATTTGGGCAAACATAGAAGGTACTTAGCTTCCCTTTCTTACCAAAAAACATTACACCCTTCATGGATGAAATCTACAAGTAAATCCAATCATTAACTTCAAATTAAACTTCTCTTCTCCTTATATTCGAATAGAACTTTTGTCAACTTTGGGTTGTCTTCAGTCTTTCTCTAATTGACCTCACCTTCTCTATAGTCTTATGTACCAACTCGAGTCCTATCAAAGCAACTTCACAGACCTCGAACCAACCGAGAGGTGACCTACACCTCTTACCATATAAGGCCTAAAATAAAGCCATTTGAATGTTGGAATGATAACCTTTATTATAGGCAAATGCTATCAATGAAAAATGGTCATCCCAATTACCTTTAAAATCAATAACATAGGCTCTCAGCATGTTCTCTAGAGTCTGAATGGTATGTTAGGCCTGACTATCTGTTTGTTGGTAAAAAGTTTTACTAAGCTTCACTTGAATACCAAGACCCTTTTCTAAAGATCTTCAAAACTGAGATGTAAACTAAGTACATCGGTCCAAGATGATAGACAATGAAATACCTTAAAGCTTAACCAACTCTCGGATATACAACTTAGCATAGTCTTTGGCTAAATAGGAGGTCTTAGTAGGGATAAGATGAGCTATCTTAGACATTTGGTAAACAAACAGCCAAATAAAATCATGTTGCCTACGAGTAAGAGGAAAACCTGTAACCAAGTCCATATTCAAGGCTTCCCACTTCATAGTAAGAATCACAATATCTTGAGTCAAACCTCCTGGTTTTTTATGCTCAACTTTCATGACAATTAGGTCATTTAGACACAAATTCCATAATGTCCCTTTTCATGCCATTCCACTAATACACTTCCCTCAAATCATGATACATTTTTGTGGAAATCAGATGAATAGAATACCACAAACTATGATCCTCGAATAATATCATTTCTCTCAAACCGTCAACATCGCAAACACATAGCTGACCTTGATATATCAAAATACCATCTCCTCCATAGGAGAAAACCTCAATGGCTTTTTCATCAACCGTCTTCTTCAACTCAACTAGAGTAGGATCACTATCTTGTTTTGCCTAAACATCCTCCACTAAAGATGATTTGGATCCATTTTGCATCAGAATACCACCATCCTCGGAGTCGACCAATCGAACACCCAAATGGGCCAATCTATGAACATCCTAAACTAGCTTTTTCTTCTTATCCTCAACATGGGCAACACTATTCATGGATAACCTACTAAGAGCATTGGCAACCACATTTGCTTTTCCTAGATGGTATAGCACACTCACGTCATAATCCTTCAATAACTCGAGCCATCTCCTCTGTCAAATATTAAATTTCTTTTGAGTGAACACATATTGCAAGCACTTGTGATTGGTGAATACATCCACATGAACACCATAAAAGTAGTATCTCCACAACTTTAAACCAAATACCACGGTCGCTAACTCTAAGTCATGGGTTGGGTAGTTTTTTTTATGCACCTTAAGTTTTCTAGAAGAATAGACTATCACTTTACCGTTCTGCATTAAGACATAACCAAGATCAACTCTTGAAACATCACAATTGATAACAAACCGATCAAAAACTTCCGACAAAGTCAACACCGGAGCGGAGGTAATCCTATCCTTTAACTCTTGAAAACTCTTTTCACATACCTCGGACCATTGAAATTTCACCTTCTTTTAAGTCAAACTAGTCAAGAGAGATGAAATGGAAGAGAAAACTTCCACAAACCTTCTATAATAACCATATAATCCCAAGAAACTTTGAATATTAGAAGGGTATAACGGTCTAGGCCAATTCTTAACCACTTCAATCTTCTTAGGATCAACCATGATACCTTCACCAAATACAATATGATCAAGGAAAGCAACTAATCTCAACAAAATTCACACTTATTAAAATTAGAAAGCAATAGACGGTCCTTGAGATTTTGCAAGACAATCCTCAAATTATCGGCATGCTCCTCCTCACTTTGAGAGTAGATTAAAATATCATCAATGAATATAATAACAAACATATCTAAATATTGCTTGAACACCCGGTTCATCAAGTCCATAAAAGTTGTAAAGGCATTCGTTAGTCCAATAGACATAACCAAGAATTCATAGTGACAATACCAAGTTCTACAAGTCGTCTTCAAAATGTCACATTCCCTTACTCGGAGTTGATGATAACCTAATAGAAGATTGATCTTTAAAAAGTAGCTTTCTCCTTGAAGTTGGTCGAATAAGTCATCAATCCTTGGAATGGGATACTTATTCTTAATTGTGACCTTATTCAACTACTGATAGTCAATACACATACAGAGAGAACCATCTTTTTTTCTAACAAAGAGAACTAGAGCACCCCACGGAGAGATACTCTGTCTAATGATACCCTTATCCAATAAATCCTTCAGTTGATCATTTAAATCTTTCAATTCTGCTGGGGCCATATGGTAAGGAAGAATAGAGATAGGATGGGTATTAGGGAGAAAATCAATACAAAAGTCTATTTCCTTTTCAGGAGGAACACCTGGAGATCATTGGAAAAAACTTCTGGAAACTCATTGACAACTAAAACTAAATCAACAGTAGGAACTTCAAAATTAGTATCTATAACCCATACTAGATGATAAATGCAACCTTTGAAAATCATTTTCCAATCTTTAAGGTATGAGATGAATTGTTCCTTAAACACGAAATTATTACCTTTCCATTCTAGGATTGGATCATCTGGAAACTGAAACTTGACCACGTGGGTCTTTCAACATATAGAAGCATAACATCCATGAAGCCAATCCATACACAGAATAACATTGAAATTGGTCATATCAAGCTCTACAAGGTCAACAGAGGTGATTTTATGAAAAAATGAAACTGGTCAATTTGTATAGACTTTTTTAGCCACAACTGAATCACCAACAGAAGTATAGACCGAAAAAGGCTTTAGTAAGATATAGGGACTAACAATGAATCTCATATCAATATGTGGAGTAACAAATGATAGAGTAGCACATGTGTTCACTGTTGCCACACACTTCACATCATATCTACTACTACTGAACTACATTTACTAGAGCTTGTTGCTGCCCCAAAGTTATATTATTAAAGTCAGTAGACATCATGTTTTGTGTGTCTGCAATCTGCACTGTTAAAGCTGTAAAAACATCTACTTCAAGCATACCTGCCTATTTTTAGACAATAGGCCTAGATTTTCTTCCATTCCATTCTGTATTTCCTTAAGATACATGGTTCAGCAATATGTAGATCACATCATATGACTTTTCTAAAGTCTGTCCACCTATAGCAAAATCAAGAAGAATATTGGTGTTGGGTTACAACCCTTCAATGAATGAATAGACCAACACCTCGTTAGCTTAGTGATAATAAGGACAGTTGATGAGTAGAGATTTAAACCTGTCCCAAGCTTGGTATAAATATTCACCATACTTCTGCTTGAAGCTCAGTATTTTGGCTTTTAGTTTTGTTGTCTTCCCTAATGGAAAACACCTGATCAAGAATTTGTGAGCCAAATCTGTTACACCCCACACTTTTGAACCTTGAAACGTGTCCCTAATCTTCTTAGAAGTAGCCATAAGAGGCTACTATCTATACACATTAAACAACTCAAAAGAAAGAAGAATGTGATACCTCGTGAGAGGGAAGGTTAGAAATAGAGTCGTGAGAATTCGGAAAGAGTTGGAGGCTAAAAAAATGAGTCGTAGGACTCGATTTACCTACGTATGCTACTAAGTTAAAAGTCTTATACACTTGCGCTACTTAAGGATATATCAAGCTTACGTAGTATGTATTACATTGACTCTTAAAATAAGACGAGATTACGAACCCATAGGGGAAAAGAGAAGGCGACACGTGGAAGCAAAAGGAGGTGCCATGTGGCAGCCTAGGGAAGTACCACATGGAAACAGGTGACCCACCTACTTGGGGTCAAGTAGGTGACCCACCTACTTGGGGGTGGGCCCCACCAAGGACACGTGGCAGCCTTGGAGGCTAAGGGTGGATCTGTTGCCCAATAAGGGCTTGACACGTGCCACCCATAGGGGCTGACACGTGTCACTTCCTAAGGGACCATATATATGTATTTTAATGACTCTTAAGTCATTTGGAACTCAAAAATCAGTTCAAAACGTAGAGACAAAACGTGAGAGAAAGGCAGCCATGGCTTTGGAAGCTGAAAGGTAAGTTTCTCGATTTTTCTTCTGTGAATTAATTATCTACGGTTTTCCTTAAGCACGTGGATATGTATGTACATATTTTATGATGTTTATGGAACCAAAACTTCAGCTTTACAATTGGAAACTTAGAAGAAAGAAGAAGAGAAAAATGTTGGAGACAAGAGAGAGGGGCTACGGGTTAGGCCCTTTTGGGGTAAGCTTCCGAGTTTCACTCCGTGAATTAATTATTTGAAGTATCCCTAAGTTGTGTATTGGTGTTTAATAACCTAAAATTTCAATTTGGGGCAGCGAAGAAGTAACACAAACAGCCCGCTCAATTTCAGCGCGTTTGGAGAAGTTCCAAGTTGCGCTTTGATGGTTTTGGCCAAATTCGGGTAAGATGATGTTTGTCCTTTCAAATTTGACTTTATGGTACTGTTATGGAGTGTATTATACACCTTGTATGTGGCTGGAAATGTGAAAATAGTATATAAATGCTTGGCGTTGAAGACAATCCAAATTGTAGTCGTTATAGTAAATTGTCGTCAAAGTAAGGCGTTGTTCTTGTGAGTTGCTGATGCAGGGGTGTGATGTGTTGTTTCAGGGACTAAATATATTCTAATGTGGGTTAGGGTGCTTCTGGTTGAATCCACATCACCCCCCGTTGCGTATAATTAAAGGCGTTACAAAATAAAGTCTAGACGCCCTATTGTGATATCATATTTTTGAATAAGTCTTTTGGAGTTTATGTTGTATATTGTTGGTGTGAATTGCTACAGGTTGTTATTGTTGGTTGGCTGTAGGTATTAGGGAACTAATTGTAAATTTGGATAGGGCAGATTATAGGGGAGGTGCTGCCCAATTTTTGGCGACGCCTTAGCAAATAACAGAACTAGTCGGGGAAACGACTAAGGAAATAGATTCCATTAATACAAAGGTGTAACCTAGGGTGCTGGAACGTTAAGAGGGGTTGATATTCATATTACTTTCATGTTGAATAGGTTCAAAGGACGGCGAGGCAAACAGGATAAGGAATAATTCAGAAAAGGTATGTGAAGCTTCTCTTCGTATGTTTTTGGTATAGGTATGTAAAGCCTATCTTTTCTCTTTTGGCATGTCTTAGACGTAAGAAGAATATGATATCAGCTTTGGGGGAAATTCCATTCCCAGGTTCTGAATATGACTTCAGGACCCTCACTTACTTTTGAATGATTAAACTTTAAAGTAGTAAGCTGCTATCTTCGAGTCTTCTATATGACTGTATAACAATTGATTCGACTAAGCTCTTATTTGTAAAAAAGAAAGGCTCTGAGATAACCAATGCTCGGACTTCTATACGATATTTCACATTGGTATATTTCTAATATTTCCAAAAACTCCTTTTTACATAGTCTTTAGTGACAGTTAGAGAGTATACGTCAGATACCTTCTGCCCTGATCCCTAAGTGAGGGTTCACTTGATGACTTCATTGAGTCTTAGATAATGATTTAAACTCTGTTTTGTTTCTCACTACTCTACTCGTGTATACTGTAACACTTCTTCTCTGAGTCCCAAGTCGGTCATCAGATTCGTGCAATTTACTACATTATTCGTTGAGTCCCTCGCTAGAGAGCCGACATCCGTATGTAACTATATGATGTGTTGTAATAAGGTGACGATGGCCTGGGGCCTGATACTGATACTATATGATGTGTTGTAATAAGGTGACGATGGCCTAGGGATTGATACTGATACTATGATGATGTGTTGTAAGAAGGTGACGATGGTACGGGGCCTGATACTGATACTACATATATGATTCACCGGACCCCTGATGGGGCCGGCTATATTAAATATTTGAACATGCATGTTTTTGTGATTCATAGAGTACTGGTACATGTTTCTGATTTGATAATTGGTTCCCCTGCTTGTCTATTTTGGATATACCTCCAGTTGTACTATGTTACATTTTACATAATCAGTATATATGTCGTACTGACCCCCTTTCTCGGGGGGCTGCGTTCATGCCCGTAGGTACAGATACAGGTTTTGGGAGTCCATCGGTTTAGGATTCCATGCAGCTCAGCTAGGAGAGGCTCCATTGTATCGGGGTCTAGTTTTTGATACTATCCACTGATGTATAGAATTGTTTTGTCCATTCGGGGGTACGGAGGGGGCACTATCCCACCATATGTTGTTATTTATCTTTTTAGAGGTCTGCAGACATGTATATGTGGGTTGTGTATGTCAGTTTGATTCAACTGGGTCTACCTGATATATGAGATATGCGATTATGTTATGGCAGCCTTGTCGGCTTGCGTGCCCTGTCATGTTGTGATACAAACGAAAAGGGCTACACGTTTATGAAAATGTTATCTCCCAGTGGGGCTCTGTTACATGACATTGTCTTATTTACAATTCAATGTGACCACAGCTAATAGATACGTGTACGAGGGGTCTAGGTCAGACCCCAGTCGCGGCCTATGGGGTTGGGTCGTGACAAAATCATTTTATGTAGAAATGGAATTAGGTGGTTCCTATTTCAACCACCTTCTAGCCTCCCCTAATAGAGAAAATGGAAATAAGGTCAGCCTTACATAATCAGGATGTCACAACCCAACTCCGTAGGCCGTGACTAGTGTCCAAACTGGAAACTCATGTACACCCTTGTTAACTATAATCAAACCACTCATAATTTAGAACTTAAGGAAATAGAATGTTATCTCAAAACTGTCACATATTTATATATTAACACAACCTATCTCTTGAGGAGTTACAACTTATCAATAGGTAACATAATATATAAGACGACGAGGTTGTCATAGCATGTGGGGTCATCCTGTTATATACATATACTCAAGACGACAAGAGTGCCACTATGAAAGGGAATGTCCAAAAATGTAATTCATACTAGCACAGTTGAACATCATCTATATATAACCCATACATATATCTACAGACCTCTAAGAGTACCAACAGTATCATATGGCGGGACAGGACCCCGCCGTACCCCTAAATAAACATATGTATATATTAAACAAGGGTTTATACCACAAGTCTAGGCTCCGATACAAAGGATCACCCCAAGATAGCTGAGTAGGAATCCTAGACTGAGGGATCACCGAAGCTAGTACCTATACCTGCGGGCATAAAATACAGCCCCCCAAGGAAGAGGGTCAATACACGATATGTACTGAGTATGTAAAGCATGAAATATAATAGGAGAGATCATAACTGAAGTAGAGAGTCCAGGAGATAAGTATAATAATCAAGAACTCATTGTACCTGTGCCTTACAAAACAAATCGTGCATATCATAATCATATATCATACCCGGCCCATTATGGGACATGGTACCATAATCGTATCATTATAATATCATATCATCATATACATATACCATACTCGGTCCTCTAGTAAGGGACTCGGTGAATGAAATCGTGTACATGTATACCGTACCTGGCCCATTATGGGACTGAGTGCCATAATTATATCATTGCATCATTATATCATCCTATAGAATACCCGACCCTCTAGTGAGGGACTTGGTGGATAATGTAGTAAATTGTGCATGATAACATACCCGACCTAGGACTCGGTGAAAGATGGATTAACGGTATGCACAAGTAGAATATCATGAACAACCATATATAATTAGATCATCATCTGAGAATCAATAGAACAATCATAATGAACTATCATTTGACGATCCGGATAGTAATCGTCTCAAGTACCCTCTGAATGTCATTAGGTACCATATCAAATGGAGCCTCAAGAATCATAGACATATATCATGATAATGCTAAAAACCTTATGGAAATAGAGACATTTGTCATCGTAAAGTCCTTGGGAATATGAGCTTATACATCCATTTACTATTCAACATATAGAAGGCTCGAGGGAAATAGCTCAACTACTTTAAGAGTTTTACCGTCAAGAAGTGAATAAGAGTCATGAATCATACTCGGAGCTTATGAATGGAATTACCCCCAAAGCTCTTATCATATATAACTTATATCTAAGACATGCCAAAAGAAAGAAGGAATAGCTTTACATACCTTTAGCTCTTATTCAGAACACGACACGTATACACTTCACGAAGCATCTCAACCTATATTAAGATGTCAAGAACTATGCTTAAATTACGTGAAGGTCCAAAATGTATTCTAACGTTAGTAACTCCTTTTTAGAAAATTAGGCGATGTTTCCCTTATATTCAAATCAACTTAATAAAAACAAAGCCAACATTAATACCCACACGTTCATGTACTATATCATATCGAGGCTATTCGAGACAAGACTCAAAAACACGCCGGACAGCCCGCATGCTATGCCGAATTAGCCCACACATGACATTTGATCATAACCCTTTAACACAACAGCTCGGCCAACATGCAACACAACGTGTAACTTTAGCTATTATTAATCTTCCAAGCTCAACAGGAATAAAAATGTACCAAAAAAGTCCCCAACACAGCCCAAATGGAAAGTTAACATTAACATAAACAATTCCCTTTACTTTTAATAACACATAATCCATAATCATAATAGCAAAACAACAATCAACTCAATTTGGTTTATGCAATTCCGATTCTGCCCATTTCAACACCAATATTTATTTATGGGGTTTTCTCACTTTCAATTTCATTTAGTTCCTTATCCTCATATAACAGCAACAACCACGATGTTAGTTAAAATTGATTCACCCTTTTTACTTCAAAACAGCCCTTACATGGCTTCAACACCCTTCAACAGTAACGTGTATAATTTCATATTTCCAGTCCATATTTACACATCCACAACATGTTTAAATCCTTACTAAAACATGTGAAAAGGGGATCAAACCTTACTTTAACAAGTGGGCTTCTTAAACTTGCTGAAATTTGTAGGTTTACATTGAACCTCCTTGCTGCCCAAACGATGAATCCCATGTTGCTAATCATCTCCCAAGGGGTCAAAATTACCTTAGAGAATTAATTTAGGGACCACAATTTAGGAGCTTATTTGCTGCAAACATGGCAGAAGCTCTCACCCTCTCTTTCTCTATTTTTCTCTAAGTTAGGAAGAAGAAGAATAAGCTAAAAATGAGCTCTTAGTCATTAATTTTGACTTATATACACAGCTCTTAAGAGTAACACGTGTTCATCCCCTAAGGGTGACATGTTTCCAGCCCCTACACATGTCCATCCCCCTAGGGTGGCACGTGTCCAGCTCCTACATGTGTCCATCCCATTCATGCACCAACCAACTGCTGCCACATGTCTTGGTAGGGCCCACCTAGTAGTTTAGTTTAATTAACTGAATTAATCATAATTAATTACTAGTCCCCACTTAATTCATCACAAGTTTGTAAGTAGTTGCATCACCTACTTGCCCTTTTCATAAAATACAACCCACACATTCTAATAGGTGCATCACCTACTTGAAGTAGGTGCATCACCTACTTACTCTTTTTAGTAGGTTTGTAAGCTAGTCTTACCTTAAGAACCTGTGTGATCCTTGCTACTTAAGTTCGACATATACTCAAGTAACTTAATTATGTAAGACATACAAACCTGTAGCTTAAGCAATTAGGTCGATTACCATGACACATTATTTTTCCTCAATCTCCTTTCAAATCCTTCCAAACCTATTTCCAACCATCACTACTCACATAGAACTAGTCTATGCAAAATATGGGGAATTATATCCTCCCCTCCTTCGGATCATTTGGTAACGTCACAGATAAATTGGATCACATGGAAACTTTAGAGGAGCTTAAAAAAATGTTCTGATGTACAAAAGTATGGGGTATAATGTCATGACCCAACCCCGTAGGCCATGATGGGTGCCCGAACTGGGCACTCACGTATATCCTTGCTATCTGTAAGTAAATTTGTCCCCTGTTTAAGTTATAGCACATCAACAGGCAGGATAACATATAAGTCGGCGAGGCTTATCATAGGCACCACTGTACATACATGCATATACAACCCATATACAACTCACATATATGTCCACAGACCTCTAAGAGTAAAAATAGTAACATAAGGCGGGATAGGGCCCCCGCCATACTCGTGAACAAATAAATACATACATCGAAGGTTAATACAAAAACTAGGCTCCAACAAAATGGAGCGCTTCTGAACTGCTGAGTGGAACTCCTACGCTGACAGATCCCCAAAGTGTGTATTTGTACCTATGGGCATGAACGCATCCCCCCAAAGAAATGAGGGTCAGTACGACATATGTATTGAATATGTAAAGCATAGACATCATAAGGAGATTACAGTTGGCATAGGGATGCAAGGGGAAAGTATAACATTTAACCATTTACCGTACTCGCATCATATAAAAGAAATTCATACATATTACCATCACGTACTATGCCCAGCCTATTAGGGGACTCGGTGTACCATCTACATTATTCTATCATCATAAGCACAAACATATTATTAGTGTTGTGGAACATACAACCCGATCCATATATATAGTAAGTACATATCGAGGAATGTATGGCCCAATCCGTATATTATATAATAATGCCGAGGAACGTTAGGTCTGATCCACATATTATATAGTAATGCCGAGGAACGTTCGGCCTGATCCACATATCATATAGTAATGCCAAGGAATATTCGGCCTGATCCACATATCATATAGTAATGCCGAGGAATGTTCGGCCTAATCCACGTATCATATACCGTACCCGGCCCTTTATGGGACTCGATGTCATTATATCATCATATACCATATCCGGCCCTTTATGGGACTCGATTTCATAATCATCATATACCGTACCCTTCCCTTTATGGGACTCGGTGTCATAATCATCATATACCATATCCAGCCCTTTTTGGGACTCAATGTCATCATATTATCATATACCGTACCCGGCCTTTTATGGGACTCGATATCATAATATCATCATATACAATACCCATCCCTTTATGGGACTCAATGTTAGATGTACTATAGTATACACAAATCAAGTAGTGAGTAACTATATACAATCTAAATCATTATTAGAGACTCAATAATGTAGAAGATTAAGTTATCGTCCGTGGACTAGAATAGTAATATAGCCATCTCGAGTGCCTTCTAAATGCCATTAAGGCCTATATCACTTAGGATCTCGGGGACCCTAGACATGTACTAAAGTAATATTAACAGTTCATAGAATTTGGGATACCCGTTGTCACATATTCCTTAGGACTAGGAGCTTATGCATCCAGTACTTCTCAACCTATGGAGTTCAAGGAAAGTAGTTCAACTTACTACAAGAGTTGACATTCAGAAGTGAATAAGAGATACGGATTACATTTAGGACTTAAAAGTGGAGTTACCCCAGAGCTCGTATCACATTTTACTTACAATTAGAACATGCCAAAGGAGAAGAGAGGATAGTTTACGTACTTACTACTTTCCTTCACATAGAAGGCTTGAGAGTGGTAGCTTCATTATTATGGAAGTTCTAATATTAGGAAGTTGGTAAGACTCATAAATCTTGCTCGGAGCTTTATTGATGGGATACTCCCCAAAGATTGCATCATGTGATACTTAGATCAAGATATGCCAAAAGAAGAGAGAGGATAGGCTTTACATACTTATGCCAACGACATGCCAAGAGAAAGAATAAGCTCTACATACTCTCTACTTTCCCTCATGGAGTCATCATATGCATATATCATACCTGGCCTATCATGGCTCGGTGAATAATTATAGCATAATAGCATCATACTTATATCAAAAGCATACCAAGAGTAAATAAGTATAGCTCTAATTACTCATGCCAAACACATGCCAAAAGAAAGGAGATAGCTTCACATACTTACAACTCTCCATCATAAAGAAGCCTTGAGAGGCAATAACTCAACTAGTATAGGAATTCTACCATCGAGAAGTGAATAAGACATGTGAGTCATACTTGGGGTTATATGAATGGAATTATCCCCATAGTTCGTATATCAATAACTTAAGGCTAAGACATGCCAAAAGACAGAAAGGGTAAGCTTCACACACCTCTTACGAATTACTCTTACACATTCGCCTTGTCGTCTCTTGAACTTATTTAACATAAAAGTAATACTAAGGTTAATGACCTTTCACTTTCCCATTTCCAAATCTACACCCAAGTACTCATAGGAGTTATTTCCTTATCCATTACCCTCGACTAGTTTGTTACTAGTTCTGAATCTACCGAAAATCGGGCAGCATCTTTCCTATAACTTCAACATCTTCGAGATTTCAACTCCTCCACAATATCAAAAACCATACCACCAACAACAACCAGAATCATGTTTACAAGTAAATCACTTCAAGCTTACACAATACAAGCTCCAAACAGCTAGCTCCAAACTACAATACGAAAATAGAGTTGTTTAATCTTTATTTCACAAAGTCTTTAACCATACCAAACGGAGGGTCATGTGGCTGAAACCAGAAGAACACACACCCTTTTTAAAACAATTTAAAGCTTTGAAACACGTAACCCAATGAGCTTCACCCACAACACCACAACGACAACCCACTACTCGACTTCGATTTAGCTATAACCACTTCAATTTAGTTTATTTCTAACGTCAAGCATCCTTATGCAATTTTTCCACTTCCAACCTTATTTAATACATGTAATATACCTCATAGTAATATCATAAACTCCAATTTGAAAGGGAATCCCTTACCTTGCCCGGAACTCGTCAAACTCGTCGAAACTTACCTCGGAAGTTCCTTTAGCGCACCTAAAATTTCATGGCTATTTTCTAATGTTTTGGTCAGATACAAACCATAAATATTCATTAATAACACCTTAATAACATAGTGGTACACCAATGATAATTAATTCATAGAGAGAAATCGAAGAACTCACCCTTTTTTTCCTAAAACCGTAGCGCTCTCTCTCTCTAGCTTCAAGTTTTCTCTTCTCTTCTTTTCTTGAATCTTTTTTTTGATAAACATGAAGATTAAAGGATAAGTATGAATTAAAGTAATCAAACATATATATATATAGGCCACCTTAGGAGGGTGACACGTGTCAACCCCAAAGTGGTGACACGTGTCAAGCCCTAAGTGATGACACATATCAAACCCTCATTGGGCCAACACATCCCTTTCTCCAATCACGGGCTTCCATGTGGCATGTGGGTACAACCCCCTTTGATCCAGCTACTGCAACGTGTCACTCCTAATTGCTGCCACATGGCACTCTCCCATGCTGCCACATGACACTTTTTTCCCCTCGTGGGTTCATAATCTCATCTTCTTTTACGAACCTATGTAATCCTTGCTACGTAAGCTTGGTATGTACTCCAGTAGTTTAAGTGTGTAAGATTTCCAATTGGAAGCTTACGTAAATAAGTCGAGTCCTACGACTCATTATTTGGTCTCCAACTTCTTCCGGATTCTTCTTACTCTATTTCCAATCTTCTCTACTATGGGGTATCTCATTCTCCTTTCCTTAGAGTTGTTTGATAGCGTTATAGATTATCCGGATCACATGGTAACTCTTAAGAAGCTTAATAGTTCTTAAGAAGTCTTAAGAAGCTTTAAGAAGCTTTAAGAAACTTTAGGAAACCTTAAGAAGCTTAAGAGGCTTATGATCCTTCCAAGAAACTTAAGAGCCTTTCAAGAGACTTAAGAACACGTTCCAAGGTACAAAAGTACGGGGTGTGATATATAAGATAGGAGACACTCCAGTTGTTATGTAAGTGTGTAACACCCCTTAAAAACATTGTATATGGTGTTCATATTCTTGATAAAGATGATACTACTTCTATAATTTGGGCATTACTTTTTATATGTTGGTCTAAATTAGATGATTCAAATTTTTGAATAACTCCAACATCATTACCTACAACTTTTGTAAAGACAATATCTTAATATTTGGAGGCTAAGTAAGTCAAACAAATTAATCTTTGAACGACCTGGTGCTGTTACGAAATTGAGTATTTATAGAATTTCACTCATATCTCACTATAGAATGCTCCAAATTAGTTTATTCTTAAACTACATGAAAGTAGACTAGATCTAAAATTCATATACAGACATTAAATCCTAAAGAGGAAGTTATCTTATTTAAACGTAGCTCCAAAAAAGGGTATTCCATAAAAAGAAGATTCATCTCACCAACCATGAAAAATCTAGATCCATTTTACATCACCCATGACATCACAATCCTCCATTAAGTTTTTAGATTTTTCATTAGAATTATTTTAATTATTGTTAGGTACCTCCTTCACACCTATAAATACCCACCTTATTTCATCATTTTGTTCATTCAGCTTTCTCAAACAACTCTTCTCTCTATACACTTCTTTAATCATTCTCAAAATATAGTTTTAGCTTTCAGTAGTGTCAAAATACTATTTTGGTGATTCATATACTCCGGATAGTACACAAAATACTCCATCGAGGAGAAAAGTCTAGGATTCAAGAGTGTTCATTAAGTCCTTTGATTCTGAGTAAAGTTTCGGATATAAGGTGTATGGTATTGATTCATGGATCCTTTCATCCATGAATCCCAAATGAATTATCAAAGTTTTCTATTTAATTCAAGTATGAAACTTTATGAGTTTTCATATCATGATTTTAAATGCATAGATTATTAAATATTTCAAGTTTAATTACTTGTCTTATAATAGCTTATGTTGGCTCTTAAATGCATTGAATTATTGATTTATCAAAGGTCTTTATATGAAGGCATGAAAAGATTTTAAAGTAAATTGGTGGGTTGTTTCAAGTATGTTTTAAATTGGTGTATTCCATTACTCTAATGCCTAAAGTATTATGATTATATGATAAATTATGTTCTCTCATGTCTAAAGCATTTTGATTATATAATAAATTATATTTATTTACCCAATTATTTCCAAGCTTTACTCTAAGGTATGTAAGGCTTCAATGAGAGTATTCCTTCCACTCTCATGCGTAAAGTATTTTGATTATATGATAAACTATATTTATTTTCTTTAGGCTTTACTCTAAGGTATGTGGGTGTTTATCCATGGGTTCTTCCACCCATGGAGTCCAAAACTCTTTCAACTAAATTTCTTGATTTCAAATAAGATTTTCTTATATGTAATTCTTATTTCTACTTAATAGCATAAATCATGGTTAAACTAATGATTATTGGTCTATTTTGATGCAAAATAATTTTATATGTATGAATTGATGGTTTGCAAGTATTTTTTCTATTTATCTCTTTAAAGGTTCTTGAAATTCATGGTGGATTGTTTAAAGCATGATTTTTAATTAATGGATTTCAAAGTATTTATGTGTAATTTCATTTACATACATGTTTGAAAGTTGAAGTGATTTAAACCCACCTAGTTTTACTATATTTTCAATAAAATTTGACTCGAAACCTTTGACTCCAATAAATATTTATGAAAGCAATATTTATGATCAAAAGGGAGTCTTATAAAATAAAAAAATGATCAAATGATATGAATGATGGATTCTTTATGCTATAAGGACAATTCTTGCATATTTGAATCACTAAAGAGTTTAATGAGCTATTCCACCTAATGTGATATTTTGAATTCTCAAGCTATATGCTATGATTATTTTAAGGTATTAAACTATTCCGTGGGATTGACTTAGCACCGAATGGGCCATTGAGGTGGGATTCGATAAGGAAATCATAGTAGCAACCCCTTATCTCATTAACTATGTGCCAATATAGAAGCCCTTGTAGGCTTAGGATAATGGATCCATGAAAGCCCTTAAAGTTAAAGTTAAAGAAATAAATGAAGTTGACAGAGTTCTACCTAGCAAGTAGTCACCCCTGCCAACGTAGGGGGTTATATTGGATTCCATGTAATATCTCGTATGGTCCTAATGTCGGTATGGTCATCTTACCACAAAATGAATATTTTAAAAGATATATATATATATATGATTGATTATGCATGTATTGCTTTATGTTTCATATTACATAAATGCTTTAGTGTTTCCTCAATGTTTATGCATGCCTACATACTTAGTACATTCAAAGTACTGACACATACTCTTTTGCCTACATGATATCACCATATAGGGACCGTTGTTCCTCCTTGTTCTCCTCCACGTGGCTAGTTGAAATTTTGTTTAAAGGCCACTTTTAGTTAGTTTCCATATTTCGGGAATAATACTCATTTATCTTTCTAGCTTATGATATGCTGAGATCTCTAAAAACTTACTATGGCAATTCATTCTATTTTAATTGAGGGTGAGCTAGGGACTTGTCTTAGCCCCTAGTAAGTCTAAAAATTAGAGGTATTGTTGGACATTTTTAAGTTGAAGATTTACAATTATGGTTTTCGCTTATTTTTGTCTTATCATTACCTATGAAAGGCTAAATGAATGCTAAAAAACTTATTTGAGGTACTTTCGGGTTCCTCATTCACTGTGTTACCTCTATCCCTAGGCTTGGGTTATGACAAACTTGGTATCAGAGCCTCAGGTTTTGAATGGTCCTTAGAGTCCAATATACCGTATTGAATAGAGTCTTGTTCATGGTTGTGAAGTGAGCCACAATTATGAATAGGATACTATGAGGCATTTAGGAATATTTCTTTTCTTTTATTATCCATATCGTGCGATAGAGCATACTCTAGGTATTTTTCTCCTAACAATTTTTTTTTTGCGATTTTCAGAAGATGCCTTCAAGAAAAGTTCCAACCCAAAGGGGGATTGATATTAATAAGGGTGGTATTCTTATTCAAAATGGTTCGAAATCATCATTGGTAGATATGTAAAAACAAGGCAAGACATGGGTCTAATCTTAGTTAAATAAAAAAAATTAGTGGTTGATAAGAAGATTGAAGTTCTCTCACAAAGGGGAGATGGAGTACCTAGTTATTAAGGTCGGTTGCATGTTCTAATGTTAATGATATTAGATGAGTCATAATAGATAGAGAGAGAGTGGGTTTTCCGTATCATGATGATGATGACATGTTTATCCCTCTTAAGGTTATAGACATGGAAGAAGAGCTAGATGGATCTTTTGTGTGCATTAGATAGGTAAGAGTATATTGGTATGCCCTTGGTAAGAGTTAATACAAATGTGGATATTGAGATGCTAAGGTGGGCATTAAAATTCTTAAGTGATGTTAACTTCAAGGGAGCTATAAAGTGATTAAAATGGTAGGCTTGAATGCGTAGTTGTAGATATGTGAGTGATTGTAGTAGGCTATTGATGACTTTTTGTTAAGCGTTTTAAATGAGTGTATTAGAATGGTTATAGAACTAGGATTGAATTTTGTATTGATAGTATATGGGTGAATGTACGATGTATTGGGTGTTTCTTATGTCTCATGGTTTGTTCAATTTATTAGTAAGGGGTAGTACTCTTGGAATAAAATTTCATACAGAGGTATAGGGCCCTAAGGCTATTTTTGTAAGGTGGCCTATGAACGAGATTTTTCATTAGAGTTAGCCTCGGTTCATCCAGTATTTCATGTGTCTATGTTGAAGAAGTGTATGTAGATGATTCAAGTTCTATTGTGCCTTTGGAAGTAATGAATGTTGAAGAAAACTTGACCTATGAGAAGCTCACGGTCGAGATTTTGGACCGGCAAGTCAAGAGGTTGGGGAATAAGGAAGTTGCATCCGTCAAAGCCCTTGGGAGGGATAGACAAGTAAAATGTACGACATGTCAAGTGGATATAATAAAGAGAGACCCTCATCTTTTTTCCCACTACTCAAACCGAAGGTATTAAGTTTTCCTTGATCAATTACTTGAAATCCTTGCATTTCAATCTTTCTTGTCATATGCATGCATAATTATGAAATATGTTTTGAAGGATGTTTTAAATTGCACTATTGCATTAATGAAGGGCTACACTCTACTCTACTCAAGCTAAGTCTTATCTCATTCGAGGACAATGTTCCCAAGGGGGAGATAATGTAACACCCCCTAAATATATTGTATATGATGTTCCTATTCTCGATGAAGATGATACTACTTATGTAATTTAGGCATAACTTTTCATAGGTGGTCTAACTTATGTGATTCAAACTTTTGAATAGCCCCAACGTCATTACCTACAACTTTTGTGAAGACAATAGCTTAACATTTGGAGGCTAAGTAGGTCAAATAAATTAATCTTTGAAAAACCTGGTGTTGTGATGAAATACAGTTTTTGTAGAAGAAAAATTATATCTCACTGTAGGATGCTCCAAATTAGTTTATTTTTAAGTGACATGAAAGTTTACTTGTAGAAATATAATTCATATGAAAATACCAAATCATAATTAGAAAGTTATCTTATTTAAACGTAGCTCTGAAAAAGGGTATTCCGTAAAAAAAGATTCATCTCACCAACCATGAAAATCTAGATTTATTTTACATCACCCATGACATCAATAGTCCTCCATTTTACATCACCCATGACATCACAATCCTCCATTAAGTTTTTAGATTTTTCATTAGAATTATTTTAATTATTGTTAGGTACCTCCTTCACACCTATAAATACCCACCTTATTTCATCATTTTGTTCATTCAGCTTTCTCAAACAACTCTTCTCTCTATACACTTCTTTAATCATTCTCAAAATATAGTTTTAGCTTTCAGTAGTGTCAAAATACTATTTTGGTGATTCATATACTCCGGATAGTACACAAAATACTCCATCGAGGAGAAAAGTCTAGGATTCAAGAGTGTTCATTAAGTCCTTTGATTCTGAGTAAAGTTTCGGATATAAGGTGTATGGTATTGATTCATGGATCCTTTCATCCATGAATCCCAAATGAATTATCAAAGTTTTCTATTTAATTCAAGTATGAAACTTTATGAGTTTTCATATCATGATTTTAAATGCATAGATTATTAAATATTTCAAGTTTAATTACTTGTCTTATAATAGCTTATGTTGGCTCTTAAATGCATTGAATTATTGATTTATCAAAGGTCTTTATATGAAGGCATGAAAAGATTTTAAAGTAAATTGGTGGGTTGTTTCAAGTATGTTTTAAATTGGTGTATTCCATTACTCTAATGCCTAAAGTATTATGATTATATGATAAATTATGTTCTCTCATGTCTAAAGCATTTTGATTATATAATAAATTATATTTATTTACCCAATTATTTCCAAGCTTTACTCTAAGGTATGTAAGGCTTCAATGAGAGTATTCCTTCCACTCTCATGCGTAAAGTATTTTGATTATATGATAAACTATATTTATTTTCTTTAGGCTTTACTCTAAGGTATGTGGGTGTTTATCCATGGGTTCTTCCACCCATGGAGTCCAAAACTCTTTCAACTAAATTTCTTGATTTCAAATAAGATTTTCTTATATGTAATTCTTATTTCTACTTAATAGCATAAATCATGGTTAAACTAATGATTATTGGTCTATTTTGATGCAAAATAATTTTATATGTATGAATTGATGGTTTGCAAGTATTTTTTCTATTTATCTCTTTAAAGGTTCTTGAAATTCATGGTGGATTGTTTAAAGCATGATTTTTAATTAATGGATTTCAAAGTATTTATGTGTAATTTCATTTACATACATGTTTGAAAGTTGAAGTGATTTAAACCCACCTAGTTTTACTATATTTTCAATAAAATTTGACTCGAAACCTTTGACTCCAATAAATATTTATGAAAGCAATATTTATGATCAAAAGGGAGTCTTATAAAATAAAAAAATGATCAAATGATATGAATGATGGATTCTTTATGCTATAAGGACAATTCTTGCATATTTGAATCACTAAAGAGTTTAATGAGCTATTCCACCTAATGTGATATTTTGAATTCTCAAGCTATATGCTATGATTATTTTAAGGTATTAAACTATTCCGTGGGATTGACTTAGCACCGAATGGGCCATTGAGGTGGGATTCGATAAGGAAATCATAGTAGCAACCCCTTATCTCATTAACTATGTGCCAATATAGAAGCCCTTGTAGGCTTAGGATAATGGATCCATGAAAGCCCTTAAAGTTAAAGTTAAAGAAATAAATGAAGTTGACAGAGTTCTACCTAGCAAGTAGTCACCCCTGCCAACGTAGGGGGTTATATTGGATTCCATGTAATATCTCGTATGGTCCTAATGTCGGTATGGTCATCTTACCACAAAATGAATATTTTAAAAGATATATATATATATATGATTGATTATGCATGTATTGCTTTATGTTTCATATTACATAAATGCTTTAGTGTTTCCTCAATGTTTATGCATGCCTACATACTTAGTACATTCAAAGTACTGACACATACTCTTTTGCCTACATGATATCACCATATAGGGACCGTTGTTCCTCCTTGTTCTCCTCCACGTGGCTAGTTGAAATTTTGTTTAAAGGCCACTTTTAGTTAGTTTCCATATTTCGGGAATAATACTCATTTATCTTTCTAGCTTATGATATGCTGAGATCTCTAAAAACTTACTATGGCAATTCATTCTATTTTAATTGAGGGTGAGCTAAGGACTTGTCTTAGCCCCTAGTAAGTCTAAAAATTAGAGGTATTGTTGGACATTTTTAAGTTGAAGATTTACAATTATGGTTTTCGCTTATTTTTGTCTTATCATTACCTATGAAAGGCTAAATGAATGCTAAGAAACTTATTTGAGGTACTTTCGGGTTCCTCATTCACTGTGTTACCTCTATCCCTAGGCTTGGGTTATGACAAACTTGGTATCAGAGCCTCAGGTTTTGAATGGTCCTTAGAGTCCAATATACCGTATTGAATAGAGTCTTGTTCATGGTTGTGAAGTGAGCCACAATTATGAATAGGATACTATGAGGCATTTAGGAATATTTCTTTTCTTTTATTATCCATATCGTGCGATAGAGCATACTCTAGGTATTTTTCTCCTAACAATTTTTTTTTTGCGATTTTCAGAAGATGCCTTCAAGAAAAGTTCCAACCCAAAGGGGGATTGATATTAATAAGGGTGGTATTCTTATTCAAAATGGTTCGAAATCATCATTGGTAGATATGTAAAAACAAGGCAAGACATGGGTCTAATCTTAGTTAAATAAAAAAAATTAGTGGTTGATAAGAAGATTGAAGTTCTCTCACAAAGGGGAGATGGAGTACCTAGTTATTAAGGTCGGTTGCATGTTCTAATGTTAATGATATTAGATGAGTCATAATAGATAGAGAGAGAGTGGGTTTTCCGTATCATGATGATGATGACATGTTTATCCCTCTTAAGGTTATAGACATGGAAGAAGAGCTAGATGGATCTTTTGTGTGCATTAGATAGGTAAGAGTATATTGGTATGCCCTTGGTAAGAGTTAATACAAATGTGGATATTGAGATGCTAAGGTGGGCATTAAAATTCTTAAGTGATGTTAACTTCAAGGGAGCTATAAAGTGATTAAAATGGTAGGCTTGAATGCGTAGTTGTAGATATGTGAGTGATTGTAGTAGGCTATTGATGACTTTTTGTTAAGCGTTTTAAATGAGTGTATTAGAATGGTTATAGAACTAGGATTGAATTTTGTATTGATAGTATATGGGTGAATGTACGATGTATTGGGTGTTTCTTATGTCTCATGGTTTGTTCAATTTATTAGTAAGGGGTAGTACTCTTGGAATAAAATTTCATACAGAGGTATAGGGCCCTAAGGCTATTTTTGTAAGGTGGCCTATGAACGAGATTTTTCATTAGAGTTAGCCTCGGTTCATCCAGTATTTCATGTGTCTATGTTGAAGAAGTGTATGTAGATGATTCAAGTTCTATTGTGCCTTTGGAAGTAATGAATGTTGAAGAAAACTTGACCTATGAGAAGCTCACGGTCGAGATTTTGGACCGGCAAGTCAAGAGGTTGGGGAATAAGGAAGTTGCATCCGTCAAAGCCCTTGGGAGGGATAGACAAGTAAAATGTACGACATGTCAAGTGGATATAATAAAGAGAGACCCTCATCTTTTTTCCCACTACTCAAACCGAAGGTATTAAGTTTTCCTTGATCAATTACTTGAAATCCTTGCATTTCAATCTTTCTTGTCATATGCATGCATAATTATGAAATATGTTTTGAAGGATGTTTTAAATTGCACTATTGCATTAATGAAGGGCTACACTCTACTCTACTCAAGCTAAGTCTTATCTCATTCGAGGACAATGTTCCCAAGGGGGAGATAATGTAACACCCCCTAAATATATTGTATATGATGTTCCTATTCTCGATGAAGATGATACTACTTATGTAATTTAGGCATAACTTTTCATAGGTGGTCTAACTTATGTGATTCAAACTTTTGAATAGCCCCAACGTCATTACCTACAACTTTTGTGAAGACAATAGCTTAACATTTGGAGGCTAAGTAGGTCAAATAAATTAATCTTTGAAAAACCTGGTGTTGTGATGAAATACAGTTTTTGTAGAAGAAAAATTATATCTCACTGTAGGATGCTCCAAATTAGTTTATTTTTAAGTGACATGAAAGTTTACTTGTAGAAATATAATTCATATGAAAATACCAAATCATAATTAGAAAGTTATCTTATTTAAACGTAGCTCTGAAAAAGGGTATTCCGTAAAAAAAGATTCATCTCACCAACTATGAAAATCTAGATTTATTTTACATCACCCATGACATCAATAGTCCTCCATTTTACATCACCCATGACATCACAATCCTCCATTAAGTTTTTAGATTTTTCATTAGAATTATTTTAATTATTGTTAGGTACCTCCTTCACACCTATAAATACCCACCTTATTTCATCATTTTGTTCATTCAGCTTTCTCAAACAACTCTTCTCTCTATACACTTCTTTAATCATTCTCAAAATATAGTTTTAGCTTTCAGTAGTGTCAAAATACTATTTTGGTGATTCATATACTCCGGATAGTACACAAAATACTCCATCGAGGAGAAAAGTCTAGGATTCAAGAGTGTTCATTAAGTCCTTTGATTCTGAGTAAAGTTTCGGATATAAGGTGTATGGTATTGATTCATGGATCCTTTCATCCATGAATCCCAAATGAATTATCAAAGTTTTCTATTTAATTCAAGTATGAAACTTTATGAGTTTTCATATCATGATTTTAAATGCATAGATTATTAAATATTTCAAGTTTAATTACTTGTCTTATAATAGCTTATGTTGGCTCTTAAATGCATTGAATTATTGATTTATCAAAGGTCTTTATATGAAGGCATGAAAAGATTTTAAAGTAAATTGGTGGGTTGTTTCAAGTATGTTTTAAATTGGTGTATTCCATTACTCTAATGCCTAAAGTATTATGATTATATGATAAATTATGTTCTCTCATGTCTAAAGCATTTTGATTATATAATAAATTATATTTATTTACCCAATTATTTCCAAGCTTTACTCTAAGGTATGTAAGGCTTCAATGAGAGTATTCCTTCCACTCTCATGCGTAAAGTATTTTGATTATATGATAAACTATATTTATTTTCTTTAGGCTTTACTCTAAGGTATGTGGGTGTTTATCCATGGGTTCTTCCACCCATGGAGTCCAAAACTCTTTCAACTAAATTTCTTGATTTCAAATAAGATTTTCTTATATGTAATTCTTATTTCTACTTAATAGCATAAATCATGGTTAAACTAATGATTATTGGTCTATTTTGATGCAAAATAATTTTATATGTATGAATTGATGGTTTGCAAGTATTTTTTCTATTTATCTCTTTAAAGGTTCTTGAAATTCATGGTGGATTGTTTAAAGCATGATTTTTAATTAATGGATTTCAAAGTATTTATGTGTAATTTCATTTACATACATGTTTGAAAGTTGAAGTGATTTAAACCCACCTAGTTTTACTATATTTTCAATAAAATTTGACTCGAAACCTTTGACTCCAATAAATATTTATGAAAGCAATATTTATGATCAAAAGGGAGTCTTATAAAATAAAAAAATGATCAAATGATATGAATGATGGATTCTTTATGCTATAAGGACAATTCTTGCATATTTGAATCACTAAAGAGTTTAATGAGCTATTCCACCTAATGTGATATTTTGAATTCTCAAGCTATATGCTATGATTATTTTAAGGTATTAAACTATTCCGTGGGATTGACTTAGCACCGAATGGGCCATTGAGGTGGGATTCGATAAGGAAATCATAGTAGCAACCCCTTATCTCATTAACTATGTGCCAATATAGAAGCCCTTGTAGGCTTAGGATAATGGATCCATGAAAGCCCTTAAAGTTAAAGTTAAAGAAATAAATGAAGTTGACAGAGTTCTACCTAGCAAGTAGTCACCCCTGCCAACGTAGGGGGTTATATTGGATTCCATGTAATATCTCGTATGGTCATCTTCCCACAAAATGAATGTTTTAAAAGATATATATATATGATTGATTATGCATGTATTGCTTTATGTTTCATATTACATAAATGATTTAATGTTTCCTCAATGTTCATGTATGCCTACATACTTAGTACATTCAAAGTACTAACACATACTCTTTTGCCTACATAATATCACTATGTAGGGACCGGTGTTCCTCCTCGTTCTCCTCCACATGTCTAGTTGAGATGTCGTTTAAAGGACACTTTTGGTGAGTTTCTATGTTTTGGGAACAATACTCTTTTTTCTTTCTAGCTCATGATATGTTGAGACCTCTAGACACTTACTATGGCAATTTATTCTATTTTGATTGAGGGTGAGATAGGAACTTGTCTTAGCCCCTGGTAAGTCTAATAGTTAGAGGTATTGTTAGACATTTGTAAGTTGAAGATTTACTATTATGCTTTCCGCTTATTTTTTTTTATCATTACCTATAAAAGGCTAAATGAATGCTAAGAGGCTTATTTGAGGTACTTTCGGGTTTCTCATTCGCCGTGTTACGTCTAGGCCCTAGGCTTGGGTCATGACAAAGTGTCACTAATTTCCAGAAAGTTTTGAATATGGACTTGGGGATCTTCATGAGGCAACCCCGTAGATTTTAGAGAGTTGTGATCAAATGAGTAAGTAATTCCAGGATTGTAGCACTGTAGATTTTAGGTCTAACATACTCTTACTCTTGCATTCAATTACTGATTTACAGAATTGATTTTACAATCATGGTCTCTTGATCTCTAATTTCCTACCTATGTAGATAGCCTAACTATATCGTCGAGCAGGAATAGGCATGAACCAACATAGATGCTTTAATCTCATCATCCTTTTTATTAACAAAGTATGGTGTATAGGTATGTGTCATAGGCATCCTATATACTAATCATCCTAGAATACACTCCATATATTCTACTGTTCTATCTCTTTTTCATCTCTCGAGTTTCGAGTAAACAACTAATGTATTTTAATGGTGATCAAGAATTAAAATAGTACAAATGAGAATATAAGACAAATTATATGAGAGACACCATTTTCAACTAAAGCAAACTATATCAAAACCTTCATCTTGTGCATACAACCCTAGAACAAGGGATGTTAGCCACTCATAATATTTAAAAGAATCCAAAACATAATTAATAGCATAAAAAACCAACTTACAAATGAAAAAGAATAAGAAATAAAACCCTAGGAGAGTTCTCCTTTCATCTTCCTTCGTCAAAATATCAATTAAAAACTGAATGTTTTAAAATAAAATACAAGTGGATTATTTATAGCCTCGAAAAATACAAAGTTGCAATCCCTGTAGCGAAGTCCATGATGCAGACACATTTTTATATAGTCTAATTTTGCATTTTTCTTCTTCAGTAGATTCTCTTCTATCAAGAACTAGGCCCGCAACGCGGACTTGGCGTGTACTACATAATTACGTCCAATAAATTCCAAGTGTTGGAATTAAACTGTTGAAGCATAGTGCACGATGCGGACACACTCTAGTATGTGCATTTCCTTCACATTTGTTTCCAACTTCTCCTTTAAGCTCCACTTTCAATCCAATCATCTTTTGAATGTCCATTCTTCCACATTTAGCCCTGAAAGTGTCTAATCATGTTGGTTAGCTATATTCATACACAAGTATTCTAAAAATTAATCAAACTATAAGAATTTGCTCTCAAACTCTACTCTGAACATGGGTTATTTTGGCTATTGTATGCATAAGTGCTCCCAAGTCACTAAGTATGTAAGATATGCATGAACAAGTAAAGGAACATGAAAAATATGCTATAAGATGCATGACCAATAATAATGAACATGAGTATGGCTTAAATACATTTAAAAACTCATGGTCAATGCATATCATAAAACTTTATTATATAATTCATTGCGTAACTTGAACTTGTGTGGGATAAAACCTTTAAGCGACATCTTAGACCATGTGAGCTATAACTTGGAATTCGATGGAACCCTCATTGAGATGGAAAAGGCTACCTTGCCAAGGTATATGTCATCATGGTACACAACTCATCTCAACTGTGCTATATGTAGATCCACTAGCTAGGCCATGAAGGCAATCCTACACGAGCAACGTAGTTTGGGACTTTAAGTTGCTACTAGGATTCTCTTGGGTAACTAACTACGTTATCAGAATGAACCCCACCTACAGGTCTTATCGGTGCTTACTCAATATCCCAATGAAATTCAATAAGATATAATCATAACATTATACGGAAACATAGTAACTGCCTATCAATCCATTTTTATAAAACATATTAGGAATAGCTCATTAACTTTGTGATTTATAAGAATCCATAACTTCGGTGAGAATTATATTTATCACCATCTTTAACATGATTATGTGAGAATTGGACTTATAACACCATAATAACTTTTGTGATCATAATTAGATCATCATCATAACTTCATCACTTAAAAATCATAATCTCAACATTACATTATGAAAACTTTGCTTAAAAATCATTAGACTCATAATCAACTCATGAAAATTATCTTTGAACCTTAAAATCATAATTAAAATAGCTTTATGCATGGGCATCCATAATTCAACTTAAAATCATACAATTCATGTAGAAACATGCTTAGAATAATCATTGATAATAATTCAAAATGAAATTGAAATAGCCCATGCAATTCATCAAAACTAGGGTTTATAATTCAATTGAAATTGAAAGAAAACTTTGGGACTCCATGGGTGAAAGGAGCCAATGGATCAATCCCCACATACATTGATTGAAATCAGGAACCTTGGTAAAATCTGAAAAACCCTAGCTTGAGCTTGAAGAGAAACCTTGAGAGAATTGAGTTTCTTGCCTTAGAAATTTTTAGAAGAATGATTTAGAATGAGAGAAATTTCAAAGAATTGGGTAGATATAGGGTTGAACTTTGCCATAATTATGTCTAGGTTCATTGAACCAAACTTGGGAAATAACACAAATACCCTTTATTAAAACTTCAAAACTGACCCTATGGGTCGTAAAGAAGATGACAAGTCATCTTGATGACTCATCTTGCAGGTCTGAGAAAAAGTCTTAAATTTGAGTCTCTAAAGTTTGTAAATGAGTCATTATTATGACTCGTCCACTCGTCAATGGGTCATAGATTTCATCAGTCCTGTAGGTCTTAAAACTTGCAAATTTGAGAGCCTCTGAACTTTGTTTATGAGTCATTTTTGTGACCCGTAAAAAGTCTATGGATCATCCTGTCAAGTCGTAGACTAGAATTTAAGGAACTTCTGAAACATGGCCTTTGAACTCTACTTACGAGTTGTGTCTATGACTATGACTCATCTAGAGAGATTATGAGTCATAAACGTAAGTTGTAGGACATTTCTTTGAGGTTGGTCATGATAAACTTCTAGGGTGCACTCTTCGACTCATCCTTACGAGTCGTGGAACTGTCTACAAGTCGTAGAGTAACTCGTAAAGCTATAGTCAGTCAAATATTTTGAAGATTTCTTTTGGATTCCAACTCTTTAACTGTTGGGGTCTTAAAATATCTCCCCCTTAGGATAAATCCTCCTCGAATGAGATTAACTTATCATAGAAAGGGCATGGAAAGAGGACTAGCAACCCATCATAAATGCAATGACTCCTTAAAATGCATAGAACATGAAAATCTTAAACTTGACTTAAAACATGATTTAAAAATCATCCTTCATGAATATGCATGCATATGAATGACATAGGAGAAATGAATATGCAAGAGTTCGATCAACTTGAATAAGAACAACTTACTACATTAGGCTTTTTTTTGGGGGGGGGGGGAGGGGAACAGACCCTACACGAGGCTCCCACCTCTCGTGCACAGCCAGGGGTTGAGCAGCACCCCCAAGCCTTAACATAAATAAAAATAATAAAAATACACAGAGGGGGACATAAACCTTACCTCCGAACTTAAGATGATTCATAAGTCAGCCGACCTACTAAGATCGGCTAGCTCATCTCCATTGGTAGATGGAAAGCGATAAACCTATGAGAGGACTCCTCTCGGTATAATAAAACTATGAAAAATGTAAATGAGGGAGACTCTCCCCTTCCATGTCAATACAAGAAGAAAACCTACACTAGTCCTATTCAACTAAGCTATATTAAAACATAGCTAAATTAAAGAACAAGTATATGAAACTTCTAATTTCCATGGATCGAGATCGTTCATTTCATCTTCGCCTTCTTAATCTTTTTCATACCGAGCTTGTCCATGAGATGCGAGTGCTTCATGCAATGTCAGTGCATGGTGTTGCATATTTGGTGACATATGGATGTATTTCATTTGATGAGTCTTCAGTCGGCTAACTTTTTCAAGGTCGCTCGACTAACGTCTCCAGTTATCCGTTTGGGTTGTGACTTCTTGAGGTCTGTAGTTGCTACATATGCTATCATACTATAACATGTGGGATCAGTTTGATGTTGCATGATGCATATTGTTGAGATTTTGCTGACTGTTGCTGAATTGTGTGTTGCTTTTGGCTTGTGTTGTTGCTGATGCTATTGAATAGTTGATGCATATGGAGCTTCTGTGTGACCTGCAGAATCAGTTGGACCACAAACAAGTACTACTGTTGTTGCTCTAGTATCTGCAAGGGATTTAGGGTTGTTGTTGTGTGCTGGAAATGGTTGAAGATCTTCCAGGTCAGCTATTGCTGCTATAGTACATGGCTTGTGCAACTGCAGCTTGTTAGAGTTTGCAGCTTCTGATGCTCCAGCAACCTGCATAAACAAACAAGCAAACACAAGGGGTAGGTCCAAGAATAGTGAGCTCTTGTTGGTTCCAACAGTTGCTCCAGCAGGGGTTGTAGGGAAAGAGGTACGGGTATTATTTCATCATATCCGCCTCTGCTTCCCAAGTAGCAATTTCTACTTGTTGATTTCTCCATAACACTTTGACAGATGCAACTTCTTTGTTTCTTAACTTCTTAACTTGCCAGTTTATGATTTCCATCAGAACCTCCTCATACGTCAAGTTCTTTTCAACACTAACATCTTCCAATGGTATAATAGAATTTGGATCACCCATAGATTTTCTTAACATAGATACATGAAACACGAGTGAACCATGGCTAAGTCAAATGGAAAATCTAACTCATAAGCCACTTTGCCAATACGTCTCAATATCTTATAAGGTCCAATATATCTAGGACTTAGTTTTCCTTTTTTACCAAATTGCATTACACCCTTCATAGGTGAAACCTTTAAATAAACTCAATCATCCACCTCAAATTCAAGGCCTCTTTTCCTAATATCGGGATAACACTTTTAACAGTAATTATAGGCAAACTCAATCAATCGTAAATTTTCTTCCCAACTTCCTTTAAAATCAATCACACATGCCATCAACATATCCTATAGAGTTTGAATCATTCTTTCATCTTGACCATCAGTTTGAAGATGGAAAGAGGTACCCAACTTAACCTTTGTACCAAGACCTTTTTAAAATAATACGACCCCGTAAGCCGGACAGTTGATACCAAGGAGAAAATTCTCAAAAAAATCATGAACATACCCATGTGAACGAGTCACTCTAAGGCTCATAGAGCTTTCTATGGCTCGTAAAGTTGAGTCGTAGAGTGACCCCTTGAGCAAAATAGAAAGTTTCCCTTAGGAGAAGTTATATGAGTCATCATCCCATTGATGGGTTGTAGGAACCCCTTGTAAACCGATTACAGAGGCCTTGTTCAGAGAATCCTCAAGACCAAATCGACGACTTGCCAGGATGAGTTGTATAACTCTTGTGGGTCATAAGAATGACTCTTGACAAAACTTCAGAGACTCTCCAATTGTAGGTTATTTTAGAGCCTACAGGATGAGCCTAAAGAACGACCCGTAGACGCTTTAACTGGTCATAAATATGACCCATTCATAAACTTTAGAGACTCAATTTTTTTCACTTTTCTCAGACTTGAAGGATGAGTCATTTAGATTACTTTTCATTCCTTAGATGGCACGTAGAAGGTGATCTGTAGGATCAAAATTTGAAGTTTATTGAGGGGAAATTATGTCTTTTCCAAAGTTTGGTTCAATGAACCTATAAACTTTTATGGCCAAGTTCAAAGTTTACAAATAGTCAATTCTTCAAATTTCCCTCCTATTCAATTCATTCTCTCAAAATTTCCCAAGGCAAGAACTCTCAAAGTCTCTCAAGGTTTCTCTCCAAATTCAAGCTAGGATTTTCTAATTTCTTCAAAGGTTCTTCTTCAATGCTTACTGAATCTAAGAAAGGTATGTGAGGATTAATTCATGGGTCTTTTCACCCATGAAGTTTCAAAGATTTTTTCAAGTTTTGTGTCAATTGACAATTGATTATAAACCCTAGTTTTGATGAATTGCATTGGGCTAATATAATTTCATTTCCAATCATTATCAATGATTATTCTAAGAATGTATATATATGAATTTCATGATTTTAAGTTGACATTATGAATGCCCATGCATAAATCTATTTTCAAGTTATAATTATGAAGTTCAAAGATGATTTTCATGAGTTGAGGATGAATTTAATGATTTTCAATGAGAGTTCTGTGATTTAAATTTGAGATTATAATTTTAATGTTGAAGTTATGATGATGATAAAGTTATGATCTAAGATTTTATTATGGTGTGATAAGTCCAATTCTCACACAATCATTATAAAGATGGTGATAATTACAATTTTTACCAAAGTTATGGATTCTTATGATTTACTAAAGTTAATGAGTTATTTCTAATATATTTTCTAAATATGGATTGATAGGTAGTTACTATCTTTCCCTATTATGTTATAATCATGTTTTTTACGAGTTTCCATTGGAATATTGACCAAGCACCGAGAGGACTTATAGGTGGGGTTCGGTTCGGTAACGCAGTTAGTTACCCAAAGAAATCCTAGTAGCAACCTAAAATCCCAAACTACGTTGCCCACATAGGATTTCCTTCATGGCCTAACTAGTGGATCTATATATAGCACAATTGAGTTGAGATGAGTTACTTATGGAGTATGTTCGGGCAAGGTAGCCTCTCATGTCGCGATGCAGGAGTCATCGGATTTCATGTAATAGCTTACATGGTCTTAGATGTTGGTTAAAGGTCTTATCCCACAAAAGTTAAAGTTAAGTTATGAGTTAAAAGTTGAAGTTGTATGATATACATTGACCGTGAGATTCATATATTTTAAAATACTTTTTAAGCTTTACTCAACTTTATTATGATTGGTCATGCATTTTATGGCATATTGATTACTTTCTTTTACTTATTCATGCAGACCTTATATACTCAGTATATTCGAATGTACTAATGCATATTTTGCCTATATTATCTCATAATATAGGGATGGGCGAAACTCATGACTATCCTATTCATGGCTAGAGATTTCCCTAGAATCTCAAGGAGTTGGTAAGTCCTCATTCTATCAAGGACATATCTTCTTTTATTGTTAAGTTGAGCTAGGAGTTTGTCCTAATCCCCCATAAAATATTAGACTAGAGGCATGTTTAGATGGCTTATAGTGTAGTCCTATTTGGACGTCTATTTTGTTGAATTCTCTTAATCCCGTTCCCCACTTGATGATTTCTTCCCTTTATATTTTTATGTTCTTTACATTATGTATGTGATGCATGCTAATATGGCTTATGGTTGAGGTTCCTCGTATCCCGATCCCCGTGTCATGACTTTACCTTAGTTTGGGTCATAACAAAATTGGTATCAAAGAACAAGGTTTAGAAGAGTCCTAAGGAGTCAAAAACATGTCGAGTTAAGTAGAGTATTATTTATTGGTATGAAGCGCGCCACATCCATGAATAGGAGATTATGAAACATCTTAGGAAAGGTCTTGCTTCTTTCATGATCTATGTCATGCGATAGAGTGGTTAAGTCTTTTCCCTCTAATGCTTGTTCTGTGCAATTTTAAGAATATGCCTCCACGAAGATACCCCTCTAGAAGGAACGTGGTTGAAGAAGAGCAACAATCTCTGAATGACCCTTTGAATGATCAGGTTTCTAATGTCAAGTTCAGAGTGGCCTTTCAAGTAATTTCTCAAGCCATTATGGCTCAAGTTAACCATGTGGTGGTTGCTCCTATAAACCTAAATATTGGTATGATGGCGACAAGAGTTTGTGATTTTGTAAGGATAAATCCTTCGGAGTTTTGAGGTTCTAAAGTTGATGAGGACCCACAAGAGTTTGTTGATATCATCCATAAGATTGTTGAGATCATGGTTATTATCCCTGTTGAGCGGGTAAGTTTGCTACGTACCAATTGAGAGGTGTTTCTCAAATTTGGTTTGATTAATGGAAAAATGATAGGCCTAGAGAGGCGGAGTCCGTGACTTCAGATGAGTTCAAGGGGGTGTTTTTTGATTGCTTTTTCCCATTGGAGTTGACGGAGGCCAAAGTGAAAGAGTTCATCAAGGTTATGCAAGGTGGTATGAGTGTGAGGGAGTATGCCTTCAAGTTTACTCAATTTTCAAGATATGCTCCATTCATGGTTGTCGACTCAAGAGCTCGTATGAGAAAGTTCTTATCGAGTATGTCGGATATGGTCACAACGGAGTGCAAAATGGCTATGTTGATTCTGGAGATGGATATAGACACATGACCTATGTAGATAAAGAAGAGGGTGAGAAATTAAAGATGAAGAATAGGGAGTCCAAGAGGATAGATGGACACGGTAACCATCAAGAATAAATACTCAAGTCCGAGGATAGATGACTTGTTTGTTCAATTTCAAGGAGCAAGTTACTTCTCCAAAATAGATCTTTATTTCGGTTATCACCAATTAAGGGTGAAGGAGTGTGATATTCCCAAAAGGGCATTTTGAATGAGATATGGCCATTATGAATTCCTAGTTATGTGTTTGGTTTGACCAGTGCCCTCGCGACTTTCATGGACTTAATAAATGGAGTGTCCAAGCAATATTTAGACAGGTTTGTGATTGTATTCATTGAAGACATTTTGGTTTAGTCTCGAAATGAGGGGGAGCATGCTAATCACTTGAGGATTGTGTTGCAAACTCTAAGAGACAAACAACTATTTGAAAATTCAACAAATGTGAGTTTTGGTTAAGAGAGGGCCTTCCTTGGTCACATTATATCCAGCAAAGGGATTATGGTTGATCCTAAGAAAACCAATGTGGTTAAGAATTGGCCTAGACTCTTATCTCCTTCGGATATTATGAGTTTCTTGGGTCCGGATACTATAGGAGATTTTTGGAAGGATTTTCATCAATCTTGTCACCTTTTACCAAGTTGACTCAAGAGAAGGTGAAGTTTCAATGGTCGGAGGCATGTGAAAAGAGTTTTCAAAAGTTAACAGATCATCTCACTACCGCCCTTATCTTGACCTTGCCAAAAAGGTCCAATGGTTTTGTTGTATATTATGACTCTTCAAGGGTCGGTCTTGGTTGTGTATTGATGCAACATGATAAGCTAATAGCCTATGCTTCTAGACAACTTAATGTGCATGAACGGATTTATCCAACCCATGATCTTGAACTAGCGGCGATTGTGTTTACGTTGAAAATTTGGAGACACTATCTTTATTATGTCCATGCGGATATATTAACTGACCATAAGAGTTTACAATATGTGTTTAAGTAAAAAGATTTGAACCTTTACAAAGGTGATGGCCTGAATTGTTAAAGGACTAAGACATGAGTGTGTTATACCATCCGGGCAAATCTAATGTGGTTGCCGATGCACTAAGTAGATTGTCCATGAGTAGTGTTGCACATGTTGGGGAAGATAAGAAAGAATTGATCAAAGACATTCATAGATTGGCATGTTTAGGTGTGCGGTTGGTTGACTCCGATGATGGAGGTATTCCTGTTCATAATGGTTTGGAATTGTCTCTTGTGGTGGATGTTAAGGTCAAACAAGACCATGATACGATGTTGATTGAGTTGAAGAAATTAGTTGCTGAAAAAGTCATTGAAGCTTTCTCCCAAAAGGGAGATGGTGTGCTTCATTATCAAGGTCGGTTGTATGTATCGAATGTCGATGGATTGAGAAAGTTGATATTTAATGAGGCTCATAGCTCTCAATATTCCATTCATCCGGGTTCCACCAAGATGTATCATGATTTGAGGGAAGTGTATTGGTGGAATGACATAAAGAAGGACATAGCGGAGTTTGTAGCTAAATGTCTAAATTGCCACCAAGTTAAAATTGAGCATCAAAGACCAAGAGTCTAGCCCAAGACACTGAAATTCCTACTTGGAAGTGGGAAGATGTGAATATGGATTTTGTAATGGGTTTGCCTCGTACTAAGAAGAAACATGATTCTATTTGGGTTATTGTAGATCAGATGACCAAGTCGGCTCATTTTCTATCAGTTAAGACTTCATATGGTGCCGAAGATTATGCTAAGTTGAATATTCATAAGTTGGTAAGACTTCAAGTTATGCCCTTATCCATCATATTGAATAGAGGTACATAATTCACTTCACACTTTTGGAAGTCATTTCAAAAGGGTCTTGGTACAAAGGTTAAATTAAGTACCATTTTTCATTCTCAAACCGATGGTCAAGCCAAAAGAACGATCCAAACTTTAGAGGATATGTTAAGGGAATGTGTTACTGATTTTAAAGGGAGTTGGGATGAACATTTTCCATTAATTGAGTTTGCCTATAATAATAGTTATCACTCTAGCATCCAAATGGCTCTATTTGAAGCATTGTATGGGAGAAGATGTAGATCCTCGATGGGATAGTTTGAAGTAGGTGAGATGGCCTTGATTGGTACATATTTAGTGATAGATACTATGGAGAAGGTAAGACTCATAAGCTAGAGGTTGAAGATAGCTCAATGTCGTCAAAAGTCCTATTCAAATGTTAGGAAAAGAGAGCTTGAATTTGAAATAGATGAGTGGGTCTATTTGAAGGTTTCACCCATGAAGGGTGTAATGCATTTTGGCAAGAAAGGGAAATTGAGTCTAGATACATTATACCTAATAAGATATTGAGGCATATTGGCAAAGTAGCTTATGAGTTAGATTTGTCACTTGAGTTAGCTATGGTTCACCCGGTGTTTCATGTGTCTATATTGAGAAAATTCGTAGGTTATCCAAATTCCATTGTCCCTTTGAAAAATGTAAGTGTTGAGGAGAATTTGACTTATGAAGAGGTTCCGATGGAAATCTTAGACCGGCAAGTTAAGAAGTTAAGGAACAAAGAAGTTGTGTTCGTCAAAGTATTATGGAGGAATCAACAAGTAGAAAGTGCTACTTGGGAGGCGGAGGCGGATATGATGAAATGATACCCGTACCTCCTTCTCTCTACTCAAGCCTAATGTAGTAAATTATTCTTATTCAAGTTAATTGAACTCTTACGTATTCAGTTCCTCCTATATCATACATGTGCATGCATGTTCATGAAAAGGTTGATTTTAAAATCATGATTTTATGTTAAGTTGAAGTTTTCAAGCTTCATGCATTTTTAGATGTTATCATATTCATGTTGGGTTTCTAGTCCTCTTTGTGTGTCCTTCCTATGATAAGTTAATCTCATTTAAAAATGAATGTTTTCAAAGGGGAGATATTGTAAGATCCCGTAAGGTAGAAAGTTGGAACCAAGAAGAAAATTCTCAAAAAAATCATGAACTGACCTATGTGAACAAGTCACTCTATGGCTCGTAGAGATTTCTACGACTCGTAAAGTTGAGTCGTTGAGTGACCCCTCGAGCAAAATAAAATGTTGCCCCAGGAGAGGTTCTATGAGTCGTCGTCTTGTTGAAGGTCCTAGGAACCCCTCGTAAACTAGATTACAAAGGCCTAGTTTAGAGATTCCTCAAGGCCAAATCTACAACTTTCCAAGATGGGGCATGTAAGTTCTTACAGGTCATAAGAATGACTAATGACAAAACTTGCAGGTTATTTTGGAGCCTGCAGGATGTGCCTAAAGAACAACCCATAGATACTTTGACAAGTCATAAACATGACCCATTCCTAAACTTTAGAGACTCGATAGACGACTCGTCATTCCTTAGACGGCCCACAAAAGGTGATCCGTAAGATCAAAATTTGAAATTTATTGAGGGGAAATTATGTCTTTTCCAAAGTGCGGTTCAATGAACCTGGACACTTTTATGACCAATTTCAAAGTCTATAAATATCCAATTATTCAAATTACCCTCATATTCAATTTATTCTCTCAAAATTTCCCAAGGCAAGAATACTTAAAGTCTCTCAAGGTTTCTCTCTAAATTCAAGCTATGGTTTCCCAATTTCTTCAAAGGTTCTTCTTCAATGCTTAGTGAATCCAACCAAGGTATGTTGGGATTGATTCATGGGGCTTTTCACCCATGAAGTTCCAAAGCTTTTCTCAAGTTTTCTTGTAATTGACTATTGATTATGAACCCTAGTTTTGATGAATTGCATTGGGCTAATATAATTTCATTTCCAATCATTATCTATGATTATTCTAAGAATGTATCTATATGAATTGCATAATTTTAAGTTGACATTATGAATGCCCATGCATAAATCTATTTTCAAATTATGATTATGAAGTTCAAAGATGATTTTCATGACTTGATGATGATTTCAATGATTTTCAATAAGAGTTCTATGATTTAAAGTTGAGATTATGAGTTTAATGATGAAGTTATAATGATGATCAAGTTATGATTAAAGATGTTATTATGGTGTGATAAGTCAAATTCTCACACAATCATTATAAAGATGGGATAAGTACAATTCTCATTGAAGTTATGGATTCATATGATTCACTAAAGTTAATGAGTTATTCCTAATATGTTTTGTAAAGATGGATTGATAGATTGTTACTATCTTTCCCTATTATGTTATTATCATGTTTTTCTTACGAGTTTCCATTGGTATATTGACTAAGCACCGAGAGGACTTCTAGGTGGGGTTCAATTCGGTAACACAGTTAGTTACCCAAGGGAATTCTAGTAGCAACCTAAATTCCCAAACTATATTACCCGAGTAGGATTGACCTCATGCCTAGCTAGTGGATCCACATATAGCACAGTTGAGTTGAGATGAGTTACTTATGGAGTATACCTTAGTAAGGTAGCCTTCCCTGTCTCGATGCAAGAGTCATCGGATTCTACGTAATAGCTCGCATAGTCTTAGATATTGGTTAAATATCTTATCCCACACAAGTTAAAGTTAAGTTATGAGTTAAAAGTTGAAGTTGTATGATATGCATTGACCATGAGACTCATATGTTTTAAAATTCTTTTTAAGCTTTACTCAAGTTCATTATGATTGGTCATGCATTTTATGGCATATTGATTATGTTCTTTTACTTGTTCATGCATACCTCATATACTTAGTACAATAGAATGTACTAACACATATTTTGCCTATATTGTCTCATAATGTAGGGACGGATGACACTCACGGCTATCATAATCGTGGCTAGAGATTGCCCTAGATTCTTAAGAAGTTGGTGAGTCCTCATTCTAGAGAGGGACCCCAACCAAGCCATCTTAGCATACATAGTATACATAAGGTAAAGAAACATAATAAGGATAAATAGAAGTAAAAACTCAAGGGAATGGGTCTAAGGGAATCTCAATAGATGTCCAACCAGACTACATCGAATTGCGTCTAAACATGCCTCTAGTTTAGTCTTTGGTGGAGCTTAGGACAAACTCCTAGCTCACCTGAAACAAGAAAAGAAAATTTGGGTAAACAATGAGAATGAACGCCATGTCCTCTGTAGAATGAGGACTCACCAACTCCTTGAAATCTAAAGAAAACTCTAGCTACAAAGAGGATGGTCATGAGTGTCATCCGCCCCTGGATTATGAGAGAATGGAGGCAAAATATGTGTTAGTACATAAAAGTACTGAGTATGTGAGATATGCATGAACTAGTAAAGGAACATGAACAATATGCCATAAGATGCATGACCAATCATAATGAACATGAGTATGACTTAAATACATTTGAAAACATATGAAAACTCATGATTAATGTATATCATAAAACTTCATCATATAACTCATAGATTAACTTCAACTGTGTTGGATAAGACCTTTAACCGACATCTTAGACCATGCAAGCTATAAAATAGAATCTGATGGAAACCTCATTGAGAAGGGAGAGGCTACCTTGCAAGGGTATACTCCGTCATGGTACTCAAGTCAACTCAACTGTTTTATATGTGGATCTATTAGCTAGGCCATAAAGGCAATCCTATGCGGGCAATGTAGTTTGGGACTTTAGGTTGCTACTAGGATTTCCTAGGGTAACTAATTATGTTATCGGATCAAACCCCACCTAGAGGTTCTCTCAGTGCTTAGTCAATATCCTAATAAAATTCATTAAAACATGATCATAATATTATAGGGAAAGATAGTAATTGCCTATCAATCCATCTTTATAAAAACATATTAGGAATAGCTGATTTATAACATTACATAAGAATCCATAACTTCGATGAGAATTGTACTTATACCATCTTTAATGATTATGTGAGAATTAGATTTATCATACCATAATAACTTTCTTCATCATAACTTGATCATCATCATAACTTCATCACATAAAAATCATAATCTCAAATTTACATCGTGAAAACTTTGCTTGAAAATCATTGAACTTATAATTAACTCATGAAAACCATCTTTGAACCTTAAAATCATAATTGAGATAGCTTTATGCATGGACATCCTTAATGCAACTTAAAATCATGTAATTCTTATAGAAACATGCTTAGAATAATCATTTATAACAATTCAAAATAAAATTGAAACAGCCCAATAAAATTCATCAAAACTAGGATTCATAATTCAATTGAAATTGAAAGAAACCTTGAGAAAATTTTGGGACTCCATAGGTTAAATAAACCCATGGATCAATCCCTACATACCTTGATTGAAATCACTTAGGATTGAGAAGAAACCTTGGTGAAATCTAAAAACCCTAGCTTGAGCTTGAAGAGGAACCTTGAGAGAATTGAGTTCCTTGCCTTAGAGAGTTTTAGAAAAATGATATAGAATGAGGGAAATTTCAAAGAATTGGGTAGATATACGATTGAACTTGGCAATAATTGTGTCTAGGTTCATTGAACCAAACTTGGGAAATGACATAAAGATCTTTCATTAAAACTTGAAAACTGACCCTACGAATTGCCCTTATGGGTCGTAGAGAAGATGACAAGTATTTAGGTATTAAAAAAGGGCTTAAATTTGAGTCTCTAAAGTTTGCAAATGAGTCGTTATTATGACTCTTCAACTCGTTTACAGGTCGTAGACTTGATCCATCCTGCAGGTCCCAAAACTTATAAATTTGAGGGCCTTTGAACTTTGGTTATGAGTCATTTCTATGACCAATAAAAATGTCTACGGATTGTCCTGTCAAGTCGTAGACTCGACCTTGAGGAACTTCTAAAACATAGCCTCTGAAGTCTACCTAGATGTCATGTCTAGGACTCGTCTAGAGAATTATGAGTCATAAACTTAAGTTTGGTTTGGTCATGATACTCTTCTAGGGTGCACTCTATGACTCATCCCTACAATCGTGGGACTATCTACGAGTCATAAAGTGACTAGTAAATCTAAAGTTAGTCTAAAATTTTGAAGATTTCTTTTGGATTCCAATCTCCAACTTTCGAGGTCTTACAGGAGATCACATCATTCTCCTAATCTCAAGAGCTGCTCCACACAAGGTCCAAATCAGTGGCAAGAATCCATACTATGATCTGCAGGGTGCAGAGTTGTAGTGTGAGTACCAACAAGTGACTCTCTAAAGGCATAGGTTGACTAAGGTCCAATGATAAAACAATCATAATAGGCACGTGAGGAAGGAGTATGTATCACAAATAATAGGGAAACAACAAGAAACTCATAATAAGAACAAGCAGCAAGCACTGAAAGAGAGTAAAGGAAGCAGGTAAAAAAAGTAAGGAACAAACCTGCCATTAACCTATACCCGACCAAACTCTTGTAATGGATATAACTAGCCAAAGTTATACTAATATAAATAACCACAAATATCACATAAAAGCTAAGAAGGCTATTCTAAAACAACCTTACATAAAAAGAGTCAAATAGTAAGGAACAAGGACAGTTTCTACCTCTAACAAAGAACCATCCTTCGTACTGCCACAAGTATTCAAATAGTCAACCAAAATCTTACTGATCCTCTATGTTTCCAGAAGGTACATAATCACAAACCAAACTTGTACCCCCCTCCCTCATAAGACTAACAGGTACACACCACAACTAATTATGCTGGTAATAGGCAATGTATATGAATGAGCATAATGCAATAAAACCAGTCGTACCATAGTGCCAAACTGCCAAGATATATACACCTACCCCTCAATCCTGAATAGTAAGGTAAGACCCATGTGCCTTCCTTCTCCCATTCTATGGATCACAAGTAGAAAGGAGTCCATAGGAAACTCATGAACTTTTGTATATACCTGCCTGGTCCTAATCCAGGTCTTATATCCTCGATCCTCTTAAATCTCTTTCATCGTGTGGACCAAATATATGCATAAAAAAAGATAAAAAATCATTGCAACGGTCCACGAAGCCCCAATAGATCAAATAAAAAGGTGAGTACATCCAGATGCCTCTAATATTTCAAGTAGAAATGGAGTATGTCCTCAACATATTGTGAATAGATAAAGTCAGTATATTAAAATGATCCAGGTGATATGACTCCCATTAAAAGATAAGTTTAGTAGTAAAAAGGGCAATAACCCTGCTTTCTAAAAAAAAGATGGTAAAAACCAATGCATGCCCCAAGATCGTGCCACAAAAAATGTGTGAATAAGTAACCAAGGCAAGCATCTCCTCACCAACATCCAAACAAATCAATCACATAGCAAATATAATACAAACAACAAGAACCTCACTCCTACAGCACATAAACTAACCTAGAATCCAGTTGGTCCTCGACCAAGGCCTCGATCCCAAAATACTCTAACAAACTCTACCAAGATAAATATGAGTAGGAAAAACTTTATTCAAGCAATGAAAGGAGTGAAAAGGAAACAAAATTTGAAAGAGTAACTCAAGAACCCCCACATCTATCTAAAAGTACCAACCAAAGGGACCAAGCACACCTAACTCCATCCCACGGTGACAATAAGCATCGAAGGATCCAAAACTAGCCCAAAGAAAGGGAACACATTATAACTACAAGCCTAAGAAAAGTTATTCTCTAATATAACATACCCATCTCACGATCCCCGCACTAGAAAAAAGCACCAATCCAAAGAAATACACATCAGAAGCAACTATACTACAAGAATCACCAAAACTCGCACGAAGGTGCTAAATATACTAGGTGATATAAAGCATCAACTATGAACAAAAGAGGGAATAACAACCTTAGACTAAGGGAAAAGCTAGGAATTTCCAACCAAAGCTAAGAGTCTCACAATACTAAACTAGTCTAAGGCTTATATGGGAATTAAGAAATAAGGATAAGGAAGACAATCCTAATGTTACACCCCATACTCTTGAGCTTGGAATGTCTCCTAAACTTATTAGAAGTTATCATGTGAGCCAGATAATCTACGACACCATCAAACGACTTTAAGGAAGGGAGAATGTGATACCCATGGGAGGGAAGGTTAGAATTAGGGTCATGAGAAGTTGAAAGGAGTTGGGGGCCAAGTAATAAGTCGTAGGACTCGATTTACTTATGTAAGCTACTAACTTAGAAGTCTTACATACTTAAGTTACTTGGGTACATACCAAGCTTACGTGGCAAGGATTACATAGGTTCTTAAAATAAGATGAGATTACGAACTCACGAGGAAGAGGGGAGAATGACATGTGGAAGAAATAAGAGGTGACATACGGCAGAATGGGAAGGTGCCACATAGCATAAGGTAACCCACCTTCTTGGGGGGTGGGTCCCACAAGGACACATGACAGCCTAGGAGAAAAGATATGGATCCATGGACCAATAGGGGCTGGACAAGTGTCACCCTATGGGGATAACATGTGTCACCTCCAAAGACACCCTATATATGTATTTTATGTGACTAATTACTTCATTCTTCATCAAAAAATTCAGCCAATAACAAAGAGAGAAAATGTGAGAGAAAGAGAGACTAGCTACGGCTTAGAAGAATTCAAGGTAAGCTCTCTACTTTTTCTCCGTGAATTAATTATCTACGGTGTTCTTCAACCAAGTGGAGATTTATATATGTATCTTATGATGCCTACACAACCATATCTTCAGCTTTACACTTGGAACAAACAAGAGAAAGTTGAAGGAAAACTTAGAAAGCCAAAGAGAGAGGGCTACGGGTTTGGTCTCCAAAAGGTAAGCCTCCGACTTTCATTCCGTGAATTAATTATTTAAGGTATCCCACGGTTATATAACAATGTTTAATATCCAAAAATAACAATTTGTGGAAGCAAAGAAGTGGCACAAACAGTCCACTTCATTTCGGCACGTCAAGAGATTTCCGAGGCAAGTTTTGGCGAGTTTTGGCTAATTTCGGGTAAGATATGGTCTTTCCTTTAAATTTTGCATTTATGGTGTTGTTATTAAGTGTATTATATGTTGTTTAAGTGGCTGTAAATATGAAAATTCCATAAATATGCATGACGTTGGAAACAAACTAAATTGGAGTCGAAGCGAGGTGTTGTGCTTGTGGTGCGTGGCTTCAGGTGTGTGGTGATGTGTTGCAGGGATTAAGAGTACTCTAAATGAGGTGTGGGATCTTCTGGTTGCATCCACACGACCCTCGGGTTTGTATGGTTAAAAGTTTTACAAAATAGAGAATTAACACCCTATTTTGGATATCATAATTTTGAGCGGGTTATTTGGGGTTTGTATTGTGTAATGTTGAATGGCTTGTATATATGCTGCATGTTATTGTTTTTTGTTGGCTTTAGTAATTAGGGGTCTAATTGGAAATTCAGATAGGGCATGTTATGGGGGAGGTGCTGCCCGATTTTCGTGAACTCCTTAACTAGCTAAAGAACTAGTCGAGAAGACGAACGAGGAAATGAGTTATATGAATACTCGTGTCCAAATTAAGATTCTGAAAATTCAAGGAGTGTTGATATTCAAATTGCTTCCGTGTTGAATAGTTTCAAAGAACGACGAGGCGAACGTGATAAAGAGTAACTCGGAAGAGGTATGAAGAGCTATTCTTCTTTTCTTTTGGCATGTCTTAGGTATAAGTTATGAATGGTTTGTATATGAAATATGGGGGAAATTCCACTCATAAAACTCCAAATGTAATTCATAAACTTTATTCATTTTGTGAGGTTAAAGCCCCTGTAATAGTTGAGTTACTGCCTTTTAAGGCTCCTATATGATGAACAGTGGTATACGTAAAGCTTGTCTCTTCTTCCTTTTGGAATGTGTTAGGTATAAATGATACAGTATATAATATGAGGTGGAGGTAGTCCAATTATAAGCTCTGAGTAGAACTCATGATTTTTATTCACTACTTGATGTTAGAATTTTTAAGGTAGTTGAACTACTATCCTGGAGTCTCCTATCTGATGAATAATCACAGAATGCATAAGTTCCGATTCCAAAGGTCTCTGCGATGGCAAATGTCTCTACTTCCGTAAGCTGTTTAACCTTATCTCGATACCCATCTACGATTCCTAAGACTCCAACTAATATGATCCCTAATGGTGTTTAGAAGGTACTTAAGATGACTACTACTCTGGTCTTTAGGTGACGGTTCACTTGACTGTTTGATTGAGTCTCAATTGATAACTTAGTTGCATATGGTTTCTCACTACTCTACTCGTGCACATTGTAACCCATCTTCCTCTGAATCCTATGAGGGGGCCGGGAATGTGGTTGTGCCTAGCTTTACTCTTTGCTCACCGAGTCCCGGGCCGGTTATATATATACATGTAGAAGTATATAATGATGAAATATCATATATGATGAAGTAAAGCATACGATGACGCCATATGTGATGATGCTCGTTACTGCATACCGGGCCCGGTATGTACATGATGATATGATAGAAAATGTGGATCGGGTCATACGTTCCTCAGCATTATTTTAAAATATGGATTGGGACATACGTTCCTCGACATTTTTTTAAAATATGGATCGGATCGTACGTTCCTTGGCACTATTCTAATGTATGGATCGTCCGAACGTTCCTCGATATATTTTACTATATAATAATGACACTGAGTCCCATAGTGAGTCGGGTGTGGTACGACATGTACACCACTCTTTCACCACGACCCTCACTAAAGGGTTGGATATGATAGATAGGCATACACATGAAAACATAGTGAGGTACTTGTAATGTATGAAATGATATTGTATACGATGGTATTGTTATATCCCGCACTTTTGGGCATTCGGAAAGAAAGAAATTTTGATTTGTAAGGAATGACGTTGTAATTTATTTTGTTTATTCTATTTTGTACCGGTGTGATGTTCATGAAAAAAAATTGATGTGGAAATACGGAGGAAGGCCGAGGGCAAAATTAGAAATTTTGGAGAGTAGTTTGTGAATTGCAAAAAGAGAGAAGACTTGTAGCTTTGGGGCTTAAGTAATAATAATGGCAATAAGTAGTTGGGCTCTCATAATAACAATAGTAATATTGAGGCCCAACAAAAAAAAAGGCCCAAGTCTTGGAAAGTTAGCCCATTAATTAAGTGGCCTATATATGTTGTATGACTTTTAGTCTCATCTTATCCTTTAGTTCATTCTTATCAAGGAAATTTCAAGAAAATTCTAGAGAAGAGGAGAAAAGAAAACTCTAGCTAGAGAGAAGAAGAGAGCTCGGATTTGGGAGGAAAAAAGGTGAGTTCTTTGATTTCGTTTCGTGAATTAATTATCTAGAGTGAACCATGATGTTATGAAGGTGTTAGTAATGAATATTTATGGTTTGTACCAGCCCAAAACGTTACCAAACAGCCCCAAAGTTTCGGCTGCGCTAAGGAGGTTTCCGAGGCGTAATTTTGGCTAGTTTTGGCCAATTTCGGGTAAGGTAAGGTTTCTCCTTTAAATTTGGACTTTATGGGGTTGTTTTTAAGTGTATTATGTACCTTTTATACTGATGAAAGTATAAAAAAAATTGTGTATATGCTCAGCGAAAGAAACAACCTAAATTGAGGTCGTCGTAGTTAAATTATAGTCGAAATGAGGCGTTGTGCGGGTGGGGGCTGCTGCTGGTCGTGTGGTGGGGTATTGAAGGTCCTAAAATTGTTATAAAGGATGTGGGGGAGCTTCTGGTTGCATCCACACGACCCCCATTTCGTACGGTTAAAGGTTTTGCAAAATAGAAACTAGAAACCTTATTTTGTATCGTAGTTTGGAGCTAGTTGTTTGGAGCTTGTATTGTGTAAGGTTGAAGTTATTTAATTATAAATATGCTGCTAGTTGTTGTTTTTGGTATGGTTGTTGATATTGTGGCCGAGTTGGAATCTCGGGGATGTTGAAGTTGCAGGGGAAATGCTGCCCGATTTTTCGTAGCATCGGAACTAGTAACAAACTAGTCAGGGGTAATGGATAAGGAAATGACTCCTATTAGTATTTGGTTGTGGAGTGGTCTATTGGAAAGTGAAAGTCTATTAATCTTAGTATTACTTTCATGTCAATAGGTTAAGGAGGTATCAAGGCAATGCCGGATTTCAATTAATCCCGAAAAAGGTATGTAAAGTTATCTTCTTTTCTTTTGGCATGTCTTAGCCTTAAGTGATTGATATACGGAAAGTGGGATAATTCCATTCATAGAACTCCAAGTATGAATCATAAGTCTTATTTACTCCTCGATGGTAGAATTCCTATACTAGTTAAGTTATTGCCTCTCAAGGCTTATATACGATAGAGAGTAGCAAGTATGTGAAGCTACCTTTCCTTCTTTTGGCATGTTTTGACATAAGTATGTAAAGCTATCCTTATTATCTCTTGATATGCCCTTGACATAAGTTATGATATTATGATGAAATATTTATGGTATCGAGTCCCTTGATGGGCCAAGTACGATATATGTTACTATCTAAGGATCGGGCCGTACGTACTATGGCACATATGTATACAATGACTTTATGAGGGAAAGTAGAGGGTATGTAAAGCCTATTCTCTTTCTTCTTTTGGCATGGCCCATAGAAAGCCACGGATGAAGAATGCCCAAAGTCTACAAAAAGCTCTTATTCTTAAGTACACTAAGATGGCTAACGTTTTTAATTTCCTTGAACTTATGTGCTTTTGCCTTGATTCATGTGAAAGTATCCAACCATCCTAAGTTGGTATAATTTAGGTTGTGGTATAAAGCATGACTCCTATTCACTCCTTTAAGCTAGAGCTCTCCCAATAATTGAACTATGGCTTCTCAAGTTTTTCTATACCTTGGGAAGTAGTAAGTAGGTAAAGTTAATCTTCTTTTTTTTGGAATGAACTTTATGAAACAAATAGACAAAGTATGGGTGATCCCAAGGAAACCCCATTCTTAAGGCCACTAAGATGGCCATTTTCATAACTTCCAAAAGATATTTTAGTACGCTTTGATACGAGTAGATGACTCCAAAAGTGCTACTTTGATTCAAGCCATAAGGACACTCCAAAGGTACTTGTTATGGCTATTGTCTTAATTTTTGAGTGATAGTTCATTTTAATTATTTCAACAAGTCTCCAATGATGGTTTAGATTGCATATAGTTACTTACTACTTCATTTGGGTATACTGTAATAAATCTTTCACCGAGTCCTGGGCCAGCTATAATATAATTATATAATATACGGATCGGGCCGAACGTTCCTCGGCATTACTGTATAATATATGGATCGGGCCGAACGTTCCTCGGCATTACTATATAATATACGGATCGGGCCAAACGTTCCTCGGCATTACTATATAATATATGGATCGGGCCAAACGTTCCTCGACATTACTATATAATATATGGATTGGGCCAAACATTACTCGGCATTACTATATAATATATCGATCGGGCCGAACATTCCTTGGCATTACTATATAATATATGGATCGGACCGAACGTTCCTCGGCATTACTGTATGATATCTGGATTGGGCCGAACGCTCCTCGGCATTACTATATGATAAATGGATCAGGTCGTACGTTCCTCAGCATTATTATATGAGATAGCACTAATAGCACATAGATTCTTTATGATAACAGAGTGATGTGCTTGTTACACCGGGTCTGCGAATGGGCCGAGTATAGTATGCGATGATAGTATGTATGACTTTATGTTATGAGATGCAGGTACAGTGGTTTGTTGAATGTTATACTTGCCCCTGCATCCCTATGTTAGTTGTGCCCTCCTTTTGATGTTTTATACTTTGCATACTCAGTATATATGTCATACTGACCCCCTCTTTCTGGGGGGGCTGCGTTCCATGCCCGCAGGTACAGGCGCATGCTTTAGGGATCCGCCAGCTTAGGATTCCACTCAGTAAATTTGGAAGAAGCTCTATTAAATCGGAGCCGAGTTTTGGTACTAAACCTTCTATATATATATTTATTTGATTACGGGTACGGTGGGGGCCTTGTCCTGCCTTATGTTACTGTTCTTACTCTTAGAGGTCTGTAGACATGTATATGGGTTGTATATATATGCATGTAAGGTTGTGCCTATATATTATGATAGCCTTGTCGGGTTATATATTGTCTTGCCTGTTGGTACGCTATGACTCAAATAGGAGACATGTTTACTTATAGTTAGTAGGGGTATATGCGAGTATCCAGTTTGGGCACCCATCACGACCTATGGGGTTTGGTCGTGACAGGTATGATGTTGTATACGATGATATGGTAAAACTGAGTCCTATAGCGGGCCAGAAGGGATATGTGAAGATGATATACATGCCCTCTCTTCATAAGACACATGTATAGTGAATTGTTAACTGGCATACTCATTACTTGAATCCCTATTTTAGTGTTGCCTCAGTTATGTTATGTTTTACATACTCAGTACATATGTCGTACTGACCCTCTTTTCTCGAGGGGATGTATTTTATGTCCGTAGGTACAAATACAGGTTTTGGGAGTCTGTTAGCTTATGATTCCATTCAGCTCAGCAGGAAGAGGCTCCATCATATCAGAGCCTAGTTTTGGCACTAGCCATTGATGTATATAATTGTTTTTGTTTATCCAGGGGTACAGCGGGGGCCCTGTCTCGCCATATGTTATCGTTAATATTTATAAAGGTCTGCAGACATGTATATGTAGGTTGTGTATGTTAGTTTGGTTCAGCTGGGTCTACATGATATGTTGTACGTGTTATTATGTTATGGCAGCCTTGTCGGCTTGCGTGCCCTTTCATGATCGGATATAAATGAAAGAGGCTACAGGTTTATGAAAATATTATCACCCAATAGGGTTCCATTGCATGGTATTATTTTATTTATAGTTCGACTTGACCACAGCTGATAGATATATATACGGAGTCCAGGTCGGACCCCAGTCACGACTTATGAGGTTGGGTCATGACAGAAGTGGTATCAGAGCAGTTTGTCCTTGGATTGTCTGTAGACCATGTCTGGTAGAGTCTTGATTATCGATGTGTAGCACGGCATATCTATAAGTAGGAGGCTACAAGATATTTAGGATGTTAATTTTCTTTCATAGCTGAGATCGTTCTATCGATCCGAGTCATAGGAAAATCCCTTATACTAACCTTAGATCTTAACAAAAGGATGACATCGATGGAAGGAAGTACTTGATGACATGGGGAAGTTACGAAGCACTTAGGTAAGTAAAGGCACGAAAGATATCTATTAGGTAAGGTATTGACATATGATTGTAATGTAAAGGTGAAACCTGAAAGGAAAGTAGACAGAGAAGCGCAACAGATGCAGGTAAAGTTGGACATACGAGGTAAGTCCATTACTTTCATACTATTGTTAATATTGAAAGCCCTGTGTGGCTGCAATATGAGATGATATTGAAAGCCCTGTGTGGCTGTGAGATGATATGAATATATATATGCTGGACCTATGAGGCATTGTTGGTATTTTCTGCATGCAGGTTTTGGAATAGTAAGGAGTATAGAGGAAACTCTGCTGAAATTTTCCCAAAACAAGGAAAGGGAATGAAACATAGCTTCATAAAATGTCCTGGAAGATGATACTGAGTACCCATATTATACTAAACTAAAGCTGTAAGAGGTACTCTTCATGTCGCCAATAAGGGGCACCCTTTTTACTTGGGGAATTGTATGTCGGAGAAACAAAATCCTATCTGAGCAGTACAGTTCAAACCATGGTATCTCCAGCCGTATTGGTGATGTAGGACAAAAAAACTCAGGTTGAAAGGTAAGACGTCTTGCGATTGAGTTTCACTTCTCTTGAAAAGTACCAAGCCCCCAACTCTTAGTTGTAAATTAGATAAGTTATTCATGACTCGAGGAACTCAGGGGGAGACCATGTGAGTCAAGTGTTGAAAAGTACTGTGATGGTTAAGGGATTTTAGTTTTCTTCTAACGGTGGTTGGGAAGTGCTCTATGATAACAGTTTATTAGTTCTCCACTGACTAATTGGAGAAGGAACTTCTAACAAAAGCACCCCAGAGAGATGTCATGAACTGAATATGAGTACGAACTAAGCCGGGGATGTGTAAGTATGAATTCAAAAGTGGGGTACAACAATACAAGGATAAAGTAAGACCTTTAGTAAGGCACACTTGGTATATGGTGACTAAGTTAAAAGCCTGTGTTGGGTACACAGTAAGGACAAAAGGCACAAGGTATAAAGGAATGATGCGTGTACACAACTTTGCCCCGAAAATAGTGGAACCCTTAAGAGATAAAGACAGTAACCTTAAGAAATAATTGGTGTAACCTACATTCACCCCAAGGAACAAAAAATATAGGTTGGGATAAAGCTACTACTTCAAGAAAACCTTGAACAGTTATCGTCGGAATATTAGCACTACCTAATTGGAATTGGGACGACTACAGGTGCTAAGTAATTCTTGGATGAAGATAAGTAGAAGGTGGCCTTGGATAAGTTGTTCCAGAAGTCCCATTACTCAAGTAAAGAGTAATAGATGAGGTGTCACACTATGGATGAAAAAGTTCTCGTCGCTTCGTGATTTAGCCAAGGTTCCGTACATGGATAATCAGGTTATAAAATATGCAGAGAGACGGAGACATGATACAGTATCAAGTAGATTAGGGAAGAAGATTGGACGAAATTGAGACTGGACATAGAGACATAGAGTAAGGATAAGAAGATAAAAGTGTAAGTACCCTCTAAAGGGGGGAAGTCAATGAGAAAAATTGCAAAGGTAAGGTAGAGTCAATTGATGTGGCAACATATTCAAGATGGATGTTTAAATTTTAATAAGATCCCTTGCTGAACCAAGAAGGTCTGGAAGTCACCAATAATTGGATGGAAGCCAGGATGCTATGTAAGGCAGTGTTAAGAAGATTTTAGCAAGACCTTGAATGACAACGCTAGAAGGTGGGTGCGTATAAAAAGTAAAGGGCATAATAATGAAAGGATACCGAATAACTTAAGGGATACTATGAAGGATAATGACACCATACTAGACCAAAAGCCAAAATGTTGGCTATAGAGTTGGTCGCAAATGATGTTACGATAGATAAATAATCAAGGGAAAGGAATAGAAAGCCTCTTATGGTACAAGATAAGAAGAGCAAAGAGTAATTAAGGCAAAGAGAAAAAGTGCGACAAGGTAGGACGAGCGAGTTTCAATGTGAAGAAGGTAAATACAACAGAATGAACCAGGAGACAAAAAGATTACGTCCATCTCGTATAAGTTCTATCAGAATAGTTAGACAACCTATAATTGTATATGGTAAGAATAGGACTAAGTGAGTAAGTACAGGATAAAAGGAATAGGGGTTCAATAATATCAATGCAGTCATGATATGTTAAGATAAACTATCGAGATGGAATTAGTACTATAGGCAAAGTAAGACATGGCCATGGTTGGACCAAAGATCTATCCCGATATCAATTGTAGGATAAGGAAGGAAATGGCAAGGTAACACATAATACCTAGCGAGACGATGCTAAGATATTTCTTAGGTTAAGTTGAATACCTTCTCGCATTCTCGTAAAGGTAAAGGATGACACGAGATAACGTATCTAAAATGTTATAAGCTGGGACAAGCTGAGGTAAGGAAATTGTGAAAAGGTTTAAACCAAAAGGAGCAGAACTAATGGGTTACTAAAAGATTCCGGACTTCTATGCCAAATTCCTTCGGAATTATATCAGGTAATGATAGACGGAGCACAGAACGACTATTAAAGCCAACCCTAAGGATTGAAAAACAAAAACCCAAAGGGTAAAGTACCAGTTAAAGTCTTCTAAGAAATTGAAGAGTAATACATGAGGTCCCCACAGCTATTGCCTTGAGTAGAGGGGCTTAAAGCACATCTAGTACTTGGATGTCAGTCCAAGAAAAGATTGGGAACACAGACGGGTCTTAGTATCGCCTTTCACCCTCAAAGCTGATAAATGGGCTAAGCATACCACTTAAACGCTAGAAGATATATGGTGAGCTGGGGTTGTTAACTTCAAAGGTAGCTAGGATGGTTATCTATCACTTGTCAAGTCGCCTATGAATTTGGCCCTACTATCTAGTTTAAGAACAATACGTCCAGTTTTCCACCCATTAATGTTTCATAACTGTATAGGTGAACCCTTCCAGAATATTCTCCGTGGATGAGGTCAACATAAGGAAGGAGTGACCCTGTGAAGAGCAACCTAATGCCAACCTAGATCGACAGATTACAAGATTATGGACTAAGAACGTAGTTTCTATCAAGGTGTTGTAGTAAAATAAAAATCGTGAAGAAATGATCTGAGAAGCCAAAGAAGACATGAAACACAGTATATATGATCGCAATGGAAAAAAATCTCCCTACAATCTATATAAAGTCTTGAAGGAAGTTTTGCTTAACATTCGGGGATGAATGTTCTAAAGGGGGGAAGGATGTTACACCCCATACTCTTGAGCTCAGAATGTCTCCTAAGATTGTTAGAAGTTATCATGTGATCTAGATAATCTACGACACCATCAAATGACTCTAAGAAAGGAAGAATATGATACCCCATGGGAGGGAAGGTTGGAATTAGGGTCATGAGAAGTCGGAAGGAGTTGGAGGCCAAGTAATGAGTCATAGGACTCGATTTACCTACGTAAGCTACTAAATTAGAAGTCTTACATACTTAAGTTACTTGGGTACATACCAAGCTTACGTGAAAAATATTACATAGGATCTTAAAATGAGACAAGATTATGAACCCACGAGGAAGAGGGGAGAATGAAACGTGGAAGCAAGACGAGGCACCACATGGCAGCATGGGAAGGTACCATGTGGAAGCAGGCGACCCACCTTCTTAGTTTCAAGTAGGTGATCCACCTTCTTGGGGGGTGGACCCCACAAGGACATATGACAGCCTAGGAGACAAGGCATGGATTCGTAGCCCAATAGGGGTTGGACACGTGTCACCTCCAAAGCCACCATATATATGTATTTTATGTGACTAAGTACTTTATTCTTCATCCAAAAATTCAGCCAATAACAAAGAGAGAAAACGTGAGAGAAAGAGAGACTAGCTATGGCTTGAGGAGAATTCAAGGTAAGCTCTCTACTTTTTCTCTGTGAATTAATTATCTATGGTGTTCCTCAACCAAGTATACATGTATATATGTATATTATGATGCCTAATGAACCATATCTTCAGCTTTACACTTGAAACAAACAAGAGACAGTTGAAGAAAAACTTAGAAAACCAAAGGGAGAGAGCTACGGGTTTGGTCTCCAAAAGGTAAGCCTCCGACCATCATTCTATAAATTAATTATTTAAGGTATCCCATGGTTATATAAAAATGTTTAATATCCAAAAATCACAATTTGGGGAAACGAAGAAGTGGCACAAATAGTCCACTTCATTTCAGCACGTCAAGAGCTTTCCGAGGCAAGTTTTGGCAAGTTTTGGCCAATTTAGGGTAAGGTATGGTCTTTCCTTTCAATTTGGCATTTATGGTATTGTTATGAAGTGTATTAGATGTTTTTTAAATGTCTGTAAATATGAAAATTCCATAAATATGTGTGACGTTGGAAACAAACTAAATTGGAGTCGCTATAGTTAAATTATAGTCGAAGCGAGGTGTTGTGCTTGTGGTGCGTGACTTCAGGTGTGTGGTGATGTGTTGCAGGCCTTAAGAGTACTCTAAATTAGGTGTGGGATCTTATGGTTGCATCCACACGACCCTCGGGTTTGTATGGTTAAAAGTTTTACAAAATAGAGAATTAACACCCTATTTTGGATATCATAATTTTGAGCGGGTTATTTGGGGTTTGTATTGTGTAATGTTGAATGGCTTGTATATATGCTGCATGTTATTGTTTTTTGTTGGCTTTAGTAATTAGGGGTCTAATTGGAAATTCAGATAGGGCATGTTATGGGGGAGGTGCTGCCCGATTTTCGTGAACTCCTTAACTAGCTAAAGAACTAGTCGAGAAGACGAACGAGGAAATGAGTTATATGAATACTCGTGTCCAAATTAAGATTCTGAAAATTCAAGGAGTGTTGATATTCAAATTGCTTCCGTGTTGAATAGTTTCAAAGAACGACGAGGCGAACGTGATAAAGAGTAACTCGGAAGAGGTATGAAGAGCTATTCTTCTTTTCTTTTGGCATGTCTTAGGTATAAGTTATGAATGGTTTGTATATGAAATATGGGGGAAATTCCACTCATAAAACTCCAAATGTAATTCATAAACTTTATTCATTTTGTGAGGTTAAAGCCCCTGTAATAGTTGAGTTACTGCCTTTTAAGGCTCCTATATGATGAACAGTGGTATACGTAAAGCTTGTCTCTTCTTCCTTTTGGAATGTGTTAGGTATAAATGATACAGTATATAATATGAGGTGGAGGTAGTCCAATTATAAGCTCTGAGTAGAACTCATGATTTTTATTCACTACTTGATGTTAGAATTTTTAAGGTAGTTGAACTACTATCCTGGAGTCTCCTATCTGATGAATAATCACAGAATGCATAAGTTCCGATTCCAAAGGTCTCTGCGATGGCAAATGTCTCTACTTCCGTAAGCTGTTTAACCTTATCTCGATACCCATCTACGATTCCTAAGACTCCAACTAATATGATCCCTAATGGTGTTTAGAAGGTACTTAAGATGACTACTACTCTGGTCTTTAGGTGACGGTTCACTTGACTGTTTGATTGAGTCTCAATTGATAACTTAGTTGCATATGGTTTCTCACTACTCTACTCGTGCACATTGTAACCCATCTTCCTCTGAATCCTATGAGGGGGCCGGGAATGTGGTTGTGCCTAGCTTTACTCTTCTCTCACTAAGTCCCAGGCCGGTTATATACATATATAGAAGTATACGATGATGAAATATTATATACGATGATGTGAAGCATACGATGATGCCGTATGTGATGATGCTCATCACCGCATCTCGAGCCGGGTATGTATGTTACACCCCGCACTCTTGAGATCGGAACGTCTTCTTAAGTTCCTTAGACACTATCATGTGAGCCGGATAAGCTACGACACTATCAAATAACTCTAAGGAAAGAAGATTGTGATACCTTGCGAGAAGGGAGGTTGGAGATAGAGTCATAAGAATCCGGAAAGAGTTGGAGGCTAAGAAATGAGTCGTAGGACTCGATTTACCTACGTAAGACACTAAGTTAAGAGTCTTATTCACTTAAGTTGCTTAAGGATATACCAAGCTTACGTAGTTCGGATAACATGAGCTCTTAAACTAAGACGAGATTACGAACCCGTGAGGAAGGGAAAAAGACGATGCACCTACTTAGGGTCAAGTAGGTGATGCAGCTACTTGGGGGAGGTGGACCCCGCTGCCACGTGGCAGCCCCTAATTGGCAGCATGACACAGTGGCCAATCATGGCTTGACACGTGTCATCCTTAGGGGCTGACACGTGTCACCCCTTGGGACCACCTATATTATTTGATATGTATCCAAAAATCTCCAGTTCAGTCACAAATTTCCAGCAGCAACGTGAGAAAAGAAAACCCTAAGAGCTAAGGAGAAAATTGCGACGGCTTGGGAGAAAAATAAGGTAAGTCCCGATTTCGTTCCGTAAATTAATTATATAGCGTATACCACGATGATATGGAAGTATTAGTAGTATAAAATTAGAGTTTGTTGCAGCAAAAAACGGACAGCAAGCTGCCACAACGTTACAGCACGCTGAAAAAAAGTTCCGAGGCGCGATTTTGGCGAGTTCTAGCCAATTTCGGGAAAGGTAAGTTCTTCCCATATAATTTGAAGTTTATGATGTTAAATTATGGTGTATTACACACCTTAGGAGCTTCTGGAATTTGGGGAAAAGGTTTGAAAAGTTCAGCGTTCGGAATAAACGAATTTGGAATCGCTATCGTTAAGTTGTTGTCGAAATAAGGTGTTGTATGCGTAGGGGCTGCTGCTGGTTGTGTTGTGGCGTGTTGCAGGTCTAAAAGTTATCTAAATGAGGTGTTGGATCTGCTGGTTTCAGCCACATGACCCTACGCTTTGCAATTAAAGAATTCGCGAAAGAAAGATTAAAAACTCTAGTTTTGGTATCTTAGTTTCGAGTTAATTGTCGGGGATTTATATTGTGTAATTTTGTCGTAATATGTATATGTATGGGCTTCTGGTTTCATTGTTGGTTGGCTGCAGGTGCTAAGTACATGGTTGGGAATTCGGATAGGGCACATTATAGGGGAGGTGCTGCCCGATTTTTGTTAACGCCTTAACTAGTTAAGGAACTAGTCAAAAAGGCGAGCAAAGGGATGAATGTTATGAATACTTGTCGGTAGTCTAAGTTGTTGAAAAATCCAAGGTTGTTAATACTTGCATTACTTCCATGTTAAATAGGTTTCGAGGACAACGACGTGGACGTGATTAAGAGAAGTCCATACAAGGTATGTGAAGCTTTCCTTTGGCGTGTTTTTGGAATAGATATGTAGAACTATTCTTCTTTTCTTTTGGCATGTCTTAGATATAAGTTATGAATGATATGTATACGATATTTGGGATTCAATCCATTCGTAAAGCCCTGAGTATGAGTCGAGACTCTTGTTTACTTCTTGGTATTAGAACTTCTACAATAGCTGAGTCATTGCCTTTTTGTCTTCTATGTGATGAAAACTAGTACATGTAAAGCCTATTTCTTCTTTCCTTTGGAATGGCTTAACTTTAAGTAAAATGGTGTATGATATAGGTTTAGAGGTAATTCCATTTATGAGCTCTTATTGTAACTCGTGACTTGTAGTCACTCCTGAACATTAAGAGTCTGAAAGTAGTCAAACTACTATTCTCGAGCCTGCTATATAATGAATAGAAAGTAGAGGTACCAGCTCCTCTTTTTAGAGGCTCTGAAATGATAAATGTCGTTGATTGCATGAGTTGAGTCTTTGACTAGATAAATTGTGTTTCTGATTGCATAGACTATATTTCTGATTGCATGAACTATGTGGCATTATTTTGATGCATGTTTGTGATCCCTGAAGCCCCAACTGATATAAGCCCTAATGACATCTAAAGGGATACCTCGGATAATTACTCCCCCAATCTTCAGGTGACGGTTCACTTGACTGTTTCATCGAGTCTTAGATAATGACTTAGTTGCATATGGTTTCTCACTACTCTACTTGTGCATACTGTAACCCATCCTTCCTCGAGTCCCATGATAGGCCGGGATATGTTATCGTGCACAGTGTTACTACTTCTTTCACCGCGTCCCAGGCCGGATGTGTATAGTTCCACGCACGAGGAGACGATGTCGTACGTGAGGTGTAATATATGTTATATGTTATGACGATACGATTATTCACCGAGTCCCGGGCCGGCATTAATATGATAGTATATGTGGTGAAATAAGGAAGGAACACTGAGTCCCTCCATAGAGGGCCGGATACATATGTATATTATGATGGTACGCTATAGACGTACACCACTCCATTCACCGAGTCCCTCACTAAAGGGCCAGATACTTTATGTAGGCATGCATATGAGATTAAAGCAATACATTGTGACCCTGAGCCCCGTAGTGAACCGGGTATAATACGATGATATACATGATAAGATGATACCGTATACGATGGTATGATACCGTATACGATGATATGATGAAATGAAATGCATTATGACACGATGATATGTGATTATGAAGTAATGATGATGACACTGAGTTCACTAGAGGGTCGGGCACAGTATATGATGGTGTATAGGATCACGTGTCCTAAGGTGCAGGTACAGTAATTTGTTAATTGTTATACTTATCCCCTGCATCCCTATTTCAGTTATGATCTCAGTTACGATGTGTTATGCTTTACATACTCAGTACATATATCGTACTGGCCCCTCTTTTCTCGAGGGGGGCTGCGTTTCATGCCCGCAGGTACAAATGTTTATTTTGGAGATCTATCAGCGTAAGAGTTCCTCTCAGCTGTGTCGGAAGTGCTTCACTGTTCTAGAGCCTAAATTTTGATGCTGGTCACTTAATGTGTATATTTGTACATTCAGGGGTATGGCGGGGGTCTTGTCCCGCCATATATTGTTGTTACTATTCTTAGAGGTCTGTAGACATATGTATATGTGGGTTGTTTGTGAGTCAGTTTCGATGTTACCTATTCAATATGTTGTGAATGTTTTTGTTATAGCAGCCTTGTCGGCTCCCATGCCCTTTCATGATATGATACAAATGAAAGAGGCTACATGTACATGAAAAAGTTTTAAACTATTGGGGTTTTTGTATATAGTATCACATCACACACAGTTCAACTTAAGTGTAGTTGATAAATACGCATAAGAGGGTCCAGGTTGGACCCCAGTTGCGGCCTACGGGGTTGGGTCATGACAGAAGTGATATCAGAGCAGTTCGTCCTTAGAGTGTCTACAGACCGTGTCTAGTAGAGTCTTGTTTATCGGTGTGTTGTGCACCACATCTATAGACAGGAGGCTACAAGACAGTTAGGATGTTACTTTCTTTCAGATCTAAGATCATGCGGTAGAGCTATGTTATTAGGATGATCCCTTACTAAGGTACCATTATGTTTGCAGCAATGCCTCCAAAGAAAGCGAAAGTTGCTCAGAAGGGAAAGTCAATAGCGGATGAAACACGTCAGACTTCGGGGGTTATTAAGGCTCATGCCCAGTCTATGCCGAGAATCATGCTCCAGTCGGCGAGCTCTACTACGCCGCCACCCCAGAGGAGCCTAGAGCAGCAGTAGTTGCAGCCCCCGAGGCCCTAGTACCTAGGCCTCTAGCCCCACAGCTAGGGTCAGAAGACAGGGAAATGAGGGATGCAATTCAATTATTGACCAGATTAATGGCAGGGCAGGTTCAAAGGCATGGGCTGGGGATAAAGAGGTGATGCAGTGAGCGCCAGACCGATAAAGATTACAGTAGAGGCCAGCATAAGAAGGCTAAGTTGGCTGGTGATTCGGGGGAGACAGCCTTACCAGTATAGTCGATACCCTACCCAACCAGCTTGGAGGGTGCCTCTTCAGTCCCCAGGTGGAAGATTCAATAACACGGGATGTTCAGGAGTCGGTCAAAGCTCTAGGGTTTTGGGTTCACCAATAAGCAAAGGTTCGCGTCAGTCAAAGACACCTTTGCCCTAGTGTCCTCACTGTGGAAAGACTCACTTTGGGGAATGCCGTCTTACTACAGGTGCTTGTTTCGCCTGCGGCCGTCAAGGCCATTTGGTGAGAGAGTGTCCATTCAGAAAAAATTTAAGGGATACAGCTCAACCTATTGGATCAATTGTTGGAGTTCCTTCTTCGTTGGCTACGTGCCCTAAAAGGCTGGATATTCATACCTCAGTAGGCCATAGTAGAGACCGCGGCAGACCTTCTAGTTCTAGGAACTCGTCGAACCGCATTAATGCTTTGGCTAGTGGACAAGACCAGGAGGTGTCGTCAAATGTAGTTCCAGGTATATTATTAATCTCCTCTCAGGATGTATATGTATTAATAGACCTAGGCTTCACCTTGTTATATATGTCTCTATTGGCTATTAGTATTGGGCGCCCTGTGTGGCTGTGATATAATACGATAGGAATATATATGATGTTGGCCCTGTGAGGCATTGTTGGCATTTTCTGCGTGCAGGTGTTGAGATAGTAAGAAATACAGAGGAAACTCTGCCCAAATTTTTGTAGAAATAAAAAGAGAATGAGCTGCAGGGCTATAGTATGTCTTGAAACGTGGTTCTCGCAACAATGATGAGATTTGACTAAACAAGTATGGCTGACCTCGAGAAATGAGTTAATTGCTGAATTAATGGCAATAAAAACTAGGAGATCGATATTGATATAGTAGAACGAAGTTGGAAAGGAGCTATAAGCCAAGGAAAATGACTCAGAGAGGACTGATAGATCGGGATAAAACGAGATAGTAAGGCATTGCCTGAATTGATACATAGGGATAAACTATGACAAGTGATAGTTGAAGGAAGTAACAGTATGGTTAAGACAAGAGTAAGACAAGAATACAAAGGGAAAAGAATTATGACGGATATGAAGTGTTAATAAGATAGCTTGTGAGACATTAGGGACAAGACTAGCTAAGAAGGGTAAGTAGCCCATAGTAAGAATCGTGAAGAAAGTCAAGCGGTATTATACTATGGGACTGGTTACAAATGGGGTACCAGGTGAATATAACAAACACCGTTATGAGAATAAGTAAAGGGTGATATGGAATTCCTTATGCCCAACCAAAAATGGAAATGAGTTGAAGGAATAATACAGAAGTTCTAATAGAGGCACTCAAGATAGATGCGATTAATTAAGTATAAGTATCGAAAAAAAAGAGAAATAGACAGTTACGAATTGAAGGTATAGTATGATGAAAGAGTAATAAGATAAGGCCCCTATTGCAACGAAGTTAATATGGTTTAAAGCAGGATTAGAAGGGAGCCTGAAGCGCATGACAAAGATAAAAGCTTAGAAGGCATAACTAGGTTAAGATACGTGACTTCACCTTGATGTTTAGTGAGATCTTGCAAGGAGAGGGTATGTCGATTTGCAGAACAACTGCTGCATTACGAGGTTATTAGAAGAATAAGTTGTATTCACCTGAGTAAAGTTAGTATAATGACGAAGCTCGAAACATGAGTCATTAAAGTATAAGTACACTCGAGTGGGGAATGTGCACCAATTATGAGCCCTCGCTAATTACTGATTGGGATGAATGGAATGTGGCTTTGAATGCACTGCTACATTACAGATATTACTCGAGTATTAATCGCGAGATGAGATTTTATACGATACATTGCGAATACTAAAGCACCCTACAGGTATGCTAGGGTTTCCTAGAAAGGCAACCTAACGTATGGATGATTAAACAAAAAAAAATGTAGATATGGTGCAGCACGTTAAATATGTTGGAGTGGAATCATTCGAATGTGAATGGCTGAAAATAAACAGAGGATGATGTGGGTACACCCTAAAAGGGGGGAAGTGGACAAAAGAAGTACAAGCGTAAAAGAAAATCAATTGATGCTATCGCATGTAAATGGAAACGCTTAAACTTCAAACGAGACCCCATAAGGGATGGACGTGATCATACCCAAACTGATGTACCGGATTCCGTCAAAACTCCGAAGTTAAGCGTGCTCGAATGAGAGTAGCACTGAGATGGGTGACCCCCTTGGGAAGTGAGAAAGAGAACAAAACAAGTATGACAAAAAGAAATTATAAAAGCGGTTAGTACAACGACACATATAGAACAGAGTAAGCCAAGAGCTGAAAAGATTATGACTGAAATACAACGCACCTCGTGAAAATGGCACAAGCATAGTTGTGCAGCTTATAAATATTGGCATACTAAGAGCGAGGTCAAATGATTACTCGATAAAAGAAAGTCAGTAATAACAATGTGATTGCCATATTTAGAATCTATTCAGGAAAAGTGTAAGATGGTTTGAGGCATAACTATTCAGATATAATCGGTATTAAGGACAAGAGCCATAGTGGAGCCTTGACCGCAACTAAAGGAGGTAAGCCACTAGAATAGCAACGCTAAGGAATTTTCTGGACTGCTCTATGTCCGTACACACGTTTATGTAAGGATTACCATATGATCTATGGTAAGAAAACTGGAGAAAAGATCTGAGTAAAAGAGAAAGATAGCATACCTAAGGTATTACAAGTTAGATTAAGAGGAGTTGTACAATAGCTTAAGTTAAAAGAAGCATCAGCAGTCTGATAGCCTATCTCAGGGAATGGAAACCCCGACTCAGAGGTGGAAAGCAGTTAATATGTATTATAGTACGAGCTAACCTCGCATTCTAAGGAACTGGGAGTTCATACGGGCTATGGTAGATAGGCTGACAGAATCAACCTGTTCCCCTCCAGTTCAAAAGGCATATTCAGCTGAGGGTTCTGCGAAATGACATAGTAAGGAAACAATAAGATTTCACAGAGTCCCCACATATATTATCTCAGATAGAAAAGTTTAATTTACAGCTAACTGCTGGAAATCATTTTGAAAGGGATTGAGGAACCCAGATGAATCTTAGTATGACATTTTGCCCTTCGATTAAGGGACAGGCCCAGATGTGATCCACTAAATTATTGATGAAGTAAAGCTTATTCCGGGACAAGATATCAACTAGCAGCCTAAAGTCAGCAAAAAGGGGATACATTGATCCTTCGCAGGGCATTTTTAGAATAGATAAAGCTGCCTATGAGTGAGACCTACCGTCCGATTTGAAACAATACATTCAGTTTTCATAGATCAATGCTCCGTAAGAATGGGAACGATGCTCCCAGAATATTTCCAGTAGAGGAGGTCCACATAACAGGGAGTTATCCTACGAGGGGCAACCTATCTCCATCCGGAATCAGCAGATTAAATGGGTTGTGAACTAAGGACATAGCTTCCGTCAAGGTACTGTGGCGGAATAAGAATCGTGAAGACATAAACTGGGAGGTTGAAAAGGACATGAAACACAAGTGTCCGTACCTATTCCCGATGTCTACAGATAGCCCCAGTCTTGGAACTCGTATATTAATTACTTGGACGAAAATGTATGCCATTCCAGTAGAAAGGCATCTCCCTATGATCCGTATAAAGTCTTAAGGAAAGTTTTATTCAACATTCGGGGACGAATGTTCTAAAGGGGGGAAGGATGTTACACCCCGCACTCTTGAGATCGGAACGTCTTCTTAAGTTCCTTAGACACTATCATGTGAGCCGGATAAGCTACGACACTATCAAACAACTCTAAGGAAAGAAGATTGTGATACCTCGCGAGAAGGGAGGTTGGAGATAGAGTCATAAGAATCCGGAAAGAGTTGGAGGCTAAGAAATGAGTCATAGGACTCGATTTACCTACGTAAGACACTAAGTTAAGAGTCTTATTCACTTAAGTTGCTTAAGGATATACCAAGCTTACGTAGTTCGGATTACATGAGCTCTTAAACTAAGACCAGATTACGAACCCGCGAAGAAGGGAAAAAGACGACGCGTGGAAGCCAATGGAGGAGCGACACGTGGCAGCACCTCAAGCAAGCAGGTGATGCACCTACTTAGGGTCAAGTAGGTGATGCAGCTGCTTGGGGGAGGTGGACCCCGCTGCCACGTGGCAGCTCCTAATTGGCAGCATGACACGGTGGCCAATCATGGCTTGACACGTGTCATCCATAGGGGCTGACACGTGTCACCCCTTGGGACCACCTATATTAGTTGATATGTATCCAAAAATCTCCAGTTCAGTCACAAATTTCCAGCAGCAACGTGAGAAAAGAAAACCCTAAGAGCTAAGGAGAAAATTGCGACGGCTTGGGAGAAAAATATGGTAAGTCCCGATTTCGTTCCGTAAATTAATTATATAGCGTATACCACGATGATATGGAAGTATTAGTAGTATAAAATTAGAGTTTAGTGCAGCAAAAAACGGACAGCAAGCTGCCACAACGTTACAGCACGCTGAAAAAAAGTTCCGAGGCGCGATTTTGGCGAGTTCTAGCCAATTTCGGGAAAGGTAAGTTCTTCCCATATAATTTGAATTTTATGATGTTAAATTATGGTGTATTACACACCTTAGGAGCTGCTGGAATTTGGTGAAAAGGTTTGAAAAGTTCAGCGTTCGGAATAAACGAATTTGGAATCGCTATCGTTAAGTTGTTGTCGAAATAAGGTGTTGTATGCGTAGGGGCTGCTGCTGGTTGTGTTGTGGCGTGTTGCAGGGTCTAAAAGTTATCTAAATGAGGTGTTGGATCTGCTGGTTTCATCCACATGACCCTCCGCTTTGCAATTAAAGAATTTGCGAAAGAAAGATTAAAAACTCTAGTTTTGGTATCTTAGTTTCGAGTTAATTGTCGGGGATTTATATTGTGTAATTTTGTCGTAATATGTATATGTATGGGCTTCTGGTTGCATTGTTGGTTGGCTGCAGGTGCTAAGTACATGGTTGGGAATTCGGATAGGGCACATTATAGGGGAGGTGCTGCCCGAATTTTGTTAACGCCTTAACTAGTTAAGGAACTAGTCAAAAAGGCGAGCAAAGGGATGAATGTTATGAATACTCGTCGGTAGTCTAAGTTGTTGAAAAATCCAAGGTTGTTAATACTTGCATTACTTCCATGTTAAATAGGTTTCGAGGACAACGACGTGGACGTGATTAAGAGAAGTCCATACAAGGTATGTGAAGCTTTCCTTTGGCGTGTTTTTGGAATAGATATGTAGAACTATTCTTCTTTTCTTTTGGCATGTCTTAGATATAAGTTATGAATGATATGTATACGATATTTGGGATTCAATCCATTCATAAAGCCCTGAGTATGAGTCGAGACTCTTGTTTACTTCTTGGTATTAGAACTTCTACAATAGCTGAGTCATTGCCTTTTTGTCTTCTATGTGATGAAAATTAGTACATGTAAAGCCTATTTCTTCTTTCCTTTGGAATGGCTTAACTTTAAGTAAAATGGTGTATGATATAGGTTTAGAGGTAATTCCATTTATGAGCTCTGATTGTAACTCGTGACTTGTAGTCACTCCTGAACATTAAGAGTCTGAAAGTAGTCAAACTACTATTCTCGAGCCTGCTATATAATGAATAGAAAGTAGAGGTACCAGCTCCTCTTTTTAGAGGCTCTGAAATGATAAATGCCGTTGATTGCATGAGTTGAGTCTTTGACTAGATAAATTGTGTTTCTGATTGCATAGACTATTTCTGATTGCATGAACTATGTGGCATTATTTTGATGCATGTTTGTGATCCCTGAAGCCCCAACTGATATAAGCCCTAATGACATCTAAAGGGATACCTCGGATAATTACTCCCCCAGTCTTCAGGTGACGGTTCACTTGACTGTTTCATCGAGTCTTAGATAATGACTTAGTTGCATATGGTTTCTCACTACTCTACTTGTGCATACTGTAACCCATCCTTCCTCGAGTCCCATGATGGGCCAGGATATGTTATCGTGCACAGTGTTACTACTTCTTTCACCGCGTCCCGGGCCGGATGTGTATAGTTCCACGCACGAGGAGACGATGCCGTACGTGAGGTGTGATATATGTTATATGTTATGACGATACGATTATTCACCGAGTCCCGGGCTGGCAGTAATATGATAGTATATATGGTGAAATAAGGAAGGAACACCGAGTCCCTCCTTAGAGGGCCGGATACATATGTATATTATGATGGTACGCTATAGACGTACACTACTCCATTCACCGAGTCCCTCACTAAAGGGCCGGATACTTTATGTAGGCATGCATATGAGATTAAAGCAATACATTGTGACCCTGAGCCCCGTAGTAAACCGGGTATAATATGATGATATACATGATAAGATGATACCGTATACGATGGTATGATACCGTATACGATGATATGATGAAATAAAATGCATTATGACACGATGATATGTGATTATGAAGTAATGATGATGACACTGAGTTCACTAGAGGGTCGGGCACAGTATATGATGGTGTATAGGATCACGTGTCCTAAGGTGCAGGTACAGTAATTTGTTAATTGTTATACTTATCCTCTGCATCCCTATTTCAGTTATGATCTCAGTTACGATGTGTTATGCTTTACATACTCAGTACATATATCGTACTGACCCCCTTTTTCTCTTGGGGGCTGCGTTTCATGCTCGCAGGTACAGATGTTTATTCTGGATATCCATCAGCATAGGAGTTCCTCTCAGCTGTGTCGGAATTGCTTCACTGTTCTGGAGCCTAAATTTTGATGCTGGTCACTTAATGTATATATTTGTACATTCAGGGGTACGGCGGGGGTCTTGTCCCGCCATATGTTGTTGTTACTATTCTTAGAGGTCTGTAGACATATGTATATGTGGGTTGTTTGTGAGTCAGTTTCGATGTTACCTATTCAATATGTTGTGAATATTTTTGTTATAGCAGCCTTGTCGGCTTCCATGCCCTTTCATGATATGATACAAATGAAAGAGGCTACATGTACATGAAAAAGTTTTAAACTATTAGGGTTTTTGTATATAGTATCACATCACACACGGTTCAACTTAAGTGTAGTTGATAAATATGCATAGGAGGGTCCAGGTCGGACCCCAGTTGCGGCCTACGGGGTTGGGTCGTGACAATGTACATTATGATATGATAGAAAATATGGATCGGTCCCTACGTTCCTCGGTATTATTTCAAAATATGGATCGGGTCGTACGTTCCTTAGCATTGTTTTAAAATATAGATTAGGACGTATGTTCCTCGGTACTATTTTAAAGTATGGATTGGGCCGAACTTTCCTCAGTATATTTTACTATATAATAATGGCACCGAGTCCCATAGTGGGTCGAGTGCGGTACGATATGTACCCCACGTTTACACCGTGACCCTTACTAAAGGGTCGGATATGATGGTATGATGTCGTATATGATGATATGGTAACACCGAGTCCTACAGCAGGCCGGGAGTGATATATGAGGATGTATACATGCCCTCTTTTCATAAGACACAGGTATAGTGAATTGTTAACTGTCATACTCGTTACTTGCATCCCTATTTTAGTGTTGTCTCAGTTATGTTATGTTTTACATACTCAGTACATATGTCGTACTGACCCCCTTTTCTTGGGGGGCTGCATTTTATGCCCGCAGGTACAGATACAGGTTTTAGGAGTCCGTCAGCTTAGGATTCTGTTCAGCTCAGCTAGAAGAGGATCTATCATATCGGAGCCTAGTTTTGGCACTCGCCGCTGATGTATATAATTGTTTTTATTTATCTAGGGGTACGGTGGGGGTCTTGTCCCGCTATATGTTATTGTTAATATTTGTAGAGGTCTGCAGACATGTATATATGGGTTGTGTATGTTAGTTTGGTTCAGCTGGGTCTACATGGTATGTTGTACGTGTTATTATGTTATGGCAGCCTTATTGGCTTGTGTGTCCTTTCATGATGGAATACAAATAAAAAAGGCTACAGGTTTATGAAAATGTTATCACCCAATAGGGTTCCATTACATGGTATTATTTTATTTATAGTTCGACTTGACCACAGGTTATAGATATGTATATGGGAGTCCAGGTCGGACCCCAGTCGTGGCCTATGGTGTTGGGTCGTGACACCTAAATTCACCACATACAATCCTAACTCACATGAGCATAATTTAAAACAAGTAGACCATAACCTACCTTGAAGTAGATTACTGTGCTCTAAAGTCCATGAATCTGAAGCTTTTCCATTCTGAATCACCTCCATTCACAGCCACATTATTAAAATATTGATCACTATGTTATTTCAGACTTTTTGAAACCAAAATCGCATAATTGAAGTCAAACCCAAAATTGGGTCTAAAATAGGATTGTGGGACCCATACTGAGAATTTTGAAATTGACTCTGTGAAAAGGTCCTAAGTAGCTCCACGAACTCATACCCCGATAATGGGCGCAAACCGAGTTAAAATTGAGCTAAAACAATTCATGCAATAAATTCACCATTAATGCCCCAAAATAAAGCTATAGCAGCCCCTATTGGGTAGATATTACCTCCACACGATGCTCCCTGCACTTCCATGAAACTTTGCTGTGAATCCACACTAATTCCAGACCCAATGCAACTAAATTTCCCAAAATAGAGTCCCAAGCTCGAGATATTGAACTCTGAAAACTTGGAGAAATGCTGAAAAATGGGTCTGGTCATAATTAAAAGACTAGACAAAAGACCTCCACGAATGCAGACCCAAGGCTATGAATGTGGCAGTCAAAGGAACTGGGTCAACTCTGACCCTTCTCCACGTACGTGGAACGCTACCTGCGAATGCGGAGTGATGCAATTTGGATTACACCAAGATTGTTCACTCGAAGTTAAGCTCGAGACCTTAAAAGAATGAAAGCATTGTTCATGAAGCTAGAGGTTCTTGAGCTTGTGTTTATAGAGAAGAAAGGTTTCCATGCATTAGACATCTCTTGAAGAGGTGAAGGGAAGATGATTAAAAAAGTTGGCACATTCAGAGACTCGCCAAGCAGACTCGACAATGACTCCCAGCTTGCCAAAACCTCCATTAATGCTAGAAATTAGTTCCTAAGATTTAGCTCATAGACCCATTCAGTGATCCGATGAATCGATTAGGCGAGGTCCACCCATCTCACTGATTCATTCCACGAGGATAACCCAGCTCGCCGTTTTGCCTATTTTGGGACACTATTGGGCCTCTTTTGTAAAAACTATCTAAAACTATAAATAGCTAGTTTAGGTTCTTTTTTCAGGTAGATTACTTTGATATTGAATATTGTTAATGTGAACCTCTTAAGGGAGTGATCTTGGTGAAATCTTTTCATTGAAAAATTAATTAGAAATGGTCATTGTAGGATGAATCTATTTCCCTCGAGGTCATCATAAGAGTTAGGTTCTTCTTGTGGGATTAATGGATTGAGGTCTTAAGGTTTAATATACCTTTTGGTTGCTTTCTATTTCCTCTTTTTTTGTCTATCTATCTATCTTTTTTTCTTGTCTTTAATTTCAGCATTTTTATTTGTAAGTCGTAGTGAGAATTACATCATTTTGTATCAGAGTCATGCTTAGATTCGTTCCTATGAGTCTAGTCTAAGGTTTGTTACTACAAAAAGAAAAGAGTCAAAAAAATATTTTGAGAAAAACCCAAAAATATTTTTGTTCATTTGGGTCTTGTTTGAAGTTTCTAATGCTAGATTATGTTCCCTGGCCTTATTTGAGTCTAAATATGAGATTTGGTAGAAATTGGGGTAAGATTGAATGTTCCACCATTGTTGAGTGAAGAAGATGCAAATGGGTTTTGAAATCTCAAGGATTTGGCAAGGAATTGAGAGATAAAAAGTATTGGGAATTATTTCCAACATCAAAAGGGATCTCCATCTCAAATTTTTTTATGAGCCAAAATTATTAAGGGTTTTATTTTAGATATTCATCTTGTTCATAGTTGTTATGACCCAACCCCGTAGGCCGCGACTGGAGTTCGACCTGGACCCCCTTATGCGTATCTATCAGCTACCCTTAAGTTGAACTGTGTGTGATATGATACCATACACAAATTCCAATGGGTCAAAACTTTTTTTTTCATAAACCTCTAGCCTCAATCACCTGTATCATAACAGAAAAGGGCATGCGAGCCGACGAGGCTGCCATACCACGAAAACATTTGCAATACGTCATATGAGAACAACTAAAACAAACTTACAAATAACCCACATACACATGTCTACAGACCTCTAAGAGTAATAACTGCATCACATGGCGGGACAAGGCCCCCGTCGTACCCCTGAATAAATAAATATGTATATTAAATGAACAGTATCAAAAATTAGGCTCCAGGACAGTGAAGCACTTCCGACATAGCTGAGAGGAACTCCTAAGCTGACCCATCTCCAAAATGAAAATCTGTACCTGCGGGCATGAAACGCAGCCCCCCGGAGAACGGGGGGTCAGTACGACATATGTACTGAGTATATAAAGCATACCATATCATAACTGAAACAACAACTGAAATGGGGATACAGAAGACATGTATAATAGTTAATAGATCACTGTACCTGCAGCTTAGGACATGCAGTCATATACCTTATCATACCCTGTACCCGGACCTCTAGTGAACTCGATATCATAATCGTTTCATCATAATCATGTGTCATCATATCATCATGTATATCATTTTATCATGTCATCGTATACGGCATCATATCATCATATATGGCATCATCTCATATGTCATCACAGTATATCCAGTCCACTCTGGGACTCGGGGTCATAAATATACCCCTATATTTTCATATGCATGCCTACATAAAGTATTCGGTCCTTTAGTGAGGGACTCGGTGAAAGAGTAGTGTACATCTATAGCGTACCATCATCATATAGTAAAATACGTCAAGGAACGTTTGGCCTGATCCGTAATTTTAAAATAATGCCGAAGAACATATGGCTTAATCCACATTTTCCATTATATCATCATATATATATCCGACCCGATACGCGGTGACGAGTATCATCACATACGGCGTCATCGTATGCTTTACTTTATCGTATATGGCATTTCATCCTCGTATACTTCATACACATATACAGTCGGCCCGGGACTCGGTGAACGAATAGTAAAACTAGGCACGACCGCTTTCTCGGCCCCCTTATGGGACTCGGAGGAAGATGGGTTACAGTGTGCTCGAGTAGAGTGGTGAGAAACTATATGTAACAAAGTCATCATTTGAGACTCAATGAAATAGTCAAGTGAATCGTCACTTGAAGATCAGAGTAGTACTCGTCTTAAGTATCTTCTAAACATCGTTACGGAGCATATCAACTGGAGTTTCAGGAATCGTAGACGTGTATTAAGACAAGGTTAAACAGCTTATGGAAGTAGAGACATTTGTCGTCGCAGAGACTTTAGGAATAGGAGCTGACACATTCAAGTATTATTCAGCAGATAGGAGACTCGAGGGCAGTTCAACTATTTTAAGAATTTTAATACCAGGTAGTAAATAAAAGTCACAAGTTATACTTGGAGCATATAACTGGAACTACCTCCACCTCATATCATATTCTATTACATTTATACCTAATATATTCCAAAAGAAAGAACAAACAGGCTTTACATATACTACTGTTCATGATCTGGCAGCCTGGAAAGGCAATAACTCAACTATTACCGAAGTCTTAACTTTACAAAGTGAATACAGTTTATGAATTACACTTGGAATTTCACGAGTGGAATTATTCCCACATTTCATAGACAAATTATTCATAGCTTATACCTAAGACATGCCCAAAAGAAAAGAAGAATAGCTCTATATACCTATTATGGGTTAGTCTTTGTCCTGGTCGCCTTGTCATCCCGTGAACCTAGGTAACATGAAATCAATATGAAAATCAACCTCTTTATACCTTTCAGTGTCTTACATTACTTAAGAGTATTCATAAACCCCATTCCCTCGCTCGCCTTCTCGACTAGTTCCTTAACTAGTTAAGGCGTTAACGAAAATCGGACAGCACCTCCCCTATAATGTGCCCTATCCGAATTCCCAATCACGTCCCTAATATCTACAGAAAACCAACAACATAACCAGAAGCTTGTATATATAGAAAACTTTGCAACATTATACATTACAACCTCCGAACGACTCACTCGAATTTACGATATCCAAAATAGGGTTTCTAGTTTTTATTCTGCAAAACCTGTAATCGAACGAAGCTTGGAATTGTGTGGATGAAACCAGAAGATACCACACCTATTTTATCACACATTTAGAACCTGCAACACACACCACACAACCAGCATCAGCCTCCAAACACACCACGCCTCACTTCGACTACAATTTAACTACAACGACTTCCATTTAGATTGTTTCTTTCGCTGAGCATCCCCACGATTTTTTTCATACATACAGAAGTATACAAGGTACATAATACACTCCTTAAAAACCCCATAAAGTCCAAATTTAAAGGAGAAACCTTATCTTACCCAAAATTGGCCAAAACTCGTCAAAACTTGCTTCGAAAATCTTTTGTCGTGCTGAAACGGAGTGGACTGTTTTTGACACCTCTTCGCTGCCCCAAATTATGATTTTAAGCTATTAAAAATCTTTATACAACCGTGGTATACCGTAAATAATTAATTAACAGAACAAAATTGGGCCTTACCTCTTTTCTTGCTCAAACCCGTAGCCCTCCTTATTTGTTCTTCAAGTTTTTCCTTCAACTCTCTCTTGCTTGTTTCGAGTGTCACGCTGAAGATATGGTTCCTTAGGCATCATAGGATACATATATACATCTCCATGTGGTTGAGGAACACCGTAGATAATTAATTCACGGGGAAAAATTGGAGGACTTACCCTTTTTCTTCCTTAGTTGCTGTAGGTCTCCTTTTTCCTCTCTCTAAGAGTTTTTCTAAGTTCTTGGCTGATTTTTTTGGATACTGAACAAGTTAATAGTCACAATACATACATGTATATGCTGGATTAGGAGGTGACACATGTCATCCCTATAGGGTGACACATGTCCATCCCCTATTAGGCCATGGATCCATGCTATGAAGGAGGGGCTACCACGTGGAAGTAGGGCCCACCTCCCCCAAGCAGCTCCATCACCTACTTGACCCTAAGTAGGTGCATCACCTTCTTGCTTGAGGTGCTGCCATTTGTCGCTCCTCCATTGGCTTCCACGTGTCATCTTTTCCCCTTCCTCGTGGGTTCATAATCTCCTCTTATTTTAGGAGCCTATGTAATCCATGCTACGTAAGCTTGGTATGTCCTTAAGAAACTCAAGTGTATAAGACTTCTAAATTAGTAGCTTACGTAGGTAAATCGAGTCCTACGACTCATTACTTGGCCTCCAATCCCTTCCGAATTCTTATGACTCTATTTCCAACCTTCTCTTATATAGGGTATCACATTCTCCTTTCCTTGGAGTCGTTTGATAGTGTCGTAGCTTATGCGGCTCACATGATAATGTCTAAAGAACTTAAGAGACATTTTGAGCTTGAGAGTGTGGGGTGTAACATCCTTCCCTCCTTTAGAATATTTGTCCCCGAATGTTGAATAAAACTTCCCTTAAGACTTTATACAAACTGTAGGGAGATTCCCTTCTATTGCAATAACATACATTTTCATCCAAATAATTAATATATGAGTTCCAGGAGTCGGGGTTTACCCATAGACATTTGGAAATAGGTACGGATACCTGTGTTCCATGTCCTCTTTAGTTTCCTAAGTTATTTCTTCATGATTCTTATTCCGCCACGGCACCTTGACAAAAGCTACGTCCTTAGTTCGCACCCCTTTTTGATCTGCCGATCCAGGATGGCAATAAGTTTCCCCTCATAGGATAACTCCTTGTTACATAAACCTCCTCCCCGGGAAATATTTTGGGAGGGTGATTTATATACTTGCGGAGTATTGATCTGTGAAAACTGAATGTATTGCTTCAAATCGTACAGTAGGTCCCACTCATAGGCAGCTTTATCCATTATAACCCATATAATCTTATACTTCCGTAGAGTGTGAGGTCAGCTTGGAACCTACCTTAATTGCCTTCCATTTCTGAGTCGGGATTCCCATCCCCCGTAATAAGCTATCAAGCCTCTGATGCTCCACTTCGTGTAAGCTATTATACAATTCCTCTTAATTCAACTTGTAACACCTTAGGTATGCTATCTTGCTCTTTTACTCAGATCTTCTTTCTAGTTTTACTACCAAATATTATGTTGTAATTCTTACACAAACGTGTGTAGGTACTTAGAGAAATTCAGAAAATGTCTTAGCATCGCTATACTAGTGGCTTACCTCCTTCAGTCGAGGTCAAGTCTCCACTATAGCTTTTGTCCTTAAGATCGATTATATCTTACTAGTTCTGCCTCGAACCATCTTACACTTTTCCTTAATCGATTCTAAATGTGGCCATCACACTGCTATTACCGACTTCTTTTTATCGAGTAATCCCTTGATCTTACTCTTAATATGCGAATGTTTGTAGGCCACACAACTATTCTTGTGCTATTTGCATGAAGTGCGTTCCATTTTAGTTTTAATCTTTCCTTCTCTTGGCTTACTCTGCTCTACATGTGTCATTGTACTACCATGAACTTACAGTCTCTTTTGTCATACTTATTTTGTTTCCTTTTTCATTTCCTAGGGGGTCACCCATCCCAGTGCTACTCTCAGCCAAGCACGCTTAACTTCGGAGTTTAGACGGAATCTGGTGCATTAGTGCGGGTATGATCGCGTCCATCCCTTATGGGGTCTCGTTTGAAGTTTAAGCGTTCCCATTTATATATGATAGCGTCGGTTGATTTTCTCTTACGCTTGTACTTCTCTTGTCCACTTTCCCCCTTTTAGGGTGTACCCATGTCATCCTCCGTTTATTTTCAGCTATTCACACGCGAATGATTTTACTCCAACATTTTTAACATGCTGCACCATGTCCACATCTTCTGTTAGATTGTCCATACGTTTGATTTCTCTTATAAGAACCCCTAGTACAACCATAGGGTGCTTTGGTATTTGCAATATATCATATAAAATCTCATCTGACGGTTGGTACTCGAGTAACATCCATAATGTAGCAGTGCATTCAATGTCATATTCCATTTATCCCAATCAGTAATTGGCTCGTGCCCATGATCGGTTCAAATTCTCCACTCGGGAGTACTTATACTTTAATGATCCGTGTTTCGAGCTTCATCATAACACTAGCCTAATTTCAGTAGATACCACTTATTCTTCTAATAACCTCATAATACAGCAGTTGTTTTGTAAATCGACATTCCCTCTCCTTGCAGGATCTCACTAATCTCCAAGGTGGAGTCACGTATACATAATACTTCTTCATGCCTCATGAGCTTTCATCTTTGTCGTGTGCTTAAGGCTCACTTCTAATCCTGCTTAAAACTATATCAACTTCGTTGTAGTAGTGGCCTTATCTTATCACCTTTTTATCGTACTATACCTTTAGTTCATAACTGTCTATTGCCCTTTTCGTTCGATACTCATACTTAATTAATCACATCTATCTTGAGTGCCTCCCTTGGTAATCGTTTCACTCCTCTTGTCTATGTCCATTTGATTTTGTGTACAAGGAGTTCCATGTTACTCCTATATCCTCCGAAAAACATAAGTTTTACATGACCTTCCTTTCTCATTTTCAAAACATCTCTTGTTTATCTTTATCTACTCTTAGTATACCAGTCATTTCTGGCATTCATCCTGTTTTGTCGCTCGTTTTCACTTTCGCTGCCCTTTGACCATTTATTCTAAACTCTCCCTATAAAGTTGTGCAAGTCCTTCTTACTCGTTCACTATTTGCCCTTCTATTCTTCCTAAATCACCTCGTATCCTTCAATTACTTCTTTACTAGGCTTTCCTTATTCTCATAATGATCTTCGTTATATTCACATAGTATCTTGTTTGCATTCAATCCCATAGTATAACACTGTTTAACCTTCTTCACGATTCTTACTATGGGTTACTTACCCTTCTTAGTTAGTCTTATCCTTAACGTCTCACAAGCTGTCTTATTAATACTTCACATCCGTCACCATCCTTTGTCCCTTGTACTCTCGTCTTCATCATATTGTTACTTATTTTAACTATAACTTGTCATAGTTTATCCTTATGTGCCAATTCAGTCAGTTCCTTAATATATCGTTCTATTCAGATCTATCAGTCTTTCCTAAGTCAGCTTCATTGGCTTATAGGTCCTTTCCAACTTCGTTCTACTATACCAGTATTGACCTCCTAGTTTCTATTGCCATTAATTTTGCAATTAACTTATTTTTCAAGGTCGACCATATTTGTTTAGTCAAATCTCATCATTATTGTGAGCACAACCTTTCAAGACATACTACAGCCCTGTATCTCATTCTTTTTTTATTTCTAAAAAAAATTTGGGCAGAGTTTCCTCTGTATTTCTTACTATCTCAGCACTTGCACGCAGAAAATACCAACAATGCCTCACAGGGCACACATGTATATATTCAGATCATATCAGATTATAGCCACACAGGGCACATGTATATAGTCATATCATCTCATCTTGCAGCCACACAGCGTGCCCACAATTAACAGTATGGAAATAGACTTACCTGTTATGTCCACTCAAGCTGCACCTGTTATACTTTCCTGTTTACCTTTCCTTTCACTTTTCAATTGTATATGTCAATCGCATTTCAATACCTTACTTGATATATGTATTTCGTGCCTTTGCTTACCTGCGTGCTGTGTAACTTCTGATATCGTCAGTTGCTTGCTTTTATCGATGTGGTCCTCTTACTAAAATCACCGGTTAGTATGAGGAATTTCATTCCTTATGACTCAGCTCTATTGCACGATCTTTGATATGAAAGAAAGTAACATTCTAAATGTCCTGTAGCCTCCTGTCTATAGATGTGGTACACAACACACCGATAGACAAGACTCTACTAGACACGGTCTGTAGACATTCTAAGGACGAACTGCTCTGATACCACTTCTGTCATGACCCAACCCCATAAGCCGTGACTGGGGTCCGACCTGGACCCCCTTATGCGTATCTATCAGCTACCCTTAAGTTGAACTATGTGTGATGTGATACCATACACAAATCCCAATGGGTCAAAACTCATTTTTCATAAACCTCCAGCCTTATTCACTTGTATCATAACAGGAAAGGTCATGCGAGCCGACGAGGCTGCCATACCACAAAAACATTTGCAATACATCGTATGAGCATAACTGAAACAAACTTACAAATAACCCACATACACATGTCTACATACCTCTAAGAGTAATAACTGCATCACATGGCGGGACAAGGCCCCCGTCGTACCCCTAAATAAATAAATATGTATATTAAATGAACAGTATCAAAAATTAGGCTCCAGGACAGTGAAGCATTTCCGACATAGGTGAGAGGAACTCCTAAGCTAACCAATCTCCAAAATGAACATCTGTACCTGTGGGCATGAAACGCAGCCCCCCAAAGAACGGGGGGTCAGTACGATACATGTATTGAGTATATAAAGTATACCATATCATAACTGAAACAACAACTGAAATGGGGATACAGAAGATATATATAATAGTTAACAGATCACTATACCTGCAGCTTAGGACATGTAGTCATATACCTTATCATACCCTGTACCCGGCCCTCTAGTGAACTCGATATCATAATCATTTCATCATAATCATGTATCGCCATATCATCATGTATATCATTTTATCATGTCGTCGTATACGGAATCATATCATCATATATGGCATCATCTCGTATGTCATCACAGTATATCCGGTCCACTCTGGGGCTCGGAGTCAGAAATGTATCCCTATATTTTTATATGCATGCCTACATAAAGTATCCGGCCCTTTAGTGAGGGACTCGGTGAAAGAGTAGTGTACGTCTATAGCGTACCATCATCATACAGTAAAATACATCGAGGAACGTTCGGCCCGATCCGTAATTTTAAAACAATACCGAAGAACATACGGCTTAATCCATATTTTCCATTATATCATCATATATATATCCGACCCGAGACGCGGTGACGAGCATCATCACATACGGTGTCATCGTATGCTTCACTTCATCGTATATGGCATTTCATCCTCGTATACTTCATACACATATATAGTCGGCCCGGGACTCGGTGAATGAATAGTAAAACTAGGCACGACCGCTTTCCCGGCCCTCTTATGGGACTTGAAGGAAGATGGGTTACAGTGTGCTCGAGTAGATTGGTGAGAAACTATATGCAACAAAGTCATCATTTGAGACTCAATGAAATAGTCAAGTGAATCGTCACTTGAAGATCAGAGTAGTACTCGTCTTAAGTATCTTCTAAACATCGTTACGGAGCATATCAACTGGAGTTTCAGGAATCGTAGACGTGTATTGAGACAAGGTTAAACAGCTTATGGAAGTAGAGACATTTGACATCGCAGAGACTTTAGGAATAGGAGCTGACACATTCAAGTATTATTCAGCAGATAGGAGACTCGAGGGCAATTCAACTATTTTAAGAATTCTAATACCAGGTAGTAAATAAAAGTCACAAGTTATACTTGGAGATTATAACTGGAACTACCTCCACTTCATATCATATGCTATTACATTTATACCTAATATATTCCAAAAGAAAGAACAAACAGGCTTTACATATACTACTGTTCATGATCTGGCAGCCTGGAAAGGCAATAACCAACTATTACCGAAGTCTTAACGTTACAAAGTGAATACAGTTTATGAATTACACTTGGAGTTTCACGAGTGGAATTATCCCAACATTTCATAGACAAACTATTCATAGCTTATACCTAAGACATGCCCAAAAGAAAAGAAGAATATCTCTACATACTTGTTATGGGTTAGTCTTTGTCCCGGTCACCTTGTCGTCTCGTGAACCTAGGTAAAATGAAATCAATATGAACATCAACCTCTTTAGACCTTTCAGCGACTTACATTACTTAAGATTATTCATAAACCCCATTCCCTCGCTCGCCTTCTCGACTAGTTCCTTAACTAGTTAAGGCGTTAATGAAAATCGGACAGCACCTCCCCTATAATGTGCCCTATCTGAATTCCCAATCACGTCCCTAATATCTAAAGCCAACCAACAACATAAACAGCAGATCGTATATATAGAAAACTTTTCAACATTATACATTGCAACCTCCGAACGACTCGCTCGAAATTACGATATCCAAAATAGGGTTTCTAGTTTCTATTTTGCGAAACATTTAATCGTACGAAGCGTGGAATCATGTGGATGAAACCAGCAGCTCCCACACCTATTTTAGCACACATTTAGACTGCAACACACACCACACAACCAGCATCAGCCTCCAAACACACCACACCTCACTTCGACTACAATTTAACTACGACGACTTCCATTTTGATTGTTTCTTTCGCTGAGCATTCCCATGATTTTTTTCATACATACAGAAGTATAAAAGGTACATAATACACTCCTTAAAAATCCCATAAAGTCCAAATTTAAAGGAGAAAACCTTACCTTACCCTAAATTGGCCAAAACTCGTCAAAACTTGCTTCGAAATTCTCTTGCCGTGCTGAAATGGAGTGGACTATTTTTGACACTTCTTCGCTTCCCCAAATTATGATTTTAAGCTATTAAACATTGTTATACAACCAAAATATACCGTAAATAATTAATTCACAGAACAAATCGGGCCTTACCTCTTTTCTTGCTCAAACCCGTAGCCCTCCTTATTTGTTTTTCAAGTTTTTCCTTCAACTCTCTCTTCCTTGTTTTGAGTGTCACGCTGAATATATGGTTCCATAGGAATCGTAGGATACATATATACATCTCCACGTGGTTGAGGAACACCGTAGATAATTAATTCACGGGAAAAAATTGGAGGACTTACCCTTTTTCTTCCTTAGTTGTCGTAGGTCTCCTTTTTCCTCTCTAAGAGTTTTTCTAAGTTCTTGGCTGATGTTTTTGGATAATGAAAAAGTTAATAGTCACAATACATACATGTATATGCTGGCTTAGGAGGTTACACATGTCATCCCCATAGGGTGACACGTGTCCAGCCCCTATTGGGCCACAGATCCATGCTATGAAGGAGGGGCTGCCATGTGGAAGTGGGGCCCACCTCCCCCAAGCAGCTGCATCACCTACTTGACCCTAAGTAGGTGCATCACCTTCTTGCTTGAGGTGCTGCCACGTGTTGCTCCTCCATTGGCTGCTACGTATCATCTTTTCCCCTTCCTCGTGGGTTCGTAATCTCGTCTTATTTTAGGATTCTATGTAATCCATACTACGTAAGCTTGGTATGTCCTTAAAAAACTCAAGTGTATAAGACTTCTAAATTAGTAGCTTATGTAGGTAAATCGAGTCCTATGACTCATTACTTGGCCTCCAATCCCTTCCGGATTCTTATGACTCTATTTCCAACCTTCTCTACTATAGGTTATCACATTCTCCTTTCCTTGGAGTCATTTGATAGTGTCGTAGCTTATGCGGCTCACATGATAATGTCTAAATAACTTAAGAGACATTCCGAGCTCGAGAGTGTGGGGTATAACAATAGTGTTCTTGAGGGATATTCAAATCTACAGGAAGAAGGAATCTACAAAAGAAGGTGTTTAATCCAAAAGGAAAGGAAAGAGAAAGTGTGTAAGTGTTAGTGCACAAGGGAATTTACCAAATAAATAAAGGAGTACAAGGGGGACCACAAAAGCAAAAAATTAAGAGGTTCTCAGGTGCACACGCTATTCTATTCCTCGAGCCTGACTTTACTCGCCAAAGTCCATACGGCGACTCGCCGAATTGCCACTGATATTGCTGAATTGCCAAAACTTTCTATCAAGTTTGCCGATCTGAACTTCAAATTGGCGAGTTAAACTTCAACTTTGGTGAAGAAAACATTGAATTCGGCAATCCGAACATCATTTTATGCTACCAATCTCAGTTTCTAATTCCTTAGATTCCTTTTCTTGATTATAATTTATTGTTGTGATTCCTAAACTAATTTTCAACTAGTAATTAATATACTTGTCGATTATTAGTTCTTGAATTCATTTTTTGTTAGTGTTTCTTTCATACTTTTATTTGTTTTACTTTGTAGTTAACTTCTTAATTCAAGTCAGTTTGTTTTTAATCGAGTCGTCTATTTTTCTTGAAATAAGAATCCACTTCGTCCAAGCGTAGCAAATTGATACTTCGTGATTGATCAAGTATAAGAAACTTTCAACAATTAGCTGAACCAACTTATAAGGCAATCAAAGGTGTGAAAATATGAGAGATTGTGAGATTTTATTTTCCTAACGCTAGCATTTCTTGTTGTATTTGAGTGTCTATAAGCAAGTACAATGACATCGAGAGATGAATCATAATGCTACGAGAGTTATTACTAATGAGTCTCTATTGGAGGCCATTAAGGGTCTCTCTCAATGGATCGATACTATAGATAGTAGAATAGTGAATGTCGAGGGGCGTGTTAGTTCTTCAACTTCTACTTACCAACCAAATTACCATGCAACATCGAGTAGGCATGCACAGAACACTCCATCTACCATTTCACCTAACACTCTGCACTAAATATCAACCCAACATTGCAAGATCATATTCTCATGCAATAAACCAATGTAAATGTTAACCAAGCCCGCAAATTGCTCTTCGACAAGTTCAATTTAACCAAGATCCACAATCCAAAATCCACCAATCCAAAGGGAAGAAGTTTAGAGGCATGAGCAACGAGACTAGTTTGAGGGGTATGGAGATATGTTCAAAAGCTTTTTCTACTAAAATAACTGCTTTTCTTGCACAAGAATTTGCAGAAACAACTGATGATTAAAGGAACATATCATGCAATAGGAATTTTGGGTTCCCCTAAATTTACAAAGGTCTGTGCTCGAGCCATGCATCCCAATGTCGACTCCCAAGAGACAAAATAAACCCTGTGGTTGTCCTTAGTTTAGTCAAAGGTATTCCGGCCAAGCTTCATCTAACACTCTGGATCAAAAATTTGACAAGGATAAGGTGCCTAATCCTAAGGCATAATGAGGAGCTCCTAGCGGTCAAGTTGTTTCTTCGTGCAAGAAGTTTGGGAAAAATAATAGAGGAGAATGCTTAGCGGGATTGGATGTGTGATACAAATGTGGAAAGTCAGGCCATCATGCTAAAGAGTGTAGGAGTGTAGATAGACCCCAGACTCAGACTTAGGCTACCGTTCATCCAGATCAGTGTGCTACTACTTCGTGTGACGGTCAGTGCCAAAATAGATTTATGACTAGTACGTTGAAAGTCTTCGACTTTGATATTTATGCATTGTTAGATCCATCAAATTACTATGGTGCAAATCCTAAATTGGTGAATTTTGAAGGAAACGCACAGAGGGGTGGAGGCCAGCAAAATTATGGCAACACTTATAACCCCAGTTGAAGGAACCATCCAAACTTCTCTTGTTGTGGAAACAAATAGAACCAGCACCAAGGCCAAGGTCAATATATACCACAAAGAGGAGGCTAGCACTACAATTAGCAAGGCCAGAGTAGATAATAATCAAGTAGTGCAGGAAATATGAACGTGGAAGACATGCTTAAAAAACTCATGGCTGACCAAGCTAAGCTAGCTGCAAACGTTCATCAGTATCAAATCACTACTCAAAATTTAGAGAAACAGGTGGGACAGCTAGCTAGTGCTCAAAATTCTCACTTGCAAGGTGGTTTACTAGGTAACACTGATCTAAACCCCAAGCAGGTAAATATTATGAGCACACGAAGTGGACGACCACTAGCTGAGCTAGTACCATAAAGAAAAGGTAGTAAAAGTAAAGATAAAGATGTAGAGGTTGAAGTTGGTGAGCATAGCTTACCATAGAAGGAGCAAGAACCAAAGAGAAAACCACCTCCCCCATTCCCAAAAAAAATTAAAAAGAAGAAGGAGGAGGAATGTTTTGAAAAATTCATAGATATGCTTAAATAGGTTCAAATTAACTTGCCTTTGATTGATGTGTTGCATGGTATTCCCAAATATGCCAAGTTTATCAAAGATATTGTAGCCAACAAGAGCAAGTTAGCTAATTTTGAAACGGTGGCACTAACTGAAGAGTGTAGTTCAAGGGTCTTAAACAAAGTAAAGCTACCAGCTTAGCAAAAAGATCCAGGTAGTTTCATGGTACAGGTAACCATTGGTAAGTGCAGTAATGCAAGAGCTCTCTGTGATCTAGGTGCAAGTATAAACTTGATGCCTAGATCTATGCTTAATAAGTTTGTCCTAGGAGAACCTAAACCAACTACTATTTTGTTATAATTAGCTGATCGTTCTATAGCTAGACCTGATCGTATTATTGAGGATGTGTTAGTTAAAGTAGGATCCCTTATCTTTCCTGTTGATTTTGTTGTATTAGATTTTGAGCCTGATCCAGAAGTTCCTTTTATTTTGGGGTGTCCTTTCTTAGCAACAAGAGGTGCACTTATTAATGTAGCTATAGGTAGATTGACTATGAGAGCACATGACAAAGTAGAGGTGTTTGATGTATATCAGGCACTGAAATTGCCTGCAGTCTATGAAGATTTCTCTATTATAACTATCATCGATAAGGAAGTGGAAGCTCACTATATTTTAGCAAAGGACCCTTTAGGTAGAGAATTGATGGGTCAAGATATTGAAGGTGATAGGGAAGCTAAAGATCTAGCTAGTGTGCTTGACATTCCGAATGTCAGCATATGGAAAACGAATGTGGAACTATTAAACAGAGAATTGGGTCCTTCACCCAAGCCACCTTGAAGAAGCTCCAAACTTGGAGTTGAAGCAACTTTTAGCCCTTCTCAAGTATGCTTTTCTTAGAGTTAATAATACTTTACATGTCATTCTTTCATCTTATTTGTTTGAGATGTAGATCACATCAGCACTTAAGGTGTTAAAAAGGCACAAGAAAGCAATTTGATGGCAAATGGCTGATCTCTATGGCATCAACCCCACTTTTTGCATGCATAGGATTTTCATGGAAGAAGGACATAAGGCTAGTGACAACCACGACTTCAGATGAACCCTGTCATGAAAGAGGTGGTGAAGAAAGAGATAATTAAGTGGATAGATGTAAGAATTATATACCCAATCTGTGACAACAAGTGGGTAAGCCCAGTTCAGTGTGTACCGAAGAAAGGGGGAATGGCTGTGGTGACTAATGAGAAGAATAAGTTAATCCCTATTAGAATAGTGACCGGATGGCATATCTGCATGGATTACAAAAAGTCAAATGATACCACAAGGAAAGATCACGACCCAGTGCCATTTATTGACCAAATGTTTGACAAGTTAGCAAGCCTAGAATACTATTACGTCTTGGATGGATATTCGGGCTACAACTAAATTACCATTGTACTGGAGTACTAGGAAAAGACAATGTTCACATGCCCTTATGGGACATATACATTCAAGAATATGCAATTTGGTCTTTTCAATGGTCCTTTCACTTTTTAGAGGTGCATGACATCTATCTTCCATGATATGGTGGAAGGGTTTGTAGAAATCTTTATGGATGACATTTCAATGTTTGGAAAGTCCTTTGATATCTGCTTTCATAATTTAGAGAAGGTATTTGTCATGACCCAACCCCATAGGCCGTGACTAGTGCCCGAATTGGGCACTCGTGTACATATATATTAGACATCGTCAAACTGAAACCAAACACAATATGGAGGCTTTGTGAAAATAGTATGTCATCTCAAGTGCTACATACATATATTAGGGTAACCTGACTCATGAGGAATCACAATCAATTAGAACCTCATAATACACGAGCCGACAAGGCTTTCACTACATACAATATCCCAAAATACAGGTCATATATGCATAACCGAACACATATACACACAACCCACAAATATGTCTACAAACCTCTAAGAGTATCAACAGTATCATATGGTGGGATAGGGCCCAGCCATGCCCCTGAATTAAATATATATATATACATTAAAAAGGGGTCTATACCAAAAGTTTAGGCTCAGAGACAAAGGAGTACTCCAATATAGCTGAATAGGAATCCTAGGCTGGCGGATCAACGAAGCTAGTACCTATACCTGTGGGCATGAAATGCAACCCCCCGAGGAAGGGTATCAGTACAAGATGTGTACTAAGTATGTAAAGCATAAAATATAATAGGAAAGATCATAACTGAAGTAAAGCGCCCAGGAGACAAGTATAGTAATTAATAAATCACTATACCTGTGCCTTACGAAGAAAATCATACATATCATTATCATATGTCGTACCTATCACATTATGGGACTTAATGCCCTAATCGCATCATCATATTATCATATCATCATATACATATACTATACCGCATCCGACCCTCTAATAAGGGACTCAGTGAATAAAGTTGTGTACAAATATACCATACCCGGCCCATCGTGGGACTTGGTGCCATAACCATATCATTGCATCACCATATCATCATATAGCATACCCAGCCTTCTAGTGAGAGACTCGATGGATAATGTAATAAAGTTATGCATAATAACATACCATCCCGGGACTCGGTGAAAAATGTAATAATAGTATGCACGAGCAGAGTAGTGAGTAACCATATGCATTTACATCATCGTCTGAGGCTCAATAGGATAATCAAAATGAACCATCATTTGAAAATCAAGACAGTGGTCATCTCAAGTACCTTTTGAATGTTACTATGGACCATATCAAATGGAGCCTCAAGAATCATAGACATGTATCAAGATAATGCGAAATAGCTTATGGAATCAGAGACATTTGTCATCATAGAGTCTTTAGGAATAAGAGTTTATACATCCAACTACTATTCAACATATACAAGGCTCAAGGGCAGTAGATCAGCTACTTTATGAGTTTTAACATCCAGAAGTGAATAAGGATCATGGATCATACTCGGAACTTATGAATGAAATTTCTCCAAAGCTCATATCGTATATCACTTATATTTAAAACATGCCAAAAGAAGGAAGGAATAGTTTTACCTTCCTATTATAGATCAACTGTAACCAAGCTTGCTTTATTACCCATTTAGCCTATTTAATAAGAAAGTAACACTATTATTAATAAACTACGACTTTCTATCTTATAAATCTACAACTAATCACCTATAGAAATCATTTCCTCATTTACACTTCTCGATTAGTATTTTGATTAGTTAAGAACTTAACAAAAATCGGGCAGCATTTTCTCTATATAACTCGCCTAACTCAAACTTCCAATTAATCTCTAATTATCATAGCAACACCAACAACAACGATAACGACCTAATAACTTCTCCTCACCCTTGTTCAATTCAAATCATTAACATCTAAGATCTTACATCAAATAGATCAATATACGTTTCTTATACGATACCTTATATGCTTGCTTTCTTTCGAATTTATGAGCCATATTAACAACAACATGACAGCAACACCAACCTCTATCCACACACAATAAAACTACCTTAACATCAGTTTAATACAAGTTCTGAACAGCCTACCAAACCTACGACACCAAAATATGATTTTCGATCTTTATTTCATAAAATTACAAACACACAGAAAAGAGCATAACATTGTTGTGAACAGCAGCACCCATACTTATCTATACCATATTTCCAGCCCTTCAACATAAGCAAACTACCTTTAAATACAATACCATAATAATGACAACACTAATCAAACCTTAATCCAACTAGAATAACTTCAATTCTGTCCATTTACAACGTCAACAATAACCATATAATTTTCTTACTTCCAATTATACTTAATACAAATTAATCCCTCTATTACAACATCCTTAACTCCAATTTTAAAAGAAGAAACCTTATCTTAGCAACTTGACTAAACTAGTGGATTCACGTTGGACCTTTTTGCAACTCCAATGATTAGTTTACATTGTTAATCACCTCTAATTGATCCAAAAATACCTTAGATAATTAATTTATAGATCAAGATTTGAGGTCTCACTTTGCTTCATCCATGGCCGTGATTTGCCATGGCTTGAACTCTTTTTCTTTCTCTCTAGGGTCCTTAAGGTTGAAGATGAGAAAATAAAGCTCTTAGTCATCAAGTTAAATATATATAGGCTACCTAGGGGTTGGACACGTGTCCACCCTTTATGACATATGTCCCTCTATAATCCATGCACCAATAAATTACTGCCATGTGTCTTGGTGGGGCCCCCTTAGTGGTCTAATTAAGTTAATTAATCATATTTAATCACTAATCCCCACTTAATAATATATCTAGACCAAATAAAAATTATAATCAATTCGTGTATTAATTCAAATTGGGAATAAACATCTCTATCTCATATCTCGGAATAATCTTATCCATTACTTTGAGAAAGTAGGTGCATCACCTCCTTAATTACTGCCACAAGTTCGTAAGTAGTTGTATCACCTACTTGCCTCTTTTTTTTAAATGTTGTCCACACATTCTAAGTAGGTGCATCAGCTACTTGTTCTTTTTAGTAGGTTAGCAATTAGTCTTACCTTAAGAACCTGTGTGATCCTTGCTACTCAAGATAGACGTGTACTCAAGTAACTTAATTATGTAAGACATCCAAACCAGTAGCTTAAGTAGGTCGATTATGATGATAAATTATTTGGCCCCGAACTCCTTCCAAATCCTTCCAAACCTATTTCCAAACATCACTACTCACATAGAACTAGTCTATGCAAGATATGGGGCATTACATCCTCCTTTCCTTAAGATCATTTGATAGCGTCGTGAATAACATGGATCACATGGAAGATTTAGAGGAGCTTAAAACCATTCTAATGTACAAAAGTATAGGATATGACAGTATTAGCAAGGTGTGAGGAAACGAATCTCATCCTAAACATGGAAAAGTGTCACTTCTTGGTAAAGAGGGGATTGTATTGGGGTACAAAGTTTCTAAAGATTGTTTGAAGGTAGATAGAGCTAAAATTGAAGTAATCGAGAAGCTTCCACCATTTGTTTCAGTAAAAGGTGTCTACAGTTTCCTAGGTCATGCTAGATTCTATCGGCGATTCATTAAGGATTTTTCAAAGAATGCTAGACCCATGTGTAGCTTGTTAGAAAAGGAGGTAAAATTTATTTTTAATGATAACTGTTTGCAGGCCTTTGAACTCTTGAAGAAGATACTCATTGAAGCTCCAATCCTGATAGCTTCTGACTAGGACTACCCTTTGAGTTAATGTGTGATGCGAGTGACATAGCAGTGGAAGAAGTTATAGGACAAAGAAAGGAGAAAATCTTTCACTCTATCTACTATTCTAGCAAAACTCTTGACTCAGCTCAAGCAAATTACACTATAACAGAAAAGGAGATGATTGTATTGTTTGATGCGTTTGATAAATTCTGCTCTTACCTAGTAGGTACAAAAAAGATTTTTTATACTGACCACGCATCTCTCAAGTACTTGTTCAATGAGAAAGATGAAAAACCTAGATTAATCAGATGGATCTTGCTTCTCCAAGAATTTGATATAGAAATCAAAGATAGGCAAGGATTCGAAAATCAAATAGCAGACCACCTATACAGATTAGAGGATTCATCGCATATGCGTGCACAAAGGTCGATAAAGGAAGAGTTTTCAGATGAGCAATTATTGGCATTAGAGTTCAAAGAACTCCCTTGGTATGCAGATATTGTGAACGACATAGTGAGTAGAGTGTTCCCCCCCGAAGCAAACTCCCAACAAAAGAAGAGGCTAATGTATGAAGCAAAGTTCTATATATGGGATGAGCCTTACTTGTTGAAACAAGGTGTTGATCGGATGATAAGGAGATGTTTCCCAGAATCCAAGGTCCAACAAGTTCTACAAAGTTGCCATTCATCTGCATTCGATAGACATTATGGAGGCGAATATACAGCTTATAAGGTATTGCAGTCTGGATTCTTTTGGCCTAATTTAGTTAAAGATGATGCAGGTTTTGTAAAAAGCTATGACCAATGCCAATGGATGGGCACCATATCAAGAAGGCATGAGATTATATTAAATAACATGCTGGAGGTAGAGATCTTTGATGTGTGGGGAATAGACTTCATGGGTCCCTTCCTACCATCGTATGGACATCATTATATACTAGTAGCAGTTGATTATGTTTCTAAATGGTTTGAGGCCATTTCTTTCCAACTAATGACTCCAAAGTGGTAAGTCACTTCCTCAAGAAGCATATTTTCACAATGTTTGGCACTCCTTTCAGTGATGGAGGTAGGCATTTCATAAACCAAACGATAAAGAATCTATTAGCTAAGTTTGGTGTCAATCACAAGGTCGCCACAGCATATCATCCCCAGACTAGCGGATAGGTTGAAGTCTTGAATCATGAAGTGAAGCAAATTCTTCAGAAAACCATCAATGCTATAAAAAGGATTGGGCCATCAAGCTAGATGAAAACCTCTAGGCCTATAGGACTGCGTACAAAACACTAATTGGCAGTTCACCATACCATATGGTGTTCGAAAAAGCATGTCACCTTCTGGTAGAGCTGGAGCACCGAGCATATTGGGCCATCAGAAACCTGAACTTAGAACCAGACCTGGCAGGTAGAAAGCGTATGGATCATCTTCATGAACTAGAGGAATTCATATTCCACACTTATGAGAATATGAAATTGTACAAAGAGAAGATCACGAAGAGATGGCATGGCAAGCATATAGTCGCTCGTACATTCGAGCCAAGCCAAAAGGTATTGGTCTTTAACTCTCGTTTGCATCTTTTTCTAGGTAAGCTTCAATCTAAATGGACTGGACTATTTGAGGTGGTGCGAATGTCAGCACATGGAGCCTTGGAACTATGGGATCGCACCAAATCAACCTTGTTCATAGTGAATGGTCAACATGTTAAGAACTATTTTGGGAAAGATATCAATTGTGAGGAGGAAGATATTGAGCTCAAGAATGAATGAAGCCAGAGTTCAGCCATGCCGCGACTATAAATCAGGCACTACGTGGGAGGCAACCTATGAGGTAGTGTAAAATCTTTTTAGTCATAGGTTATAATTGGATTTTTGAGTTTGCTAAAATTTTAGTGTTTTAGTGTATATTTAGGATATTATAATTTGTACATAAAAAACAAAATCAAAAAAAGGAGGTTGGATGAGTTCTAGATAGTGGAGTCCGCGACGTCTCTGCGTCGCGGACCTACTCCCTCCCTGTTCAATTTTTGAAAAAAATCACGTCCAAGGAAAGTGTGCGCTGCGGACCTTTTTAGTCACGTCTCTGCGTCATGGTTCTAGGCAGTTTTTCGGGCAGCTTTATTAAAAATAACGGGCTTTACCCATTTTTAATTGTTTTAACCTGACCCAATACATTTTTAACCCTTAAAATTAACTTTTCACTTCATATTTTCAACCCCTTCATTGCACTTCACCTCTTCAACTCTTAAAATTCTCTCTTCTCAATTCAAATCTACGACACCCTAGTGCAATTCAGGCAAGAATTTTTGAGTTTCTTCTTCACCCACACAAGGTATGTCTTCTTGAACTAGTTTTATGATATGGGTTATTAAATTTTACATAGGTAAGTTCATGTACTTTGAGTTTTGCCTCCATAACTTTGATTCTTACTTTGTTCTTTGATTTTAATTGTTATGGGCATGTAAAGTTTGATGAGAACTTGCTTATTGTGGGAAATTATTTATGGGTTAAAGTTCTTGAACTAAAACCCTAGTTTTGATATTGTGTGGAGTGGATGTTTGTGGTTGTGAATGATCATGTATGTTGAAGTCTTAAGTAAGCATGCATGATATATTGTGTTAAATTTAGTTTCTATTGTCCTAATGTTTGGGTTGAAAGTATACTTTAAGTTTAGGGAGTTAACTTGGGATGATACTTTGTTGTTAAATCATGTATATTTTTTTTTGAGGGTCAAACTAGAATACGGGAGGCTTCTATGATTCGTAATGTATTGTTTTCATCCTATATATTGATTGAAATATGGATTGGTGTGGAAGCATGTATGCATATATTGTTCGAATAAAGGGAAGTCTGAGTACCTTCATATCACTTACATGCGACTATAATGTTTGAATGTGGGGTTGTAGGCCTCGATTTGGGAATGTACGTATAGGCTCTTATATGTTGTCTCTTGTGTGGTTCACTTACAGGAAACTATGTTGTTACACCCCATACTTTGGTACCTTAGAATGCTTCTTAAACTTCTCAAATTTCTGGGAAGTCTCTTAAGTTTCTTAAAAGTCGTTATGTTAGTCGGATAGTTTATAATTCTATCAAATAACTCCAAGGAAAGGAGAATGAAATGCTTCATAATAAGAAAAATTGGAAATAGGGTTATAAAAATTCGAAAGGAGTTGGAGGCCGATAAATGAGTCGTAGGACTCGATTGACTCGCGTAAACTACCAACTTAGAGGTCTTACGTACTTAAGCTACTTGAGTGCGTGTTGAGACTATGTAGCAAGGAATACATAGGCTCTTAAAGTGCGACGAAATTATGAACCCACGGAAGAAAAATAAGGAAATGACGCACCTACTTAAAGCAAGTAGGTGACTCACCTACTTGACACATGGAAGCATGTGATAGGTACACATGGAATCACATAAAAGTGACACATGGCAGCAGGTGACATACCATGGGGTGGACCCCCCACCTGCCACGTGGTAGCCATGGATTGGTTGCATAATTGACGTGGTTGCCTAAGGGTGTGACACATGTCACCCTTAGGGAATGACATGTGTCACTCTCCAAAAAGATATATATCTATGTATGGATGACTATTAAGTCATTTTTAGCCAAAAACTTGAACAAAAATAGAGAGAAATGTGAGAGAAAGAGAGCTCACAACAGCAGCCACAAATTAGAGGAAATTAAGGTAAGTTCTTCACTTTTCTTCCGTAAATTAATTATCTATGGTGTTCCTCAATTATGTGGAGGTGTATATATGTATATTATGATGCCTACGGAACCATATTTTTAGTTCTTCACTTGGAAAACTAAGAGAAACTTAAAGAGAAAACGCTAGGGAATAGACCCATTTTTGGAGGGGACAGTTGTTAGTAATATTGGTATAACTTCTTGTGTATATCTTAGTTTTGGGTGATTCAATATGTTTTGTAAAGGTATTTCATAGGTATATAACTTTTATTTAGACTTTCAAATCCAGTTTTGCATTTAGCTTCGTGAAAAAGGGTGATGAAGTGTAGAGGAGGTACTGCCCAGATTTTGTTTTGGAAATCCTACACGGACAGCTATAGGTATTTTGGGCATATCTTTTCGTACAAAATTGTTGTAGGGGTAATTCAAAAAATTTTGCGACCTTGATACACATGTATATAACTTTAATTGAGGCCACAAATCCTGTTTCCCTCAATTACCCCTCCGAACCTAAGCGACAATATAAGACAGTGGGCTGTCCAGAATTCACGTTTTGATAGGTTTGGCGAGTTTTGGCCAATTTTGGAAAAGGTAAGGTTTTTCATTTCAATTTGAAGTTTATGGTGTTGTTATATGGTGTATTACACCCCTTGTATGCTGCTGGAATTTTAATAATGTCATAAAAATGCTCGACGTTCGAAATAAACTAAATTGGAATTGCTATAGTTAAATTGTCGTCGAAGGATAGTGTTATTCGTGTGAGGTGCTGCTGCAGGGGTGTGATATGTTGTTGCAGGGCCTAATTATGTTCTAATGTGGGTTAGGGTGCTGCTGGTTGAATCCACACGACCCCTCGTTGCGTATAATGAAAAGCGTTACAAAATAAAGGCTAGACGCCCTATTGTGCTACCGTATTTTTGAATAAGTCATTTGGAGTTTATGTTGTATATTGTTGGTGTGAATTGCTGCAGGTTGTTGTGTTTGGTTGGCTATAGGTCTTAGGGACCTAACTAGAAATTTGGATAGGGCACATTATAGGGGAGGTGCTGCCCAATTTTCGTCGACGCCTTAGCAAATAACAGAACTAGTCGGGGAAACGACTAAGGAAATAGATTCCATTAATACTAAGGTACAATCTAAAATGCTGGAAAGTTAAGAATGGTTGATATTCATATTACTTTCATGTTGAATAGGTTCAAAGGATGACGAGGCGAATGGGATAAAGAGTAACTCATACGAGGTATGTAAAGCTAATGTTTCCTTCTTTTGGCATGTTTCGGTATACGTATGTAAGGCTTATACTTTATTTTAGTATTTCTTTGGCATAAGTATGTAAATCTTATTCCTTCTCTTAGCATGATTTGACATAAGTATATAAAGCTAATCTCTCTTTTTGGCATGGTTTTTACGAAACAAGTATATGATTTCAATATGATTCCCAAGAAGTCCTATTCTTAAAGCCACTAGGATGGCCAATTTTTCGACTTCCAAAAGATATTTTGTTATGCCTTGATACATATATATGATTCCTAGAAGTTCTATTTTGATATAGTCCATAGTGACTTTCAAAAGGTACTTGATATGACTTTTGTCTCGATTTTGAAGGAAAGCTCATTTTGATTATTCCGTCGAGTCTCAAATATGATTTAAATTGCATATAGTTTCTCACTACTCCACTTGTGGATGCCTCAATATTTCCTTCACCAAGCCCGGGCCAGGTTTTGTTATCGTGCGTACTTCTCTACATTGTTTGTCGTGCCCCGACGTGAGGGGGCAGGTACGACCTGTACATGGGCTTTGTGGAGTTATGATGTGCCATGTACACATATGGTATGATATGATCTGATATGACCATCTGATATGATATGATCTGTTATGGAGATATTCCCTACTCTGGTGTTATGATGTGTTGTGGCGCCAGTGAAGGGGCGGCGACCACGTTTTGTATTTGTTCACCGAGTCCCTTAATGGGGCCGGATGTGGCATATGTTTTTCTGCATACATTATTGGTGATTATGAAAAGCATTTTGATATTCTGGATATTTTGCTCATTTTTGCACATTCTGCTCTGGTAACGACTTTACTTATTATAGTCCATGCTTTATATACTTGGTACATTTTTCATACTGACCCCCCTTTCTTCGGGGGGCTGCGTTTCATGCTCGCAGTTACAGATGTTCATTTCGGAGATCCGCCAGCTTAGGATTTCTGCTCAGCTATGTTGGAAATGCTTTACTGTTGCGGAGCCTAGCTTTTGAGTACTGGTCCTGCAATGTATATATTTATTTATGCAGGGGTACGGCGGGGGCCTTGTCCCGCCATATATTGTCGTTCCTGTTCTTAGAGGTCTATAGACATATGTGTATATGGGTTGTTGTGATTTTGTTCAGTTGTAAATGTTCTTATGACATGGAAGCCTTATCGGCTTGCATGCCCTTTCATGACATGATGCACATGAAAGAGGCCATACGTGTATGAATATTTTATCACCCACTAGGTTCATGTGTTTGGTTCCTATATCTAGGAGGCTATATAAACATGAAAAAGTTTTAACCCATTGAGGTTTTTGTGAGCAGTATCACGTTATACATAGTCCAATTTGACTGTAGTCAACAGTTACATAAACGGGGGTCCAGATCGGACCCCAGTCGCGGCCCATGGGGTTGGGTCATGACATATGTCATCCAGTCAAAGGCATGGTAAAGAACCAATAGCTTCTAGAAGAACAAAACGGGAAAGAGGTTTGCCCTCAATACCACCCGCACCATCCATGCCATAAGGACAGACTCGTAGGTTTGGGCTGAAGGCAGTGAATCAGGCAAGAAAGAATTGGTACAAAAGACACACAGAATCTCGCTATCTCTCCGATATGCCTATTGAGGATGAAATCTTGACCCGATACTACCCAAATATTATGAGGAGACTAATGGAGCTCAATATGAGCTTTTTGTTCGCTGACCCAAAGCCATGCAACTTGCACATAGTGAGGGAATTCTATATGAATTATCAGCCGAATACACGCACTCATTACATCACAGTGCAGAGAGTTGATGTTCCTCTTTCTCCTATGGTTATCAACAAGATTTTGGGAACTCCGGCGTTTCCTACCACCACTTTAACGGAGCTTAATATTCAACCACCATATCGAGATATTCATCATACCTTGTGTGGGCCCAAGTCAATAGCTAAGTGGGTCTATTACAGGCTACGAGGCTACCATAGCACATTTCCATATGCCCAACTAAACAAGGAAGCTCGTGTGTAGGTAAAAATTATGATGCATAGCCTTATCCAGGCCTACACGAAATCAAAATAACGAGGGACAGGGTGTGTTTGGTATATGCCCTTATGAAGGGTATAGAGTAAATATTGGTGTTTTGATCAAGTTAACTATCCGTAAGTACAGATTCTATCATGGCCAAGGTTATGCCTTTGGAGGCCTCATCATGGAGATATGCCGAAAAGCTGGGGTCCCCAAGGAACCACATGATTATATAGCCCTCCTACTTCTGAAGCTTATGATGTTACTAAGATTAAGGGGCCAGACACCACTTATGGACTAGTCCTCACTTTTCTAGAATGCATGAAATGCGATGACATAATCACGGCCCGTATGTTTGGCCTGGAGATGCTTCGACACCGCAATGGTGCAGCCCGTCGATTGAAGCAGAACTACATGAGGTGGAGACCCAATATCCATTAAATGAGCACGCTATGGTTGTACTAGGACTTGGTCCTAATTTCTATGAGCCTACTGAGGATGATATTCCTACTGATGAGGAAACAAGGAGGACAGGTTCAGATGTGGAGTCGACTTTTGAGGCTGCAGAGTTTCTCCCATTGGCGATTGATGATCCGGCTGCTGAAGGAGAGATGGATAAGTACACAGGGCAGTCTCCTACCTCATTTGTTTTAGATGTTTATGTACTGCGACACTGAGGGCAGTGTCAATTCTTTAAGTGTGGGGTGGGGAATTGAGCGTCTATTTTTGTATATATGTTTTATTTTTTGGAACTTCTTTAGTTATTTTTGTCATTAGTGGAATTGTTTAGATATTTTGTTTTGGGTTTTATGGTATTTATTTTCGGTTCTTTGGTCGTGGATAGTCTCCTTGAACCGTACAAAAAATATTATTTATATATGATATTTTCTTTCTTTATTGTCATTGTGATAATGTATACGTGAAGTGTTTTGCTAAACCACAGGATTGCATAAATAGTTATCAAATGAGTCGAAAAGCATGTATTCTAAGAAAGCGTTGACTAAGTCAAGACACCTACAATTCTTTTGTTAGACTTTGCATATGTAAGCTTAATTTAGAATTCATGTGATTGATTGATTTGAAATATCATGAAAGTTGTCATTCTTAAATTAAGCATATGTCATGTGTGCAAGAGGTTGATTTTGTGCAGTCCTTTTTACTCCTGATTTCTAGAACTTGCCCAGTGTGTATGTGTAGAGAAAATAAAGGAAGACTAGAATTAGGAAAAGGATCTAGGTATTTCTTTGGTAGCCTCAGTTCAAAATAACTAATTATAAAATCCCACCGTGATGCAATTCCATAAGTAGCCCTTTTGAGCCTTTGACTTGATTTTTTGGCAAGCCTCATTTGAAGCCTATTTCCATATTTTTCTTAGACCATAATTTTGACCCAAAAAGCCCAAACGCTTTAGGAAAGAATAAGAAAAGAAATGGGGGATTACAACCTTGTGTTACTAAGAGCAAAGCCATTTGTGCAAAAAAAATTGAAATGAAATCTTGTTTTAGGGAAGAAAAGCATTTTGAAAGTTAAAATAAAGCCAGTCAACTACATTATGGTTGTGAAGAAAAAAAAAGAAAAAAAATGAGAGTAAGAATAAGAAGACATTCCCTGCACACATAAGTGAGTTGAAAAGAGAAAGGGCAAGCTAGAGAGAGACTAAAGTGATGAGAATGAGGCTATGAAGAACTTGAATGGAATGAATAGATGTAGTGTATTAAAAGCACTTGGGAACCTAGTCACTATACATGTTCAAATCAATACCTACCCGTCCCCTATCCTACATTACAACCCAAAAAGTTCTAAGTGATTCTTAAGTCATAGCTACCTTAATTGAGGTGCAAAGTACATTAAGGACAAGTCTATGATTTATCTCGAGTAACTTGTGACTTTATTTGAGAGAGTGAGCTAATTTTGCTTAATACCCATTGTTATTCGCATTAGATGTAACTGCGAGAGTATATGGGTAATTCTTTCTCTGTGAGGGCACTTGTTTAGAAGAAGAATGATCATCTTGAATGAGTTTTGATTAAGAAATTTATGTGAGTTTGCTGCATGTCAGAGTCAACTCTGGAGGTTAGGTTGTTTTGGATCAGTCAGTTGTTTGAATGAAGTTGACGTGCTATGAAAGTAAACTATTTGTAAAATCACTGTGGTTTGGTAGGACAGATTTACATGCATGATGTATGTTTTTATGCATCTAGTATTGAGAGTATGTTTGAGGACGAACAAAACTATAAATATGGGGTGGTGATCTTGGGTGCATTTATGCATCCAATACCAAAATAATTCATGTTCATAGTAGAGTTTGAGAGTAAATTCTTATAGTTTAATTCATTTTTAGAATACTTGTGTATGAATATAGCTAACCAACTTGATTAGACATTTTCAAGGCTAAATGTGGAAGAATGGAAATTCAGAAGATAATTGGATTGAAAGTGGAGCTTAAACGAGAAGTTAGGAATAAATGTGAAGGAAATGCACTATACTAGAGTGTGTCCACGTCGTTCACTAAGCTTTAGCAATTTAATTCCAACACTTGAAATTTATTGGATGTAACAGTGTAGTACGCGCCACGTCCGCGTCGCAGACCTTGTTCTAGATAGAAGAGAATCTGTCGAAGAAGAAAAATGCAAAATTACACTATGCAGAAACGTGTTTGCGTCGTGGACTTTGCTATAGGGATTGCAACTTCATATTTTTCGAGGCTATAAATAGTCCACTTGCATTATATTTTAAAACATTTAGTTTTTAATTGACGTTTTGACGAAGGAAGACGAAAGGAGAACTCTCCTAGGGTTTTATTTCTTCTTCTCTTTCATTTGTAAGTTGGTTCTTTATGCTATTAATTATGTTTTGGATTCTTTTAAACATTATGAGTGGCTAAAATCCCTTGTTCTAGGGTTGTAGCCACAAGATGAAGGTTTTAATATAGTTTGCTTTGGTTGAAAATGGTGTCTTTCATATAATTGCTATTATATTCTCATTTATACTATTTTAATGCTTGATCACCATTAAAATACATTAGTTGTCTATCCGGAACTCGAGAGACGAAAAGAAGATAGAACACTAGAATATAAGGAGTGTGTTTGTTCTAGAATTGCCTAGGATGATTGGTGTATAGGATGCCTGTGACACATACCTATACACCATACTTGGTTAATAAACAGGATGATAGGATTAAAAGCATCGTGTTGGTTCATGTCTATTTCCGCTCAACAATATAGTTAGGCTGTCAACATAGGTAGGCAATTAGAGGTCGAGAGACTATGATTGTAAAGTCAAACCTGTATATTAGTAATTGAAATACTCATTGAATGCCAGAGTAAGAGTATGTTAGACCTGAAATCTGCAGTGCTACAACCCTGGAATTACTTATTCATTTGATCACAACTCGCTAAATTTCTGAATTGATTCTTAATAGTAGTTTTAATAACTTAGTAGACAAGATAATTAAAATCAACTTTTTGCAACACACGTGAACAATTTAGTCAATTGGAAATATTACTCACGCCTAATTAAAGTCCTTTGGGTTCGACAATCCGGTTCTGAAAGGAGCCACTTTATTACTTGTAAGACCACGTACATTTGTGTGTGCTTTGGTGGCAACACTTAGTACCTTCTATGTACTAACACATATTTTTCTTACATTGTCTCATAATGTAGGGGCGGACGACAATCACGACCATCCTCTTCGTGGCTAGAGTTTGCTTTAGATTTCAAGGAGTTGGTGAGTCCTTATTCTACTAAGGACATGACTTTTATTCTGATTGTTTACCCGACTTTTCTTTACTTATTTCAGGTGAGCTAGGAGCTTGTCCTAAGCCCCCATCAAAGACTAAACTAGAGGCATGTTTAGACTCGATTCGATGTAGTCCGATTGGACATCTATTGAGATTCCCTTAGACCTATTCCCTTGAGATTTAACTTCCGCTTATCCTTATCATGCTTCTTTACCTTATGTATGCGATGTATGCTAAGATGGCTTAATTGGGGTCCCTCGCATCCCAATCTCTGTATCGCGGCTTGGCTCTAGTTTAGGTCGTGACAGCTCCTGGCTTTCGGAGTTGCCTATCTCCCTCTATATTAGATAGGACTAGTCTTTATTTTTTTTGGAGACAGCCTATACTTATATCTTGTTTTGGTAAAATCTTGTACTCTTGTTTTGACTAGAAGCTCGACTATTGATTGATACCAGGTCTTGGGGGTTATTTGTGTATTCATTTGGTTATCTCTTTCCCTTACTTTGATTATTATTACATTCTTTTTGTACAAATATTTTCTTTTGCGTGATAGCCCATTGCTTATGGCTCGTGGCTATAGATTAGGCTTAACTACTAATGAGATATAGCAAATGTCATCATGATCTGAAAAATTGGGTCGTGACAATAAAAGAGAAGTCTAGTATATATAAAGAAAATGGATGTCCTCTTTGATGGAATCCAAGTGATGGTCAACTTCTCTTTGTCTTTTTTCTTGTTTGTGTCTTTTCTCTTTCCATTTGTTTTTCTTTAGTCATTACTCTTTTCATTTAATGTTCATTTTTTATATATATTTCTTTCATTCACATTAATTTTCTTAGGCCTCAATTGTTTGCCATTTTTTTTTATTCAAAAGATCAAACTTATATTAAAATATTAAGATAGTACAAAGGAGTTGTTGGTGAAGTTATAGGGATACAGCATGTTATCCACCATTTGGTATATTCTAGAATTTGAGCTATATGGATCATGTCTCGTACTACAAGGATTACAAAAGTGATGATTACAAAAATAATCTAGTGTGTTAGAGTTGTAGGGTAGAGGATTACAAAAATGTTGATTATAAAAACTTGATGAAAGCAGCTTGTTATCTAAAACAACCTTGTCCATGGTTCTATTAGTTGGCCCTCCCCCTTGATCTGTGTGCCATGTTTCCATCACAAAAAGGGTGATTGTTGGAAGATTTGTATCCCATTGTTGTCCATAGTTATCAAAACTTGCAAGCTGATCTGCTACCGCATTTTACTCCCTATACACATGTTCTACTATTGGTGTATGCACTAAGTTCGGGAGGTACCTGCAATCAGAAAAAGATTGAATTAGAAGTTAGAATTGAAGTGGTAAGTTGGAAACTTAATTCTTGTGCATCCACGCCAATATGCAGTGCTTGAATATGGTAAGCTTGAGCCATTTGAAGGCCTCGAAGCAGTGTCAATGCCTCAACTTCCAATACACCATTAGCTTTAACTTGCCTTGGAAAATCAATTTGTCAATTCCTTATGGTGTCCCAAAAAACACCACCTATACCATAGTATCCCTCATTTGTTTGAGGTTTTTCTTTATTTGGTTTCCCATCAGGTGTCCAGAACCCTGCATTAAAGCTCCGACTAAATTCGAATTAAGCACTGTAGGGCCCATTTGGGAGTGGAGCTCCTAATAGGATTTTCTCCATACCCAAGGCTTGAACCCGAGACCTCTGGGTAAAGGTGAAGCAATCCATCACTGCACCCCAACTCATTTGTTTATTGTTAATAGAGTTTGATTCTAGATCATTCATATGTCGATTATTCAATATGTTTATCTTTTAGGCCTGAATCTTAATCATTCGTATTTGGCCAATAAGTATTTTATTTTCTTTTAGAAACTCCTAATTAATGAATCAGAATATGTTTGAATGAATGGAGTCTTTAACAAAGCCTCAACACAATTCAGACTTCTAAAATATACACACACTATTTGCGCCAAACTTTCACCCTTGGTCTTCTTCTTCTGTGCAAATTTTCAGGCCGGGGTCTCCCTCTCCGACTATCAATCTGCAACCGAACTTTTTTTTCTCTGGACTAGCAAGGAAAGGAAAAAGTTTAATTGAAATCATAAATGTTAAAATATCCTTACAATAAAGAGTTGGTTCATATGCTTGAGGAGGCAAACAAAGCAATCGCACTTCACTATTAAAACTGCATGTTCAAGTTGGCTGTTAGGAGGACACGACATTTTACCACAAGAAGTATCAGGGAAAGGACAACAATTTGTTTTGACAGCAAATCAACATCTCTTCATGTTCGATGATATATTACCATTTGTTGCCTCATGGTTTTTGTCTAATAAAGAACAACTACATGCCAGGTGTATATGGTGATCTAAAGATCATTGCGAGAAGTGATATATATAAACCCATCGTATACTCTCTTCCTTTCAATGATGTGCCTCAACTTCAGCCTTCTTTTGAGACCTGAGTATGGTGTTGGTAGAGGCGTCATTGTTGATCTGAAAATGTAATATTGAAGATGCAGCAGTTGGAGAAATTCAAAGCCAATATAGAGTTTGTAAAATAAAAGTGAAACATGAACAGCCGAGTGTTTTGGAAATAAAAGCGCGTCCTTTCATCAACCCTTGTGTTACATGTCTTCCATTTTAAATGAGAAAATAGATAAATGACTTTCCTGATCATAGGGACCGTCACATCCCTGGGTATATATTTATATACATAAACAGATTGCTTGCTAATCAGTCGCCTACACCTCTATTTCAAACTAGAAGCTAGCACTTGCCCAAAACAAACAATGAAATTTAAGTGTGCAGTAATCTGTTTGTGGTTGATCCACAAAAGAAAGAAAAGAAATCTAACATGTGTTTCCGTTCAATATTACTATGCCGGTAAGTACATGTGCATATAAATTAGCTCAGCGCGGCTTGTTCCAAAACGATGAATGAAGCAGCAAATGCACAAGGTTTTAGTATTAACATGCATACCTATTCTTGACCACGGATATGCGAATTAACAAAGGACCATGACACAACAGGGATTCTGCTGTGGAACTAAGCAAATGTTCACAAGCTTTTTTTACTAAACTAGCTGCTTTTCTTGCACAGGAATTTGCAGAAACAACTGATGATTAAAGGAACATGTCATGCAACAGGAATTTTGGGTTCCCCTAAATTTACAAAGGCCTGTGCTCGAGCCATGCGTCCCAATGCAGCATCCCAAGAGACAAGATGATTCATAAACACATTAACATAGTTTGCTTTATCATTCTGTGAAAAGAGAGGAAACAAAGACAGACACATTAGAAAGAATCTCTTTGCAGAAAGCACAAGGGAAGAACTGTGGGTTACCTTGTAATCCAGATAATAAGCATGCTGCAAAATAGGAAGAGCAAATAATGAAATATCTTTTCTCAATATAGTTGTATTTTTTGTGAATTTCCCTTTTTAAGCAAATAAGAAATTCTCAATATAATTGTATTAGCATGGGAATGCAAATGCTAAAAGGTTTGTGATTTCTTTCAGAGACTGAGTGAAGGGTACGTGGGGAAATTAGGGTAAAATACTGCCTATGAACTCACCTCCCACAAGTCCAAACCGATCAGGGGCTGCGGAATCAAAGAGATACCAAATGAAAATGCAAGTACTGGTAACCAAGAAAATGTAATTTCTAAGAAAGTGATATGAGGTACTGAACATTAGCGAAAAGGATCCTCACGATATCATTCCACACAAGAGGGTTGACAGCATTTGATGTTTTGATAATTGCAAGACGCTTCTCCTCTCTGCTCACTGAAATAATCAAATTGAAGGTGTTACCAAAGAACCTTGAAGGAGATACATGAACTGTTCAAATATGGTTGACAATAGCTATAAAAATTTCCAATAGATGAATCAGGAGGTTCATGCGATGAAAACTTTAGAGATCTAGAGGAATATTGAATATTTGAAGGTTGCAAAAAATGACCATGTATAGATGACGGTTGATGACTAGAAATTACAATTTTGCTAAACCTTTCATCTACCAAATTGTCATATGATTATACGAGAATTGAGTCGACACACAAGATGAAGTCCGGAACTTCACTCTGAACTTGGTCGGTACACACCCTGTAGCGGAGACTGAGGGCAAAATCTAAGCTTGATCTTTCTCATTTTTTAACTGACAAATATACTAAATTAAAATTAATGACGGGAACATGAAATTTAATGTACAAGTTTGAGGGGAAAAAAAAGCACAAGTTATCCTTAAGAAATGGTTTAGTTATACAACTGACCACAATCTGTCCCTCAATGAAGTTGCTTATTGATTTGGTTTGGAGAAAAACATATACAAGGAGAAAGTGAAACAAAGAGTACAGAAGTACAACAATTCTAGTTCCCAAAATACTACAGCTTTCTCATTACAATGAATGAGCAGCCGAAGAAGAAAGTAAACAAGCTAAAACAGATATAGAACATTGGCTATATTTAGCAACTTACAGACGAGCCAAATCCATCCAGAGCCAAATAATGTGAGAGCTGCTTCAATAAACTTCTCCTTAAAGTTGGTAAATGAACCAAAATCCTTCTCAATCTGCTGAAGGAGACCCAATTTAGGCATTTCACCACCTCCCGGTTGCATGGATTCCCAGAAGAAATCATGATTCCATACCTGGAATAAGAAGATCCATAAGTATTGTCCTTGTTAGAATTAGGTTCACAGAATATAGACGAATGAGAAACTCAATTTCTTCTTGATTGGAAAAATTCAAAAAGCTAAAAGACAGAAACTGAATAACATCAGTTTTTGGGAAATCCACATAGATATGAATTTGATAAAAATTGAATGGTTCTTTATCAAAATCCAGCTTCCTACATTCTACAATATTTGTACTTGTAGACTCTTTTTCATACGCTTATAATCACGAAAAGGATTTCTCTCTTCTTATTGATAGACACATAATGCTCTTCCTCAGTCAAATCTTATCTTATATATATAAAAGAGAATCTTAGGCCCAGTGACGTGGCGCCACCACAAGCCCAGAATTATATTTAACTATTTTTGATATTTTTTTCTCTAATATTAAATGTTTTGCTTTAGGAAAGTAAACCTCCATCTTAGGAGAAGCAGCCATTCGGAACTATCAACGACGTTTTACTTTTTCCAATTTCTCGCACCAATAAGTATTGTGTCGTTTCAATGTTCAAACCAAACCCTTTTCTTTCACTTTTCCTTCCCCATCAATGTTGTTTTCCCATTCTTCAACCAAATCACAGGCCAAAATCAGATAAATTTAGTTGTCTTCGCATCAGATAAACCAGAAAAATTTCCTTCCCCATCAACCAATAGAGCAAGGAAATTTGCATTCTGTTTGAAACCCACAGGTGAACAGCTTTGTGCTTAGTTAGTGCTTGTTTTCATACATCTCTGTATTGAACTGAATATTTAATTTGATACAGTGAAAGAAACTCTAAATCAGTTTTTCACCTCCCATCAATTTTTTAATTTTTTATGATTTTATTGTTTTTTCTCTCTTTTTTTCATGTGTGGTGAATTGTGAATTGGAGTTCTGTTATTTTCCTCTGTGTATTTGAGAAATAGTTTAAAGGTGAAATCTTTTGATTTCTTGGAGCAACTTTTACGGATTTTCTTTATTTTTGAGAAGAAAAGATGGATTTTTTTGCTTGATTTTGAACTCAAAGAGAGTCAAAGTTACTAGAGATCTTTATAGTTCGGTGGAGCTAGGGAATTTTTGTGGTTAATGGATGATTAGGAAGAAAATTTGTCAAATAGGTGTATCCATTTAGTAAGAGTTATTAGTTCTCCTTCAACTTTATCAGTTGGAAATCATTCATCCAGTTAAATATCATGGTTGGTATACTGCTATTAGTAGAATTCTCCTTTTAGCAACATACAAAAAATTATATTTTCTTGCTTCTGTGATAGTGAAATTGGTTAAAAAATTGTTGATATAATAATATTGAGATTTTAAAAAAAAAACAAGAGAGGATATTTTGCTAACTTTTTTGAGTCTATGAAGCAGCAGTAGCTCCTTAATACATCTGCTTTCTAGATATAATAATGCTTTAACAATATTTTGTTCATTATATATTAATTAATCTTTTGACAGTCCTAAAGGTATTCTTTCATGATGCTTCATTGAAGTATTTTGTGTCATAATTGTGCTACAATCACTTTAATGGTGGATTGCATTTGCAGTGCACGAGCCTATGCAAACAGGTTTAAAAGCGGTAGATTGCCTGGTTCCTGTAGTGATGAAAACTGAGAATGAAAGGAAGCTAAGAAATACTTGGCTTGGATGGACAGAAGAGTTCCGAGAATCATAGTAAGTACAAACACGCTACTTTCGAAGTACAATCTAGCTACTAAGTTGAGGCTGCTTAAAACAAAACTTAAGGAATGGAGCAGAGAGAATAGGGGGGAACTGGAAGGCAAGAAAAGAGCAAATTTTGAGTCAGATAGGGGACATGGAAGCTATTCAAGAGGCTAGACCTCTTACTGATGAGAAATATTTTGGAGACAGAGGTCCAGAATTCAGTGGATCAAGAATGGGGATAAAAATACAAAAGTACTTCCACATAATGGCTACAGCTCACAAGAGAATCAATACATTTTGAGTCATTAATTATCAATGGAGAGTTATCTTCTAAGCCAGTGGAAATCAAGAGTTCCATTATGGATTTTTACCACCATCTGTACAAGGAGGCAGAAAACTGGAGACCCTCACTAAATATTCTTAATATAGAATAACAGTGGAGGAAAAGAGCTGGTCATCTAGAGAACTCAGTAAAGATGAGGTTCTAGAAGGGATAAGAATGTGTGCTTGTGATAAAGCACATGGGCCTGATGGGTACACCATGGCCTTTTTTCGGGCATTCTGGGAAAATAAAAAGGAAGATCTGATGCAAACCTTCCAAAATTCACTGCCATCAAAGTTTTGAGAAGAGTTTCAATGGCACTTTTGTGGCTTTAATTCCAAAGAAAGTGGGGGGAAAACGATCTACGAGACTTCAGACCAATCAGTCTCATCACTGAGGTTTATAAAATAATTGCTGAAGTGTTGGCAGAAAGGCTGAAGAATGTGATAGACAAGCTAGTCAACAAAAATCAAATGGCTTTCATTAAAGGGAGAAATAATAGATGTTGCTCTAATTGCTAGTGAATGTATTGATACTAGGATTAAAGGAGGTGTGTCAGGGTAATGTGTAAACTGGATATTGAAAAAGCCTATAACCATCTTAATTGGGACTTCCTGATCAACCCTCTTAGACAAATGGGGTTTGGCCCTACATGGCTCAAGTGAACTGAGTTTTGTATTAAAACCACCAGGTTATAATACAAACCCAATTATTTTTTTGGACTTATTTTAGGGACAAAATGGCTTTAAGTTGGCTAGTCAAACACTCAAAAAAGCAGAAAACAGCTTCTCAGCAACTTATAAGCTAATCCAAAAGGCTCCAACTTCTAAGACAAGGGGACCCTTTGTCCCCTTTCTTGTTTATCATTGCTATGGAAGGGCGGGACAGTTTGATGAGGAGAGCTTCTCTAAACAATTGGATTAGGGGTTTCAGAATAAAAAACAGAGCTAATGAGGTGATGGATATGACTCATTTATTGTATGCTGATGCCATAATAATTTTTTGTGAAGCAGAGCAGGAACAACTTTTTCACATCAGAATTATTCTGGTAATGTTTTAGGCATGCTCCGGACTAAAGGTGAATTGGAGAAAAAGTAACATTTCTCCTATTAAAGAGGTCCAACAGATTCAAGCTTTGGCTAATATATTGAAGTGCAAGATAGAGAGGTTGCCTACAGTTTATCTACGTTTGCCACTAGGTGCTAAACATAAAGCAATTAGCATCTGGGATGGTATACTAGAAAAATGAGAGAAGAGACTGGCACTTTGGAAATCCCAATATTTATCCTTGGGAGGAAGAGTCACTTTGATCAATTTAGTCCTAGACTCTTTGCCAACTTATGTTACGTCACTTTTCCCCATTCCCAGTAAGGTAGTCGTAGCAATAGACTCATTGAGGAGGAATTTCCTTTGACAAAGGTAACAAGATTGAGAAGAGCTTCGACTTAGTTAAATGGATGGCAGTTCAGCAAAGCAAAAGACATGGGGGTTTGGGAGTAAGAAACCTAAAGCTACACAACAACAGCTTGCTTACCAAATGGTTATGGAGATACAACTTGAAAGATCAAGCTCTATGGAAGGAAGACATTCAACACAAGTATGGTTAGGAAGGTCAATGGTGTTCAGAGGAAGTGATAGATACATATGGTGTGGGAGTATGGAGAACAATAAGAAACCTATGGTTGGCTTTCAAGAGACAATGTAAGGATAAAGTTTGGCAGAGGGAACAAGGCTTTGTTTTGGAAGGACTGGACTGGTCAAGGGTCCTTGAAAAATCTATTTCCTGGGTTGTTTTCTATTTGTCTAAATCCTGACAGCAAAATACAAGAGGTTTGGTCTCCACAAGGATGGAATTTGATTTTTAGGAGATTTCTTAATGACTGGAAATAAGGTAGGTATCAGATATGCTAACTTTGATTGGAGACTTTCCTGGCACAAATCTGGAAACATATAAATTGTTGTGGAGGCATCATACTGATGGTCAATTCTCTATGAATGGAATGTATAAGAGGGATCTAATGACAACTACAGGGAAAAAACCAAGGCCATGGAGTGTTATCTGGAAGAGTGTAGCCCCTATTAAGGTGAAGTGTTTCACTTGTTGGTAGCCAAGAGAGCTTGTCTGACACATGATGCACTTCAAAAGAGGGGAAAAATTATTGCCTCAAGATGTTATCTTGGCAAAGAGGCTCTAGAAACTAATAATCACATGTTCCTCCACTGCAAAGTAACAACACAAGTAGGAGCTCTATTCACCAATTTAGCTAGCCTTAATTGGATTATGCCAGAACATACAGCGGGCATACTAAGTTGTTGGGTCAGAAGGGAAGGTAGCAAGAGCCAAAAGAGGCGGTGGAGAGCAGTATCAGCTTGCATCTGGTGGATCATATGGAAGGAGAGAAATCAAAAAAAAAATTGTAGGGAAAGAATGCACTATAGAGAAGTTTAAGTGGAAAGTAATTACCACTTTAGGTTTTTGGTGTAAAGAAATGAATATAGAAGAAGAAATTCAACTAGTGGATTTCATATGAGCTCTGTAAGTATTCCTGTCTTTCTTTCTTTTTTTTTGTTTCTCTGTAAGCAACACTTTTGGAGGTGGCCAACATAGCCCTTAATGCTGAGGAATACAAAGTTACCAGTTTCAAAAAAGAAAAATCTATTCCTTACGTACTCTTGATGCATACGTTGATTAGTTCTTACATTTGTGTATAAGTTAATTAATAGAAAAGCCACCAATGCTTCTTTTTCTGATACACTCTTAATGCCTATGCTCATGGTTTAAGCCACCTAAAATCGAACACTCTATTTGGATTAAGTTGATTAATACAAGTTATCAAGCAAGCTGATTAATACAAGTTATCAAGCAACTTTTAATTATACTAGATTTGACAAATGGTGATCAATGGAGGCAATTTGATGTGGTTTACCAAAGACATGATTTATTTGCTATTACGGATGACTGGCTACGAGGGGTGCTATCTCAATGTGCATCTTTTGGAAAATATGATTTGAAAGTAGCAGAAGGTATTTTGAAGAGAAAGTTGAACATAGTTGTCATACCCCGTACTTGTGTACTTTGGAACGTTTTCTTAAGCTTCTTAAAAGTGCCATGTGATCTATACTATCTATCACGTTATCAAACAACTCTAAGGAAGGGAGGATGTGATGCCCCATCTTTGGCATTGACTAATTCCTTGCGAGTAGGGAAGGGCGGAAATAGGTGCGTAAGGGTTTGAAAGGAGTTGGAGGCCAAATAACAAGTCGTGGAACTCGACTTACTTGCGTAAGCTACCAATTTGAATGTCTTACCTAATTAAGCTACTTGAGTACATGTCGAGCTTAAGTAGCCAGGATTACATAGTTCTTAAAGTGAGACGAGATTACGAACCTACGAAAAGGAGCAAAAACAAGATTCTGAACCGTCGAAAAGAAGCAAGTAGGTGAAGCACCTACTTGGCGTGAGTAGGTGATGCACCTGCTAAGGTGGACCCCACCAAGGACACGTGGCAGCAGTGGGGTGGCTGCATGAATAAGGTGGCTCCCTAGGAGCTGGACACGTGGCACCCCTGGGGGCTGACATGTGTCACTCCCAAGGAAAGTGTATATAACCCTAGGTTATGACCAAGGATTTCATTTTGGTCTTCTTCCACACTTAGAAACTTAGAGAAAATTTGAGAGAAAGCAAGAACAAGAGAGGAACGGCCATGGCTGCTCCAAATTAGGCCCTCGAACCTTGGTCCGTAAATTAATTTTCTAAGGTATTTTTCGATCAATTAAAGGGAGTTAATAACGTGGAGTAAGCGTTGGGGCAACCAGAGGAGCTTAACGTGCACACCACACATTTCAGCCAACTTGAGAGACCCACTTGTTAAGGTAAGATGTGATCGTCGTTTTACACGTTTTATGTAAGGGTTTAGACGTATTGCAAATGTGTAAACATGGATTGGAAGTATAAAAGCATGTATGTTGGAATTGGGTGTTGTTTGGTGAATCCATTTTAATTACTATTTTGATAAATGTTGTTGAAAGCCACGTAGGAACTGGTTGTAGTTGGACATGGCAACCCAATTTTCATTACCATTTGGCTGTTATTAGCATGAATTATGTAACGAGAAGAAAGGGATTGAATGGTTAAAATTGAAATTAAATTGACCTTGTGGGCTGTTGCGGAACTTACCGTAATATTGACATGGTTTTCTTGTATATAAACGGATGAGGTTGTGGTAGTTGTGTGGCTGATTTGGATGTAAGGAAAGTGAGTAATATAGGGGAGGTGCTGTCCAATTTTCTAGAAATAACCTACTAACAATGAAGTATGTTCAATGCCCTTCCGTAACTTAACTATAGTGCTTAACGCCTTAATATAGGTTAAGGTGTTGTTGGGCAGCGTACGTGCTAGGCGGTGAATAAGCATTCAAGGTATGTAAAGTTATCCCTCTTTTCTCTTGGCATGTCTTAGCCATAAGTGGTTTGTATATGAAATGTGGGGATACTTCCATTCATAAAGCTCCGAGTATGATTCATGCCTCTTATCCACTTCTTGATGTTAGAACTCTTACAATAATTGAGTTATTGCCTCTCAAGTCTTCTATATGATAGAAAGTAGTAAGTATGTAAAGCCTATCCCTTCTTTTCTTTTGGCATGCCTTAGAGATAAGTGCTGTGTGATATGAAATTTGGGGCCAATTCCATTCATAGGTTCTGGACATGATCCATGACTCTTATTCACGTCTGAATGTGAAAACTCTTAAAGTAGTTGAGCTACTACCCTCGAGTCTTCTATATATTGAATAATAATGGGATGTATAAGCTCCTATCCCTAAAGACTCTATGATGACAAATACCTTGGATTCCATAAGCTGTTTAGCATTTTCATGTCTATGATTCCTGAGGCTCCGTTTGATATGATCCCTAGTGACATTCAGAGGGTACTTGAGATGATTACTACTCTGATCTTCAAGTGATGGTTCACTTGATTACTTCATTGAGTCTCAAATGATGATTTAAATTGTGTATGGTTACTCACTACTCTGCTCGTGTATACTGTAACACATCTTTCATCGAGTCCTGGGCCGGATATGTTATCGTGCTCAGTTTCCCTGCATTGTTCACCGAGTCCCTCGCTAGAGGGGCGGGTATGATATATGTGTATATGGATCGGGCCGTACGTTCCTCGATATTATTTTACTATATAAGGATCGGGTCGTACATTCCTCGGCATTATTATATGTATATAGGGATCGGGCCGTACGTTCCTCGGCATCTATGTATATGATGATATGATGACATGATGATGTGATGAGGGCGTCGGGCCCCAAGATGGGTCCTATATGAACCACCGAGTCCATAAAGGGCCGAAAATGATATATGATAGGAGCATGCATGATTTTACTTCATAAAGCATGGGTCCAGTGATTTCTTGAGAATCATACTTATCTCATGAACCTCTATTTCAGATGTGATCCCATTTATGATATGTTATGCTTTATATACGCAGTACATATGTCGTACTGACCCCTCTCTTCGGGGGGCTGCGTTTCATGCCCGCAGGTACAGACACGTGATTTAGGGATCCGCCAGCTTAGGATTTCCACTCAACGATTTTGGAAGTGCTCCATTGTACCGGAGTCTAAACTATTGGTATTGTTCTTTTAATGCATATGTTCGTGCATTCAGGAGTACGGCGGGGGCCCTGTCTCACCATATGATATTGTGATACTCTTAGAGGTCTGTAGACATGTGTGTGGGGGTTGTATGTGTAAGTTTTGTTCAGCAGTGTCTACATGATGTATTGTAAATGTTAATATGCTATGGCAGCCTTGTCGGCTTGCTAGCCCTTTCATGATATGATTAGTAGTAACTCCTCAGGAAACAAATGAAAGAGGCAATATGTATATGAAGACATTATCACCCACTGGGGTTCTTATGTATAGTACTTAGATCTGTTGTTGCATCTGATAGTTATGTATACGGAGGTCCAGGTCGGACCCCAGTCACGGCCTACGGGGTTGGGTCGTGACAATAGTTCTTTTGTAAGTTTATATGCTTGCCAAAATTGCACTATGGGCAAGGGAATAATATTTTTTAGTCTGATACGATTTTTGAATATTTGAGCCTCAAAGGTTGTAAATTTTTCTGCTTTATACTATGGCGGAACTCATCGGTGGCTCCTCAAAGTTGGCACCAACTTTCACTTAAACACTTCAACTAAGATTTGTTCATTTTAGACACCTCAAGTAAGGTTCCGATGTGTCATTTTGACACTTTTTTTTTATAATCACCCAAATATCTAAAGTGTGTGTAATACACTTGCCGCTGATGTGTCAAAGTGACCAATTAAATGAAGTTAATGACCACTTTTTTCTAATCAAAAGTCATTATTTTAAAATTATTTTTGATATATCTGTCACGTTTCTTCATTTAATTGGTCACTTTGACACATCAGCGTCAAGTGTATTACACACACTTTAGATATTTGGGTGATTGTAAAAAAAAGTGTCAAAATGACACATCAGAACCTTACTTGAGGTGTCTAAAATGAACAAAGCTTAGTTGAGGTGTCTAAGTGAAAGTTGGTGCCAACTTTGAGGAGCCACCGATGGGTTAAGCCTTATACTATATTTCATGTCATCTTGGACCTTGATATTGACATCGTTACCTTAAAAACATAAATAAATAGTTAAATGCAACATCCCTAATGTCAGATTATATTTGCACCATAATTCTTTGAACCTTTTCGCTCACCTATTTTTATTGTGCTTTTGAGTCTCTTTAGTTTATTTTTCCTCATTACTTAGAATTAGAGAAGAAGAAACAAAGAGAGATGCAACGTTTAAGAAAATAAAAGGATAGGGAAGTAAGAAAGAAAATCATTTATTAAGTATCCATAATAACATGGAACAAAACATAAAAAATAATATATTGTATTCAAGACCTAAAAGATTTTCACAACTAACTTAACTTTTCATTATTTTTAATATTTGGAAAGGAGGCTACGAAAATTGAAGAAGAAGAAGAAGAAAGCAGCAAAACAATGGAAGGAATCACAGAGGGAGTGAACAAGATGAATGTCTTCGAGACCCAAAAGATAAACAGAATCGAAATTTCTAACACAAAGAAATCACTCTTCTTTTATGTTAACCTCTCAAGAGGTACATGCAACAGTACAATGAAGTTGAACTCTCTGCTTTTGGATGACTATTTCGACAGCGGTTACTATTGCTGAAATCCTCAAGAACAATGAATTTGTTGTTGAGAAGAAGATCAGGACACTCACAGTGGCTACGAGGGACGAAACAGGATCCCGACCAATAACAAAAGCAAAGATTGAAATAGTGCAGGGCAAGACTGAGAAGTTTGATGAGTTAATGGCCGCAGAAGCAGAGAAAAATAGGGACAATGAGGAGCAGAAACTGATTATTACCACATCTGCTCTCTCTCTTGATGATTGAAGTATCCCAAGCTATACTGCATTCAGCTGTTGGGTTATATATGATCTGTGAATAGACCTGCTGGAAAACCAAAAAAGAGAAAGCATGGTTTACTATTAAATTCATTATTTGTTGGATGTGTTTGCCTTTTGTTTACTTGCTTATCTAAGGTGTTGTTCGATGTAAACATATTGTTGCTATCTTCACGGTAAGTGATGTGGTCTCAGTTTACGTCTGCTAGTTTATCTTTGAACAATTGGATATGTGGGTTGATTATTCTGCCATTACCTAATTAACTGATCGGTATCGTGCAAAAAAAATTAAGAGTATTCATATGTTCAATGAGGTCAATTATTAATGCGCGAAGAGCAGGAAGATTACCTAGTTTACATATGTAAATACAAAATCCAAAAAATTATTCATACGCCTGAAATATGGCTTAGCCCCTCCTACTTGGGATATCTCCAAGTTGACAACACATAGATGATTAGCAAAAAGCTAACTACGTCATCAGACACTAAGAGAATGACAAGACATCCGCTGATTTGAAGCACTTGACTTGCATACCAACTGAAGGGACAAGATTCCTTTAGGATGGCAGGATTATCAAATACCAACTGAGGGTATTCAAACTTTTTCTTATACAAATTAAAAGGCTTAACTTGGAGATTCAAAACCTGAGTAAACTAGATTACGCTAGGCGCTGACATTTTGTTTAAACTTGCAGTATACCCCTATGATAAAATGTAATAGAAGAATCCTGTGGCAGATGGCAGGGGTGGAACTACAGCCTAGTAAGGGTGTGCAAGTGAACACCCTTCATTGGAAAATTACACTGTTTATGACTTATGTAGTCAAAATTTATTAAATACCAATATATAATTCATTTTGCACATCCTTGACATTGGTAGTGCCTTTGGCGCAGTGGAAGAGTGTTCAAAAGTGTTAATGAGGTCAGCAGTTTGAATCCTCTTGTAAGGGTGTGCAAGCGAACATCCTTCATCGGAAAATTACACTGTTTATGACTTATGTAGTCAAAATTTATTAAATACCAATATATAATTCATTTTGCACATCCTTGACATTGGTAGTGCCTTTGGCGCAGTGGAAGAGTGTTCAAAAGTGTTAATGAGGTCAGCAGTTTGAATCCTCTTGTAATGAATTATTTCTTTTGTTTGTCAAACTCACTGCTATATCACACAATCCTTTCCAAAAGAAATTTTGTGGGTCCACCTAATTTCACAGTCACTCTCTCAAACCAAAGTTATATTTTACTTTCTTTTTCAGGAGTCATTAGATACTAGTTATGGTTAGAAATTGGATGTCACTATCCAAGTGGGACCCACCACTTGGATAGTTGGGCAAGTTGTCTTGGATAGTTGGGCAAGTTGTCCGCATTGCCTACTTTCTTTTTCCTATATAATGTGCACAATCAACAAGAAGAAGATGAGAGATATAATAGATATATTGCAATTACTCTTTTCTCTCCTCTGTTTCTCATTTCTCCTCTCAATATATCTCCTTTTAATTACTTTGTTATTTACTAAGTTAAGTTATTATATAACATGTTATCAGCACGAGGCTCCGGCTATTTTTTTTCAAGGTAACAAAAAGCGGTAAGAGTTTCATTAAAAAGCAGTAAGAATTTCATTTAATTTTATTTTCATAAAATGGCAAATATTTCAAAACTTGAATTTATTGCTCTTAATATATCTGGAAAAGGTTACTTATCATGGGCACTTGATACCGAAATTCATCTAGAATCGATGGGTCTGACAGACACCATCAAAGATGATAACACGGCATCTAGTCAAGACCATGCAAAAGCTATGATTTTTCTCCATCACCATCTTGACGAGGGGCTAAAATTACAATATCTTACATTAAAGGATCCCCTGATATTGTGAAAAAATTTAAAAGAAAGATATGACCACCTGAAGTGGTCATGCTTCCACAAGCACGTCATGACTGGTTAAATCTGAGACTAATGTACTTCAAAAATATAACAGAATATAATTCTTCTTTTTTTAGAATTATAGCTCAGTTAAATTTATGCAGAGACGAAATCACTAAGCAAGATAAACTCAAAAAAACATACTCCACATTTTCACCCGCGAATATGCTCCTGCAGCACCAATATCGCAAAAAAGATTTTACAAAATATTCTAAATTATTATCTCACATTCTTATTGCTGAAAGACATAATGAATTATTAATGAAAAATTATGATAGTCGGCCCGTTAGTTCTTTGCCACTCCCTGAAGTGAATCAGGCAAATTATAACCAACGAGAAAGAGGTCATGGCCCCAGTCGTGGTCGTGGTCGTGGTCAAAGAAGGAATTTTAATCATGATAGTCGGCTGGCATCGAGAAATGATCAGCAATATAAAAAATAGGGTAAAAAGCCAGAAGTTTTACCCAAGAAAAATTCAAAAAGCATATGTCATAGATGTAGAGGTGTGGGGCACTGGGCGCGAACTTGCCGGTCATCAAAACGCTTGATTCAGCTATATCAGACATCTTTGAAAAGGGCAAAAAATAATCCAGAGATAAATTTTATGTCTGAAGATAATATTGAGCCCATGCATTTGGATGTAGCTGACTTCTTTAATTTTCCAAACGAAAATATGAATATCGATAGGACTAATAATATGTAAATATATTTCATTTTATCTGTATTAAATATTATGTTTGTATTTTCCTAGCCCATGTAAATAAAAAAAATGTGTAATGTACCATGTGTTAATACTTATTTTATTTTTTTTGAAGAAAATATGGAAATGCCTCAAATCTTGTTTGGATCAATGATAAATCAAGAGGATATTTGTGTAATTGATAGTGGAACAACTCATGCTATATTTAAAGACGAGAAATATTTTTCTAACTTGCTAAGAAGAAAAGCAAATGTTACGACAATTTCTGGTAATTCAAAAATGATAGAAGGCTCCGGAAGAGCTATTATAATTCTGCTTAAGGAGACAAAAATTGTTATAGAAGATGCACTATATTCTTCTAAATCCCCAAGAAACTTGTTGAGTTTTAAAGATATCCGCAGAAATGGATATCATTTTGAGACACTAAATGAAATGAATATTGAATTTTTTGGTATAACCAAGAGTGTCTCAGGCCAGAAATATATTTTGGAAAAATTACCAACTTTGTCCTCTGGACTATATTATGCAAAAATTAGTGTAATTGAAGCACATATGATCGTAAACCAGAAGTTTACTGATCGAAATACATTTGTGCTATGGCATTATCGAATAGGTCATCCTGGATCAATAATGATGAAACGAATTCTTGAAAATTCAACTGGACATCCGTTAAAGAACCAAAAGATTCTTACAAATAATGAATTTTCATGTGTTGTTTGTTATCAAGGCAAATTAATTGCCAGACCATCGATCCTGAAGGTCGGCATCGAATCTCCTGACTTTTTAGAGCGTATACATGGAGATATATGTGGACTTATTCATCCACCTAGTGGATTGTTTAGATATTTTATGGTCCTAATAAATGCATCATCTAGATGGTTTCATGTGTGCCTCTTATCATCCCACAACCTAGCATTTGCGAAATTGTTGGCACAAATAATAAGATTAAGGGCGCAATTCCCAGATTATCCAATTAAGGTCATTCGCCTTGATAAAGCTGAAGAATTTACATCTCAAGCTTTTAATGATTATTGTTTATCAATTGGGATAAAAATTGAACATCATGTTGCTCATGTTCATACTCAAAATGACCTTGCAGAGTCATTTATAAAGCGTCTACAATTGATAGCAAAACTTCTACTAATAAAAACAAAATTGTCAATTACTGTTTGGGGTCATGCTATCTTAAATGCGGCAGCACTTGTACGTCTCAGACCGACACATTATAATAAATACTCTCCGCACAATTAGTATCTGGTCATGAATCCAATATAGCCCATTTAAGATTTTTTGGTTGTGCAGTATACGTGCTTATAGCACTACCACAACGTACAAAAATGGGCCCTCAACGAAGGTTGGGCATATATGTTGGGTTTGACTCACCCTCCATAATTCGATACCTTGAACCGTTGACTAGAGATTTATTCACTGCTCGATTTGCAGATTGTCAGTTTGATGAAACACTTTTTCCGCCATTAGGGGGAGAGAAAAGGGAACCCGAAAAAGAAAAAGAAATTGCGTGAAAAATTTCATCACTATCACATTTTGATCCACGTACCCGCACATGTGAGCAGGAGGTCCAGAAGATCATCTACTTACAGAAAATAGCAAATCAAATGCTAGATGCATTTACTGATTTGCCACGAGTAACTAAGTCACATATCCCTGTAGTGAATGTGCCTATCCGAATTGATGTCTCAAATGGACCATCTGCTAATATCATAGCTTCTGAATCACAAACACACCTAAAGCGTGGTAGACCATTGGGTTCAAATGATAAAAATCCTAAAAAGAGAAGCGTGAAAAATAATAAAAATGATACTACACAAGAACCTCCTGAAGAAGGTCAAGATTTGAGTACTCATGATATTCCTGAAGAAATCAATGAACCCGAGACTCAAGTGAATGAAGAAATTTCAATAAGTTCTGCCGGTGATAAAATAAATCTAGATCAATCGAAAATTACGGTGGATAATGCTTTTGCATATAATGTTGCAATTAACCTCATACAAAATAGTGAAAATCTTGAGCCTAAATCCATCGAAGAATGTCGACGTAGATGTGATTGGCCAGAATGGAAAAAGGCAATTCAATCAGAATTAGACTCACTTGCTAAACGTGAGATTTTTGGACCTGTAGTCCAAACCCCAGAAGGTGTAAAACCAGTTGGCTATAAATGGGTTTTTGTACGAAAACGAAATGAGAGAAATGAAATTGTAAGATACAAGGCTCGCCTTGTTGCACAAGGATTCTCTCAAAAACCCGGAGTCAACTATGAAGAAACATATTCACCGATTATGGATGGAATAACTTTTCGATATCTCATCAGTTTAGCTGTACATAAAAATCTTGAAATACATCTAATGAATGTAGTTACAGCTTACCTTTATGATTCACTTGATAATGAAATTTACATGAAAATTCCAAAAGGATTAAAATTGCCTGCAGCATGTAAAAAGTCTCGAGAAATGTACTCAATAAAACTGCAAAGATCGTTATATAGTCTGAAACAATCAGGGCGTATGTGGTATAATCGCCTAAGTGAGTACTTAATAAATGAAGGCTATATTAATGATGTTATTTGTCCATGTGTTTTTATTAAGAAAACAGAATCAGAGTTTCTTATACTCGTCGTTTATTTTGATGATATAAATCTCATTGAAACCCCTGAAGAGGTCCAAAAGGCGATTGAGTATCTAAAAAAAGAATTTGAGATGAAAGACCTTGGAAAGACAACTTTGTCTAGGACGGGGTTTTTGTCCACCAATCTATCTACATTGAGAAAATCTTAAAAAGATTTTACATGGACAAAGCACATCCATTAAGTACTCCAATGGTTGTTCGATCACTTAAAGTGGAAAAAGATCCATTTCGACCTTCAGAAGAGGACGAAAAACTTCTTGGTCCTGAAGTACCATATCTTAGTGCAATTGATGCACTTATGTATCTTGCTAACGCAACTAGACCTGATATAACATTTTCTGTTAATTTGTTGGCAAGGTATAGTTCATCCCCAACGCGAAGGCATTGGAACGGTATCAAACACATTTTGCGATACCTGAAGGGTACTATTGATATGGGTTTGTTTTATACTAACAAAGGTTGCGCAAACCTTGTTGGTTATGCAAATGCAGGTTATTTATTGGACCCACATAAAGCCCGATCTCAGACAGGCTATCTGTTTACACACGGAGAAACTGCTATATCATGGCGATCTACAAAGCAGTCTATAATTGTTACTTCTTCAAATCATGCTGAAATAATAGCAATCCATGAAGCAAGTAGAGAATGTGTGTGGTTGAGATCGATGATACAGTTCATCAAAGAAAGATGCGGTCTGGAAAATGATGTTGAAGTACCCACAATTATATTCGAAGACAATGCCGCATGCATAGCTCAATTGAAAGGTGGCTTCATAAAAGAAGACAGAACGAAACATATTTCACCAAAATTATTTTTCACACATGATCTTCAAAAGAATGGTGATATTGATGTACAACAAGTTCGTTCTAGTGATAATCTTGCAGATTTATTCACAAAGACATTACCAACATCAACTTTTGAGAAGCTAAGATATAAGATTGGAATGCGCTGTCTCCAAAATATCAAATGAAGTTTTCATCAAGGAGAGTAAAATATGCGTTGTACTCTTTTTCCCTTAACTATGGTTTTGTGGTTTTCCTAGTAAGGTTTTTAATGAGGCAGCAATCAAGGCGTATTACCAGATGTGTGCTCTTTTTCCTTTATTAAGCTTTTTCCCACTGGATTTTTTCTAGTAAGGTTTTTAACGAGGCACAACATCTATGAAGGTTTAGAATAACTATATATATTTATTTATTTTTTTACTAGAATTTTTTTTTAACATCCAAGGAGGAGTGTTAGAAATTGGATGTCACTATCCAAGTGGGACCCACCACTTGGATAGTTGGGCAAGTTGTCTTGGATAGTTGGGCAATTAGTCCGCATTGCCTACTTTCTTTTTCCTATATAATGTGCACAATCAACAAGAAGAAGATGAGAGATATAATAGATATACTGCAATTACTCTTTTCTCTCCTCTGTTTCTCATTTCTCCTCTCAATATATCTCTTTTTAATTACTTTGCTATTTACTAAGTTAAGTTATTATATAACAGTTATTTAATAATTATTTCCTCCATTTCAATTTATATGGCATTGTTGAAATATTGAGAGTCAATCAAAAAAAAATTTACCAATTTTCTGTCTTTGAAATATTTTAAATTGTTAATTATTGTGATTTATATTATTTTTTTACGTAATTTTCAAATATATAGATTTTGTTTCAAAAGCTACTATTTCCGAATTCAGAGTCTAAATTTAGAAATTTGAATCTCAAAATTTTAAATGTGCTACATAAATTAAAACAAGGAAAATAATAAATTAAGTGAAACCTTAGGAAAAAAAATAGTTCATAAGGGGTTAATTTTTCCATAGTTTCATAAGTGAATCTGGAGATTTGAAACTTTTTATTAGAATTCTCACACATTTTGTATCAAAACAAAAGAAATTTAATATACATCCATTAAAATAAAGAAGTAGCAAAATCCATAGATTGAAAAATAACTTTATATTTAAGTAAAAATTATAAAAAAAATTGACTGTGTGATATGTGTTCAGTAAAATCTCGACCCATTCATTATAAAACTATTATTTCAATTGATATAATTTATCATGTATTTTTGAAAGCAAACCAAATTGGAGATTATTTAATTTTATCGACGGTGTTGATAGTAAAGTCTAGGTTGAGCAGGATGGATATAAACTCTGCTCACTGAAAAATTTTGTTCTTTACTTTTAAAAATTTTGCACACCTTATGTAAAAAAATCTAGCTCCGCCACTGGAAGATGGCATTACCTGGGCAGCATCACTGAATTCAGGTAATGGATTTCCATTGTTGTATGTTACTTTGATAAGTTCCTCCATAGTGCATCCATAAAGTATGTCATTCTTTTCAACTTGTTTGTTAAGAGATTCAACATAACCACGATGATGCTCTCCCCAATGTATCTCAACCATCATTTGGCTCATATATGGTTCTAGTGCATCCTACATGGGTGAATGAACCATTCTATATGTTAAATAAATTTGACAAATACATATCTTTTTTGCCCCCAAAACAAAACAAAACGAAAAAAACTTACAAGCTTATAAGGTGGGGTTTTGAGGCCATAACAAGCAAAAACTTGTCCATGAGGGCTTCTCTTCTGCCTCAAACCCTGCAATGTAAACACAAACCATTTAATAATACTTATACACACACACAAAAGAGCACGCCGTAGAGTCCGAAACACCTACAACATTTGATACTCGATAGGGTATGTTCAATTGGCTCCATAAATTACTAGTCACCAACGAACTTGAAGTGGAAAGACGATTACAACAACACCAACTCATTTCTTTACAATTTCCCCTTATCCAAGCCCCAATCTAGGGTAACGGCAGCTCAACCCCTTGGCTTAGATTAGGCCCCAATATTTAAGGCCCAAAATATCAACTTTACTCATCATATTATATTGAGTTTTGGAAGTTAATAACTTTAAAATTTTTATAAATTATTTTATTAAAATATTTATTTGATTATAAATTAATTTTATTAAAATTAAAAGAAAAAAATTAAAATTATAAAAAGAATAGTTTTTTGAAAAGAATTTAAAAAATGTTATGTAGCTCCAAAATGCACACGCAAATATACGTGGTCTCCAAGTAATATAATAACTTGAGACACGAATATCGTATTCGTGAGGACTTGTGATTAATCATTTACTAAATTTATTTAACGTCAGTTATTTATTCAAGTAATAAATTTTGAAGTTATTATTTTGGACTAACTAAAAACATATAATGAATAGTTAATCAAACAAAAAGCAGATTTTTATATGATCAATACTATGAATGTTCAAACGTTGCAGTTAGTTCAGCACTCGTATTGAGTTCTCAAACAATTTTCCTTACTCGCATATGGTATCTAGGGGCGGATCTACGTGGAAGACAGGGTCAGAACACCTTCGACAAAAAAATTATACTATATATAGGGTCAAATTTGAATATTATTGTAATGATCTTGAGGGTTATTTTTAGAAATTTGTACAAAATTATCACTTTATCTATATTTAGTGCCTCCGAGTGTTATTTGATCAGTTTGTGTTGTTGGTTTTGTTAAAATCTTAATAGGTTGTGAATTGTGTAAGTTTTCGAGTTTCCGTAAGCTTTAAGTGTTAAAAAGTGATTTTCTGTACCAATCGGAGCTACGGGTCTCGGAACGGGGTTTCGTCAGTTCCATCAGCTTTGAAATGTGGAAATTGATCTAGGAGAGTTGTTTGAATCACATTTGGGGTTAATACCTGGATTTGAGGTCTTGAGTTTGAAAGTTTTATTTTAATGAGCTAAGTTTGACTTTGGTTAACAAATCGAGTTTCAAGTGTCGGATGGTGATTATGCTAGTTCCATTGGCTTTGAAACGTGTTTTATGATCAATTTGCACTATTTGATTCATATTTATAGGGTTCTAAATGCGTTTTGAGGGTCAAAAACATGTTGTTAAGGGTGGTGGTGTAAGTTGACCATAGTCAACGCGCGGTCAATAGTCAACACGCGTGAACAGTAATACGTGTGAACAATAACACACTTGAATAGTAAGTGATTTTGAGTTCCACCATTTTTTTTTAGTTCTTGAACTCCTTGAGGCGATTTATAAGAGATTTTCGAGGCAAAATGTTGGATAAAAGATTTTTGACCTAAAACCTTCCTTTTTCATTAAGTATTTGATGATTTTAACTCCTAAATCTTAGTTTCAAACCCCCAAAAATCCTTGTTTCTTCCTTAATCCGAATTTAAGGAAATTAGTGATTTCTAACTCGTTTTGAGCTCTATTTTTATGAGTTTTTCAACCATGAGTTTTTTATTACCAGTAGAATGTGATTGTCCAATAAATTTCCAGATTTGACCCTTTTCAAAAATAATTAATTTTAGACCATTTTACCCCATTTCGAAACCTATTAATATAGGTGCTATTGGACTCCTTGTGATGTGTATGTTTCATTGTTGGTAATGGGTTATCATTCCGGGCGTTGAATTCGAGAGTTGCTTGTCAGATAAAGGTATTCGGGTGCGATTTCGGCAATTGAGGTAGGTTTGGTTATCCTTCTTTGAGACTGAGATGGGGTAATTAGTCATTCGTATGTTATAGACTTGGGACGAGGTTGTAGTATGAGTTGAGAATGTTATATATATTTTGATGCCCGTGTGGGGCTTATTTATTAATATGTTGCCGTGTGGGGCTTATTTGTATTACATAGCTTATGTGGGGCCTTATTTGTTATCTCATTTGCTTTAAGAGCATGTGATTCATGATTTACCTCTGTGAAAGGCTTAAGGATATTATTTGACCTTTGATGCCCGCCTGAGGAGTTGAGTTGAGGTTTTTAAGCATGCCTGAGTATTGAAATATTATTGAGAAAGGGGTGAATATTTAAGGTGAAGTTTTTCCTTCCCATTACTATTTATTGAGAGTGAATATCATGTATAGGTTAAGTTTTGAGAACTTTGAACCTTGTACTAAATGTGAGTTGAATATTACTTCCATGCCATACATGTTTTGATTCATTCATCCTCATTTATCATGTCATGAAACATGGGAAGTTGAGAAATATGGAAATTCTTTTTGAGAAAGAAAATAAAACACCTTTAAACCTTTGTATCTTGAGTCCTTGACCAAGGCAATTTTACGGCAAAGTAGTGGATACATTATAATCCCTTGACCACGAGGAGATGGCAATGATAATGAGATATTGTGATTGAGGTATATGGTCTGCGAGACCCCCATGGGTCCTGCTTGGTAATACAGCTCGACAGGTGTATACGACAGGTTGTGCGACAGTCTTGATTTCACCGCACCAGCATATCATTGCATCATCATATTGTATTGCATTGCATTGATATCTGTACTGCTTGAATTATCTGGTTAATTGTGATTATAAGTTGTTGTTATGGGATTAATTTATTTTCATCATTCTACATAAATTGGTGGCATCGATGCCGGAGTGGGTCTTTTCTGTATGCAGGTGGAAACATTTCTTAGTTCATTTCATAGGTTTGATTAATTCCTTATACTCAGTCGGCTAAAACCTACTGAGTACATGTGGATTGTACCCACCCCTACTTCTGTGTCCCTATTTGATGCAATTACTAGTCAGAGTACCTCATGTGACAATTGATATTTTAGCGGATTGTGTATTCACAGATTAGTGGTGAGGTCTCAGGATTCGGATCATCACTAGTCTATCTTTATTTCTCAATCTTTTGTATTATTTAGAGACTTATGCTGTATCTTCAGACTCAAACCTTGTATTAGATGCACTTTATACTTATGACACCAGGTTTTGAGATAATTTCATTGTTGTCCGTTTGTTGTATTTAATTATGGTCTGACTTCCCTTTGGGAGTCTCGTATGTTTTTTTTTTTAGGCTTACACATTGGGATGGGATTTGAGATGTGTGTCATCATGATCCCAATTTTTGGATCATGACAATTATGTGTATATAACCTTTAATGAACCCCCTAAACATATTCAAAAGTTGTAGCTTAATGGGTCAGGGGTTCATTCTCTCGCTTAGATCGCGGATTCTAATCTTGCTCACACCTATTCTTTTTAAATTTTGTTCTTTCTCACTTTTATTTTTATTTTTAATTGGGCTTTCTCCTTTTCAGTCCCTTTTTAATGAACATTTTGGCCTGCAATAGACATAAACTAGTTAGAGTATTTTTTTTTATTTTGACCATTTGTATGTATTTATTATATACATATAAACTTAAAAGTTAGCCTTTTCTATTTTTTTCAAAAAATAAATATTGGATCTTAAAATATTATGTACAAATTTTTGACATAATTGCCATTAAAAAATATTCCGAGTCTCCCTCTTTCAATGCTTTCATTACTAGTTTAAAGTCATAGCTAAATTTCTATAATTTTTGATTGCTTTGCAATATTAGTACACTTCTGAGCCAAAATTTAAAAAATAAACCATGCATATCTCTTTTTGTACGTTCTATGTCACGCTTGTTCAAAATATTTTCATAGTTGACTAGTTTTACATATACAAGATTCTTTTATTTTGCCAACTTTTATAATTTATTTTATCGAGTTATATAGATCTTTCTTTTCAGCTTATATTTTTATCATTCAAATATTAATATTGACGTAGTTCAATACTTTTGATTTTTGATTTTTTATTGTGTAAGACCCGGAAGATGAAAAGTCAGAATAAGGAAAAATTTTAAGAAAAAGGATTGTTTTCTGATATTACAAGAGGATCTACGAGTCATAGGAATGATTCAAAGAGTAGTTGTTGAGGTTGGAAAATTGGTTAAGTTTGGAAGGAAGTTTACGAGTTAGTGTACGACTCGTGTAAAGTCTTACGACTCGTAGAAAAGAGTGGTAGGGTCAGTAGTCTGATTTCTGCAAAATACAAGCCTCAGTACTTTTGATATGATTCAACAGGATAAATCATAGAAATATGTACGAGTCATAGATGGACTCGTAGAATTGGGTTCTGAGTTTTGACTTTGGACGAAGTGAAGGGGAGCTTGATGAGTCACTTGTATGACTCATAGACGAGTCGACAACTCATAAACTTGAGTCGTAATGACCAAGTCCCTACTTTCGGCAGCTACTATTTTATTCACTTTGAGTTTATGAGTTGGGTCTACGACCCATAGAATGTATGACGATTCATAGATACGAGTCGTAAGGTCTTCTGGCCAGATTTAATGAGAGGTATTTGGGGTCTTTCCCTATATTCCATTAATGTATGTGGATAGCTTTTAGGATTAGGTTATCCCCTATTAACTAACCCAAAGTACTCTTCAGCCTCTCATTCTCACATTATCTCTCAAAATCACAAAACCTTCTATCCTAAGGTTCCTCTCAAGAGTCTTCTTTTCCATCAAGAAGTTTCTAGGATTTTCTTCAAGCTCAAGTTTCCTTTTCAATCTCAAGGCTAGAATTCATCAAGGTATGTGGGACTTCATCCATGAGTACCTTTCACCTATGGAATCCCAATGTTCTCTCTCTAAATTCTCTATGATTCTTTTATTTAAAAAGTCCTAATTTTATGATAATGCATTGGATTTTCTTATTCATGGTGCATTATATGATTATTGATTAAATTATGCATCTAATTGATATTATTTTCATGAATTATGTTTGGGCTAGAATAAGGAATATGATCATGCATTTTTTTCAATCCAATTTCATGATTTCCAAGTAAATTGTGCATGTATCAAAGTTTCTACATTAATTTCATGTATAAGCTATGATCATTGATCTTCAAGTATGTTCAAGATATGAATTTCATGCAAGTTATGAAAAGAGGTAACTTAGGATCCTTAAATGGTGACCTAGGGACCTAATGCTATTTTTCATGCAAGCTTATAAAAGAAAGGGATGACTTAGGGTCCTTAAATGGTGACCTAAAATCCTGTACATTATTTGATCATTGCATCTCATGTTTTATATTGCATAGTATGTCCGCATACTTTGTACATTCAAATGTAATAACACAAACTTTTGCCTACATTGTATCATAATGTAGGGGTTGACGAGCACATCAACTCTCCACGTGGTTAGAGCTGAGTTCCTTCTTCTGATATTAGTGAGTCCTCATTTGTCGATATCCAGATTATGATTTCTTCCTTCCATTTTAAAGACTTTGGTTATGTCATATTGAGGGTGAGTTAGTGACATGTCTTAGCCTCCACCCACATTGACTATGTAAGAGGTTTGTTGGATACTAATGTAGAAGTATATGTGGTCTTGAGTTCTTTCAAGTTTATCCTTTGTCTTTGAACTTTTATGAGTTTCCGCTTATTGTTTACCTTATGTATGCTTATGATATGCTAAGTGGCTTGGTTGAGGTTTCTTAGGGAATTCTAATCATTGTGTCACGGCTAGGCCTTAGTCCGGGTCGTGACAAACTTGGTATCAAAGCACAAGGTTTTAATAGTGTGCTAGGGAGTCCAACTGTTACACCCCGTACTTTTGTACCTTGGAACGCGTTCTTAAGTTTCTTGAAAGGATCTTAAGCTTCTTAAGGTTTCCTAAAGTTTCTTAAAGCTTCTTAAGACTTTTTGAGAACTTGTAAGCTTCTTAAGAGTTACATGTGTCATCACTTAGGGCTTGACATATGTCACCACTTAGGGGATGACATGTGTCCCATCCTAAAGTGTCCTATATATATATATATATATATATATATATATATATATATAATTTATGACTTTAAGTTCATCTTTATCCTATAAGTCATCTTATTTCCAAGAAAGTTCTAGACAAAAAGAAGAGAAGAGAAACTTAAGCTAGAGAAAATAAAGAGTTACGATTTTGGGAGGAGAAAAAGGTAAGTTCTCCGATTCTATTCTGTGAATTAATTATATGGGGTATACCATGAAGGTATGAAGGTATTAGTAATATAAATTTATGATTTGGAGCAGCCCCAAATAGACAACAAACAACCACGAAGTTTAAGTCGCGCTAGAAGAACTTTCGAGGCAAGTTTTGGCGAGTTTCGGGCAAGGTAAGGCTTTTTCTTTCAAATTAAATTTTATGAAATTGTTATGGGGTATATTAAATGTCTTAAGTGAGGATGGAAGTGGAAAAAGTGTATAAGGATGCTTGATATTAGAAACAAACTAAATTGAAGTCGTAGTAGGTAAATCGAAGTCGAGTAGTGTGTTGTTGTTGTGGTGCTGCAGGTTGGGGGTGGTTTAATTGAGTGTTGTAGGACTGGAAATTAATCAAAAAGGGGTATGGTGCTGCTGGTTTCATCCACACGACCCTCCGTTTTGTATGGTAAAAGATTTTACGAAATAAAGGCTAAGAACTCCATTTTGGTATCGTAGTTCGGAGGTAGTTGTTTGGAGTTGTATTGGGTAATGTTGAAGTGATTTATTTATATATATGCTACTGGTTGTTGTTGTTGGTATGGTTGTTGATATTTTGGCCGAGTTGAAATCTCGGAGATGTTGAAGTTATAGGGGAGATGCTGCCCAATTTTCGGTAACTTTAGAGCTAGTAATAAGCTAGTTAAGGGAAGTGGATAAGGAAATGATTCCTATGGATACATAGATGTAGATTGGAAATTGGAAAGTGAAAGGTTACTAATCTTAGTATTATTCTCATGTTAAATAGGTTCAAAAGACGACGAGGCGAACGTGGGTGAGAGTAATCCATAAGAGGTATGTAAAGCTAACCGTTCCTTCTTTTGGCATGTCTTTGACATAAGTATGTAAAGCTTATTCTTTCTCTTGGCATGTTTTTACATAAGTATATAAATCTAATATTCCCTTTTGGCATGGTTTTTATGAAGCAAGTATACAACAACAACAACAACGAACCCAGTGTGATCCCACCATGTGGGGTCTGGGGAGGGTAGAGTGTACGCAGACCTAACCCCCACCTTAAAAGGTAGGGCGGCTGTTTCCGAAAGACCCTCGGCTTAAGAGAGAAGAAACAAGGGAGGAGAAACAAGGAAAAACAAGACATAGGTCAGTGAAGCCAGGCATATAACAGACAATATAAAGATATGAATAATGAGAGCGATAAAGCGATAAAGTCAGGGTAGGAAAGATCGGGGATAAAGGAGCATTAACTACTATAGATAAAATAGGATACCCAAAGTAGACTGGGCCAACTAATATAAGCAGTAATCCCATGCAAAATCATATGTTAAGACAGATGAGCGCGACTACGACAACTATGGAGAACCGATCGGCCACCTAGCCCACTATCTTAGTCCGAGTCCTCCATAGCCTCCTATCTAAGGTCATGTCCTCGGAGAGCTGCAACTGTGCCATATCATGTCTAATGACCTCTTTCCAATATTTCTTCGGCCTCCCTTTGACCCTCCTGAAACCGTCCATAGCCAGCCTCTCGCACCTCCGCACTGGAGCATCTGTGTCTCTCCTCTTCACATGCCCAAACCATCTCAGTCTCGCTTCCCGCATCTTGTCCTCCACCGATGCCACTCCCACCTTGTCTCGGATATCTTCATTCCTAATTCTATCCATCCTAGTGTGCCCACACATCCACCGCAGCATTCGCATTTCCGCGACTCTCATCTTCTGGACATAAAGTTTCTTGATTGGCCAACACTCTACCCCGTACAATAGGGTCGGTCTAACCACCACTTTGTAGAACTTGCCTTTGAGTTTTGGTGGCACTTTCTTGTCACACAGCACTCCGGAGGCGAGCCTCCATTTCATCCATCCTGCACTGATGCGGTGTGAAACATCGTCGTCGATATCCCCATCTTCCTGTATAATAGACCCAAGGTATTTGAAGCTTTTTTTCTTTTGAATGGCCTGGGTACCAAGCCTCACTTCCCCGTCAGCCTCACGCGGCAGTCCACTGAAACTGCACTCCAAGTATTCTGTCTTGGTCCTACTCAATTTAAATCCTTTAGACTCCAACGTCTGTCTCCAGCCCTCCAGCTTGTCGTTAACTCCGTTGCGAGTCTCGTCAATCAGGACTATGTCATCCGCGAACAACATACACCAAGGCACCTCACCTTGTATTTGTCTAGTCAATTGATCCATCACCAGGGCGAATAGAAACGGGCTAAGAGTCGATCTCTGGTGCAACCCCATCGTAACAGGAAAGTGCTCCGAGTCCCCCCTACCGTCCTTACCCTGGTCTTAGCTCCATCATACATGTCTTTAATCGCTCTAATGTATGCCACAGGTAAACATTTCGCCTCCAAGCATCTCCATAGGACCTCCCTTGGAACTTGGTCATAGGCCTTTTCTAGGTCAATAAATATCATGTGAAGCAAGTATATGACTTTTATATGATTCCAAGAAAGTTTCTATTTGTAGAGCCGCTAGGATGGCCAACTTCTTGATTTTCCAAAGGATATTTTATCGTGCCTAGATACGTGTATATGATTCCAAAAGTTCTATTTGGATATAACTCATAGTGATATTCAAAAGGTACTTGATACGACTCTTGTCTTGATTTTTGAATAATAGCTCATTTTGTTAACTCCATCGAGTCTCAAAAATGATTTAAAGTGCATTTAGTTTCTCACTACTCCACTCGTGGATGCCTCAATGCTTCCTTCACTGAGCTCGGGTCAGGTTTTATTATCATGCGTACTTCTCTGTATCGTTCGCCATACCCAGACTTGAGGGGGCAGGTACGCCCTATACATGAGTTTGATTTGTGGAGTTATGATGTGCCATGTACACATATGATATGATATGATCTGATATGACCATCTGATATGATATGATTTGTTATGGAGATATTCCCTACTCTGGAGTTATGATGTGCTGTAGCGCCAGTGATAGGGCGGCGACCATGATTTGTTCACCGAGTCCCATAATGGGGCCGGATATGTCATATGTTTTTCTGCATACATTATCTATGATTATAAAAAATATTTTGATATTCTGGATATTTTGCTCATTTTTGTACCTTCTGTTTTGGTAATGGCTTTACCTATTATAGTCCATGCTTTACATACTCGGTACATTGTCCATACTGGCCCCCTTTCTTCGGGGACTGCATTACATGCCCACAGGTACAGATACTTGGTTTATTGATCCGCTCGCTTAGGATACCCACCCTGTTGGTTGACAGTGCTCCTTTGTCCGAAGCCCTATTTTGGTACTAACTTTTTTATTGTACATTTGTACATGTTGGTTAAGGGTACGACGGGGCCCTGTCCAATTATGTGACTAGGCTATCGTTCTGTAGAGGTTTGTAGACTTGTGATATGGGTTATGTATATATGTTTTAGGCTTTGTGTTCCGTAATGGCCTTAACGGCCCTCTTGTGCTATATTTGTTCTCATGCGCTCTCTAGTGACCACTTTTTGATTTCTAGTTTTATTTATTTTGCTAACATGCTAAGTGGGGATAAAGGTACGTATGGGTGCCCAATTCGGGCACCAGTCACGACCTACGGAGTTGGATCGTGACACCAATATACTGCATCAAGGAAAGTCTTATTCAAGGTTGTAAAAAATGCCACATCTATGAATAGGAGGCTATAAGTCGTTCTAGGAAATCTGCACTTCCTTCATGATATATATCGTGCCATAGAGTGTACTTTAAGACTTCCTCTCCCTAACAACTGTTCTTTGCGATTTTCAGAAAATGCCTCCAAGAAGAGAACCTATGCAAAGAGGGGTTAATTTAATGGAGACTAATCCCCCAAGCTAATGATCTTTTACCAGAACAAGTGACTAATACAGACTTTCGGATTGCTATCGCTATTACTATACTAGCTCATGTTGTGGTCAAATAAGAAGTTTTTGCTCCTCCTAATGCTCCTACTCTGGTTTCTAGAGTGAGAGATTTTTCAAGGATGAACCCTCCCGAATTCCATGGTTCAAAGGTGGATGAAGATCCCCAAGATTTCATTGATGTGGTGTATATGGTGGTGGCTATTATGGGGACTTCGGAAGAAAAAGTGGAGTTGATGGCCTACCAACTCAAAGGGGTTGCCCAAGTGTAGTATACTCAAAGAAAGTCCAAGAGGGTTGATGAGAGTCCCATAGGTTGGGAAGATTTCAAACTTGCATTTCTTGATCGCTTTCTCCCACTTGAGGTAAGGGAATAAAGGATAATAGAGTTCATTAATCTCAAACAAGGAAACATGAGTATGAGGGAGTATACCCTCAAGTTTATCAAGCTATCCAAGTAGGCTCCTTCTTTGTTTGCCGATCCTCATGCTCGTATTAGCCAATTCATGTTGGGTGTGTCTGACTTGATTGTTAAAGAATGCTGAACCACTATGCTTGTGAAACAAATAGACATATCTCAGCTCATGACATTTGCAAAATAAATTGAAGGAGAGAAACTTAAGACGATAAGGATGAGAGACTCCAAAAGGTCTCGATTTGAAGGTGGATTCTCAAATGCGAAGACCAGTGGTGGTAGTGGTGTTATACCCCTCACTTTTGTACATCAAAACTTTTTTTCTTTCTCTTTCAATGAAAGGTTGCCATGTGATCCATGTTATCCCTAAAGTTTTGTGTGAGTGGTGATGGTTGGAAATAGGTTTAAAGGTATGTGAAAGGAGTTGGAGGCCAAATAATGAGTCGTGGTAATCGACCTACTTGCGTAAGCTACCGACTTAGATTTCTTACATAATTAAGCTACTTGAATACATAACAAGCTTAAGTAGAAATGATTACATAGGTTCTTAAAGTGAGACGAGATTATGAACCTACGAAAAGGAATAAGTAGGTGATGACCTACTTGGACTAAGTAGGTGATGCACCTACTAAGGTGGACCCACCCAATCACATGGCAGCATCTGGGTGGGTGCATGGGGTGAGGTAGACGCCTAGAGGCTGGACACGTATCACCCTTAGGGGCTGACATGTGTCACTCTCAAAGTAGGGGTATATATATATCAACTTATGACTAAGCCTTTATTTTCATCTTCCATACTTAGAAAAATTGGAGAAAACTAGAGAGAAAGAGAGAAAGAGCTACGGCTAGGCTGCACCAAGGTAAGCCCTCCAATTTTGCTCCATAAATTACTTATCTAAGTATTCTTTGATCAAATAAAGATGTTTAACAGCGTAAATTAATTATTGGAGCAGTAAGAAAGTTCAACAAGAAGTCCATCAACTTTTAGTCTAGTTGCGGAGCCAAGTTGCTAAGGTAGGGTTTCTTCCTTTCAAATTGGAGTTAATGATGTTGTAATAGACAGAAATATTGTGTTAAGTGAATTTAGAGATAAGAAAATTACATAGTTACTGTTGACGTTGTAAGTGGAAAGAATTAAAGTCGTTCTAGTTGGATTAAAGTTGATTAGTGTTGTTATTATTATGGTATTGTATTTGAAGGTAGTTTATGTGTGTTAAAGGGATGGAAATATGGTATTGGATGAGCATAAGTGTTGCTGTTCGCTCCCACTTTGTGCTCCTTTCCGTGTGGTTGTGATTTTACGAAATAAAGATCGAAAACAGTATTTTGATGTCGTGGTTTTGGGTGGGCTATTTGGAACTTATATTGAATAATATTGAAGTAGTTTTATTGTATATGGATGGTGGTTGTTGTTGTTGGTATGGATGTGTTAATTGGAAGTTCGGATAAGGCGAGTTATAGGGGAAATGCTGCCCGATTTCCGTTGACTTCTTCACTAATCAATATACTAATCGAGAAGTGTGAATGAGGAAATGATTCCTATGGATAATTGGTTGTAGATTTAGAAGTTGGAAAGTCGAAGGTTATTAATAGTAGTATTACTTTCGTGTTAAATAGGTTCAATGGATAACGAAGCAAGCTCGGTTACGGTTAATCCATAAAAGGTATGTAAAGCTATCCCTCTCTTCTCTTGGCATATCTTAGACATAAGTGATATGTATATGAAATTTATGGATAATTCCATTCATAAAGCTTCGAGTATGATTCATGACTCTTATTCACTTCTTGATGTTAGAACCCCTACAATAATTGAGTTATTGCCTCTCAAGTCTTCTATATGATGGAAAGTAGTAAGTATGTAAAGCCTATCCCTTCTTTTCTTTTGGCATGTCTTAGATGTAAGTGATGAATGGTATGAGCTTTAGGGTAATTCCATTCATAAGTTCCGAACATTCACGATCCTTATTCACTTTTGGATGTTAAAATTCTTAAAGTAGTTGAGCTACTACCCTTGAGCCTTCTATATGCTGAATGTGTAAGCTCCTATACCTAGAGGCTCTTTGACATACTTTATGATGACATTCGAGGGATCAGGCCGTACGTTCCTCGGCATTATTATATTATGTAGGGGATTGTACTTCAGTTGGCAAGCTCTACCTGCCCACCTCCAGAGGAGCATAGGGAAGCAGCAGCTGCAGATCCTGAGGCTCTAGTACTCGAGCCTCCAGCCCCACAACTAGGGTTGGAGGATAGGGCGATGAGAGATGCAGTTCAGCTGTTGACCAGATTAATAGCAGGGTAGGGTCGAAGGCATAGGCTAGGGGTAGATAATGCAAATAGACATGATAGTTTGAGGGTTCGTGACTTCCTGACTTGTAACCCCTAGAGTTTTATGGGTCAAGGCCTGCGGATGACCCACATGAGTTCATTCGACAGATGCAGCATATGTTGAGAATAATTAGGGCCTCGAAGACTAAGTCTGTTGAGTTAGCTTCATATCAGCTACGTGATGTAGCCGTTAATTGGTATGAGTGTTGGGAATTATCGAGGGGTGAGGGTGCTCCTCCAGTAGTATGGGATGAGTTTGTGGAAGCCTTGTTTGGCTATTTTCTACCTCCAGAGATTAGACGAGCCAGAGTTGATAGATTTTTACAGTTGAGGCAGAATGGCAGGAGCATTAGAGATTATAGCCTTGAGTTTGATTCATTGACAAGAAATGCGCCTATTATTATAGTTGATTGGGTGCATCGTTATGTGATGGGATTTGACCGTTATTTGGTTGAAAGTTGTATGGCCATGCATTCTCAACGAGGTATGGATATTGCTCGGGTACAGGCATACGCACAAGAGGTAGAGGATCGGCACAGAGGGAGACTGCCCGATAGAGATTATGACAGGGGCCAGCACAAGAGAGCTAGGTCATCTGGTTATTCGGGAGAGTTCAAGGTGGGCAGCCCCAGCAGTATAGTAGATATCCTTCCCAGCCAGCTCGGAGTGCACCCTCACAGTTCACAGGTAGGAGGTTCGATAAAAGAGGGTATTCAGGAGCTGGTCAGAGCTCTAGTGTTTCAGGTTCACAGATGAACAGGGGTTCGCATCAGTCAAGGCCACCTTTGCGTCGGTGTCCTCATTGTGGTAGGACTCATGTTGGGGAATGCTATTTTGTTACAGGTGCTTATTTCATTTGTGGCCGTCAAGGCCATATCATGAGAGAGTGTCCACTTAGGGGTAACCCAAGTGGTACAACTCAACCTACTGGGTTAGTTGCTGGTTCTTCTTCTTTGGTGGCTATGCGCCCTATAGGTCAGGGTATTCATACATTAGCAGGCCGTAGTAGAGGTCATGGTGGAACTTCCAGTTCTAGCGGTCCTTCGAATCACCTCTATGCCTTAGCTAGCAGACAGGATTAGGAGGCATCACCAAATGTGGTTACAGGTATATTATCAATATTCTCCTGGGATGTATATGCATTGATAGATCCAGGTTCCACCTTATCATATATATCTGCCTTTGTTGCTAGTAGAGTCGGAATAAAACCCGAATTAATATACCCATTTGAGGTAGCTACACCGATAGGAGACTCTGTTTTAGTAAAGAAAATATACAGAAATTGCTCGGTGGGTGTATGTAGTCATCATACCTTGGCTGATTTAATGGAGTTAGATATAAGAGAGTTCGACGTTATTATGGGTTTGGACTGGCAAAGAAAGCAGAAGATGCGGCTTAGCCAGCTCGCTCTAGTCCCCTACGATAACTCCTCGTGACGCTGCCGCTGTTTCTAGGACCGACCAATTAGCTTCTTGTTATGCTAACGTTGATTGTAGAAACAAAGTAGTTCAATTCCATCTCCTAGATGAGCCAATTATCGAATGGTTGGGGAATACGGTATCGCCGAGGGGTAAATTTATTTCATACCTCAAGGCAAGGAAGATGGTTAGAAAGGGGTATATCTATTATCTGGTTCGTGTGCATAACTTGGAAGCAGAGGTACCGACTTTTCAGTTAGTGCCAGTAGTCAATAAATATCCAGATGTATTCCTAGATGAACTCCTAGGTCTTCCTCCTGAATGGGAGATAGAGTTCACTGTAGATGTGTTACCAGATACTCAACCCATATCTATCCCTCCCTATAGAATGGCACTCGTAGAGCTGAAGGAGTTGAAAGAGCAACTGAGAGACTTATTAGAAAAGGGCTTCATTAGGCCCAGCACGTCACCTTGGGGAGCACCGGTATTATTCGTGAGAAAGAAAGATTGATCGCTGCGAATGTGTATTGATTATAGGCAGCTGAATAAGGTAACAATAAGGAATAGATATTATTTCCCCAGGATTGATGATTTATTTGACTAATTGCAGGGTGTTAAGTGTTTCTCAAAGATAGACTTGGGGTTAGGCTATCACCAGGTACAGGTAAAAGAAACAGATATTCCAAAGACTGCGTTTAGAACCCGATACGAACATTATGAGTTTAAAGTAATGTCTTTTGGGCTGACGAATGCTCCAGCAGTGTTTATGGATCTAATAAACCGAGTGTTCAAACCATTCCTAGACTTGTTTATGATTGTATTCATTGATGATATTCTGGTCTATTCACGATCAGAAGAGGAACATACAGATTATTTGATGATGGTACTTGGGGTGCTTCAGCACTAGAAGTTGTACGCTAAGTTCTCTAAATGTGAATTCTGGTTGACTTCGGTAGCATTCTTGGGGCATGTTATTGGAACAGACGGCATTTGAGTAGATACACAGAAGATTGAGGCCATAAGGACTTGACCGAGACCTATAACACCTACAAAGGTGCGTAGTTTTCTAGGGCTAGCAGGATATTATTGAAGGTTCGTGGAGAACTTTGCTTCGGTTTCTGCACCTTTAACAAGGCTAACACAAAAGGCGGCTAAGTTTTAGTGGACCGATGCTTGTGAATGAAGCTTTTAGTTACTGAAAGATAAGTTGACTATGACCCCAGTTCTAACTCTCTTGAAGGACCAGATAACTATTTTATTTATTGTAATGCTTCCGGTGTTGGGCTAGGTTGTGTACTGATGCAACATGGTAGTGTCATAACCTATGCCTCCCGACAGCTCAAGAAGCATGAAAGGAATTATCCTACTCACGATTTGGACTTAGCAGCAGTAATTCATGCTTTGAAAATATGGAGGCACTATCTATATGGCGTACATGTTGATATGTATATATATAGATCATAAAAGAATCCAATATATCTTTAAGCAGAAGGAGCTGAATTTACGGCAAGAAAGGTGGTTAGAGTTGCTGAAAGATTATGATGTTGACATCCTATACCACCCAGGGAAAGCAAATGTGGTAGCGGATGCACTAAACCATAAGTCTATGGGTAGCTTGGTAGATGTACAAATAGAATGGAAAGAGATAGTCCGCGAGATTTGCCAGTTAGCTAACCTTGGAGTCCGTTTGGCTGATTCGGATGATGGTGGAGTTTTTGTTCGAGGAGTTGCAGAATCCTCTATCATGGAAGAGGTAAAGCAATTCCAGCACAAGGACTCTGTTCTGGCATAGTATAGGAATGCATCTCCTCAAAAGGAAATGACCCCATTTGAGATCACACCTGACGGAGTGCTAAGATATAGGGGCGAATATGTGTACCTGAGATTACCGGACTATGACAACAGATGATGGGAGAGGCACACTATGCCTATTATTCTGTTCATCTAGGGTTAACCAAGATATATCATGAACTTAGATGTTTATATTGGTGGGATGGCATGAAGAAGGACATAGTAGAATTCGTAGCCTAGTGTCCGAATTGTCAATATGTTAAAATTGAGCATCAGAAGCCTGGTGGACTATTATAGGAGGTGGAAATCCCAACTTGAAAATGGCAAGCAATTAATATGGACTTCATTATAGGCTTACCTCCCACTCTATAGAAGTATGATTCCATATGGGTTATTGTGGATATACTGACAAAATCAGCCCAGTTCCTTCCAGTTAGGACTACATATTCAGCTGAGGACTACGCGAAGTTATATATCAAGGAAATAGTAAGACTTCATGGGGTCCCCACATTGATTATATCAGATAGAGGAGCTTAGTTTACCGCCAACTTTTGGAGGACATTCCAAAAAGGATTGGGGACACAGGTAAATCTTAGCACAATATTTCACCCTCAAATTGATGGGCAAGTTGAACGTACCATTTAGACATTAGAGGACATGTTGCAGGCCTGTATTATTGAATTCAGAGGCAACTAGGATGATCATTTACCACTTATCAAGTTTGCCTATAACAATAGCTATTATTCTAGCCTCCAGATGGTACCGTACAAGGCTTTGTATGGCAAGAAGTGTAGGTCACCTATTGATTGGTTTGATATTGGTAAAACACAACTAATAGGCCCAGATATGGTTCAGCAAGCTGTGGATAAAGTGAAGCTCATTCATGAAAGGTTATTAATAGCGCAGAGCTGACATAAATCATATACAGATAATCGACGTTGACCTTTAGAGTTTTAGGTGATGATTGGGTATTCTTGAAGGTGTCACCCATAAAGAGGGTAATGAGATTTAGCAAGAAAGGGAATCTTAGCCTGAGATACATTGGTCCTTATCAGGTCATTCATAGGATAGGCAAAGTTGCCTATGAGTTGGACCTACCATCGGATATGGAAGCAGTACACCCAGTCTTTCATGTATCGATGCTTCACAAATATATTGGTAATCCTTTTAGAGTATTCCCTGTGGATAATGTCCAAGTGATAGAGGAACTATATTATGAGGAACACCCTATAGCCATACTTGATCGCCAAGTCAAAAGGCTGTGCACCAAGGACGTGGCCTCCATCAAAGTATTATGGCAAAATAAGAATAGAGAAGAGATGACCTGTGAAGGCGAGGAAGAAATGAAGAATAAATATCTGTACTTGTTCCCTATGTCTACAGGTAATCTAAACTCCTAAATTTATTGTGTTGATTAATAAGAGACTTATATATGGCAACTATTATAGAGATTTCCTGAAAATCCTTGTAAGACTTATGAGACTAGTCAACATTTGAGGACGAATATTCTAAAGGGGGAAAGGATGTTATACCCCACATTTTTGTACATCGGAACTTTTTTGTTACACCCTACACTTTTGAACCTTAAAACGTGTTCCTAGTCTTCTTGAAAGAGTCCATGAGATCCCCATTGTCCAGAGACTATCAAATGACTCTAAGGAGGAAGGATGTGATACCCTATAGTAGGAAAGGTTGGAAATAGAGTCGTGGAAATCTGGAATGAGTTAAAGGCCAAGAAATGAGTTGTAGGACTCGATTTACCTACGTAAGCTATTAATTTAGAAGTCTTATACACTTGAGCTACTTAAGGACATACCAAGCCTACGTAGCAAGGATTACACGGGTTCTTAAAATAAGACGAGATTACAAACCCACGAGGAAGAGAAAAAGATAACATGTGGCAGCCTAGGAAGGTGACACATGGCAGCACCTCAAGCAAGCAGGTGACCCACCTGCTTGGGGTCAAGTAGGTGACCCACCTGTTTGAGGGAGGTGGACCCCACTGCCACGTGGCAGCACCCTATTGGCAGCATGCATACGTGGCCCAATAAGGGCTAGACACATGTCACCCTATGGGTATGACACATGTCACCTCTAAAACCACCCTATATATGTATGTTAAGTGACTAAGGAATTCATTCCTTACCTTAAAACTTAGCCAAAAGCTGAAAAAGTTTGAGAGCAAAGGCACATAGCTACGGATGGCTCCTTTTCAAGGTAAGTTCTAATTTTCCTCCATGAATTAATTATCTATGGTGTTCATCAACCACATGGAAATGTATATATGTATCTTATAATGTCTACGGAATTAATTCTTCAGCTTGGAACTTGAGAGAAAGTTGAAAGAACAAAGAGAGAAAATGTTAAGAACTAGTTAACAAACCTGTTTTTGGAAGGGACTATTGTTAGTAATATTGGTATAACTTCTTGTGTACAGCTTCGTTTCGAGTGATTCAATATGTTTTGGAAATATATTTCATAGGTATATAACTTTCATTTAGCCTTTAAAATCTATTTTTGCTTTTATGTGCTCGAAAAAGGGTGATGAAGTATAGAGGAGGTATTGCCCAGATTGTGGTTTAGGAAATCTTATACGGACTGCTGTTGGTATTTTGGGCATATCTTTTTGTACAGAATTGATGTAGGGGTGATTCGAAATTATATGCGACCCTAAGAAAAATGTATATAACTTTCATGGAGGACGTAAATCCTGTTTCCCTCAATTATCCCTTCTAAATAAAGCAACAATGCAGGATAATAAGCTGTCTAGAATTCACATTTTGATAGTTTTGCGTGAGTTGTTTGGGGTTTGTATTATGTAATGTTGGTGTGAATTGCTTGTATATATGTTGCAGGTTGTTGTTGTTGGTTGGATTTAGTTACAAGGGGTGTGATTGGAAATTTAGATAGAGCACGTTATAGGGGAGGTGCTGCCCAATGTTTGTTAACGCCTTAACTAATTAAAGGACTAGTCGAGGAAATGGACAAGGAAATAGATTCCATGAATCTAAGGTGCAACTGAAGGTGCTAGAAAGTCCAGAGTGGTTGATATTCGTATTACTTCCATGTTGAATAGGTTCAAAGGACGACGAGGCGAACTTGGCATGTTTTGATATAAGTACGTACACCTATCTTTCTTTCCTTTTGGCAAGTCTTAGCCTTAAGTGAATTGTATGTGGAATATGGGGATAATTCCATTCCCAGAACTCCAGGTATGCCTCATAATCCCTAACTATAGTTTGGTGTTGACACCCCTACAAGAATTGAGCATTGCCTGTTAAGGCTTCTACGTGCTAAAGAGTAGTGTATGGGAAACTATCTTTCCTTTCTCTTGATATGTAATTGGTATGAAAATGAGATTATGATGCCATAGTTGTTCACCGAGCCCCAGGATAGGCCAGGTACGAGATAAGTATATAATAACCACCTGAAGGAAAGTACAGACTATATAAATTTACTCTCTTTCTTTTCTGGCATGTCTTAGTGGTAAGTTAAATATGATGTGAGCTACGGAGTAACTCCATTCTTAACATCTCCTATTTACTTTTGAATATTGAACTCTGATAGTAGTTGAACTATTTCCCTGGAAACCTTTATATGTTAAAGAGGTACCAAATGTACAGGCTCCAAGTCTTAAAAACTATATGAGACTAAGTATTTTTTATTCCATAAATGATTTGGACCTATGTTAATACATATCTAGGGTCCCCGATATTACTTTTAAGGCAGCCCATAATGGCATTTAAAGGACACTTGAGATGACTATACCGTTATTCGGGTCCTCAAACAAAAGCTTAACTTTCTTATTCTATTGAGTCTCTAATAATGATTTAAACTGCATATAGTTGCTCACTACTCTACTCGTGTATACTGTAGCACTTCTTTCACCGATTCCCAGGCCAAGAATAGTAATCATGCATAATTCACTGTATTATCCACCGAGCCCTTCACTAGAGGGCTGGGATACGTATGTATATATATATATATGATGTGTTGTAATAAGGTGGTGATGACACTAGGTTGTGATGATCTTACAGGTGTATCCATTGGATCCCTGATAGGGCCGGCTATATGATATAATTTGAACATGCATGTTTTTGTAATTCACAGAGTACAGGTACAGGCTTTTAATTTGATAATTTGCTCCTTTGCTTCTTTATTTTGAGTATACCTCTAGTTGTATTATGTTACGTTTTATATACTCAGTACATATATCGTACTGACCCTCTTTCTTTGGGGGGCTGTATTTCATGCCCGCAGGTACAAATATAGGTTTTGGAGTCCGTCAGCTTAGGATTTCGCTCAGCTCAGCTGGAAGAGGTTCCATTTTATTAGAGACTAGTTTTTGATACTGTCCACTGATGTATAAAATTGTTTTATCTATTCAGGGGTACGACGGGGACCCTGTCCCGCCATATGTTGTCGTTAATATTTTTAGAGGTCTGCAGATATATATACGTGGGCTGTATGTATCAGTTTGATTCAACTGGGTCTACATGATGTATGGTATATATTATTATGTTATGGCAGCCTTGTCGGCTTCCATGCCCTTTCATGTTACGACACAAACGAAAAGGGCTATAGGTTTATGAAAATGTTATCGCCCAATGGGGCTCTGTTACTTGATATTGTTTTATTTACAGTTCAATTTGATCATAACTGATAGTTAGGTATACGGGGGGTCCAGGTCGAACCCCAGTCGCGGCCTACGGGGTTGGGTCATGACAGAAGTAGTATCAGAGCAGTTCGTCTTTAGATTGTCTGCATACCGTGTCTAGTAGAGTCTTTATTATCGATGTGTTGTGCGCCAAATCCATAAATAGAAAGCTATAGGGCATTTAGGATTTTACCTTTCTTTTACATCTGAGATCGTGCTATAGATCCAAGTCATAGGACAATTCGTTATACTAACCTTGGATATTAACAAAAGGACGACATCAACTGAAGGAAGTAATTAACGACATGGGACATTATGAAGCACGCAGGTAAGTAAAGTAAAGGTACGGAAGATAGAGTTCAAAGTTGGACATACGAGGTAAGTCCAATTTTTTTATACTATTGTTGATATTGAAAGCCTGTGTGGCTGCGATATGAGCTGATATTGAAAGCCCTGTATGGCTGTGATCTGATATGAATATATATATGTGTTGGCCTTGTGAGGAATTGTTGTTATTTTCTGCGTGCAGGTTTTGGGATAAGTAATGAGTATAGAGGAAACTCTGCTGAAATTTTTCCAGAACAAGAAAAGGGAATGAAACATAGAGTCATAATATGTCTTGGAGGTTGTTACCAAGTACCCCTATTATGGTTAACTAAAGTTGTAAGAGGTACCCTTTAGGTCGTCAATAAGGGACACCCTTTTTACTTAAGGAAGTATATTTCAGAAAAACAAAAGTCTGTCTGAGCAGTACAGTTCGGACCGCAGTATCTCCAGCCGTAATGGTGTTGTAGAAAGAAAAAAGAAGCTTAGGTTGAAGGGTAGGATATCCAGTAATTGAGCTTCACTCTTTTTGAAAGTACCAAGCCCTCAACTCCTAATTGTAAATTAGATAAGTTGTTCATAACTCGAGGATAAACTTGGAAGGAGACCAGGTAGGTCAGGTATTAAAAGTAGTACTGTGATGTTTCAGAGATTCTGGTTTCTTCCAATAATGGTTGGAAAATGGTTTACGATAAAAGTTGATAGTCCTCCACAGACTAATTGGGAAAAGAGCTTCAGACAAAAGCACCTCAAAGAGATATCAGGAATTGAATGTGAGTACGAACTAAAAGGGGGATATGTAAGTATGAATTAAACGGTGTGATCCAATTATACAAGGATAAAGTAGGACCACTAGTAAGGCGCACTTAGTATATATTGACTAAGTTAAAAGCCTGCGTTGAGTACGCAGTGAGAGCATAGAGCGTAATATATAAATAAATGGCGCCTGTACACAATGTTGCCCTAAAAATAGTGGAATCCTAGAGGGACGAGGATGACAAACTTAAGGAATAATTGGTGTAACCTACATTCACCCCAAGGAATAAAGGATATAGGTTGGGGTAAAACTACTATTTCAAAAGAACCTTGAACAGTTATCATCGGAATACTAGCACCGCCTAATTAAAATTAGAACGACTACTAGTCCTAGTTAAATTTTGATCAAGAGAAGTATAATGTGGCCTTACACGGGTTGTTCCATAGGTCCCATTACTTAAGTACAGATTAATGGAGGAGATGTTGTATTATGTATGGAAAGGTTCCAATCGCTTGGTGATTTAGCCAAGGTTCCGTACGTGGATAATCAGGTTATAAAATGTATGGAAAAACGGGGACATGATGCATTACTAAGTAGACTAGGGAAGGAGACCAGATAAATTTGAGACTAGACCTAGAGAGATAGAGCAAGGTATAAGCAGGTAAAAGTATAAGTACCCTCTAAAGGGGGGAAGCAAGTGAGAGATCTGCAAGGGTAAGATGGAGGCAATTGATAGGGCAACATGCTTGAGGCGAATGTTTAAACTACAATAAGATCTTTTGCTGAACCAAGTTAGAAAGGTCCGGAAGCCACCAGTTTGATGAGACCTTGAATGACATAACATTAAAAGGCGGCTGCGTATAAAAACAAAAGAGTGTAACCATGAAAAGATATTGAATAACTCAAGAGACATTACGAAGGATAATGACAGCATGCTAGACCAAAAGCCAAAATATTGTCTATAGAGTTAGTCGCAAATGATGTTGCGATAAATAAATAACCAAAGAAAAAGGAATAGAAAGCCTTCTGTGGTAGAAAATGAGAAGAACACAAAGTGAATAGGGGAAAAGAAAGAAGTGCAACAAGGTGGGACGAGTGGGATAATGCTAAGATATCTCTCAGATTAAGTTGAAAACCTTCTCATATCCTTGTAAAGGTAAAGAATGACACGAAAATGTGTCAAGAAGATTACAAGCAGGGGTAGGGAAAATTGTGAAATGGTTTGAATAATACAGACAGGACTAGCTAGTTGCTATAGGATAGGCAAGCTTATATGTCAAATTCCTTTAAAACTATACCAGCTAATAATAGACCAAAACTCAAAGCGGCTCTAAAGGTCACTATATGAATGAACTTTAGCGCTACTCAGTAGCCCACCCTAATGAATGGATGCGTACAAAAAAGGGTGAATACAATAAGAGAAGTTAAATCAAAGTGACAAAAAAAAGGGGGGGAAAAGGTCGTAGTTGAACTAAAGATCTACCCCTATGCCGGTTGTAAGATAACAGAGAAAAGGGGAAGGCAACACATAAAGACGAGTGAGATGACACTAAGATAAATTTTGGGCTAAGTTGAGTGCCCTGCACATTATTGCAAGGATTACCATGAAATGCGACATGAGGACTTCCCAAGTAGGTCACCCATCCCAGTATTACTCTCGCCCAAGCACGCTTAACTTTTAAATTCTGGTGGAATTTAGTGAAATAGTGCGGGTGTGATCGCGTGAGATAGAATAATCTGAACTAGCGGCGAAGAAACGATATGAGATTATGTTCCTGGAGTACTATAAGTTACATTAAGGGTATTGTGAAAAGGATTTAAGCAAGACAAGAAGGATTAGCTAATTTCTAACTGACGACGCACTTGTATACTACAGTTCTTCAATATAGTACCAGTTAATGAGAGGCAAACCACAGAATGACTATACGGACCAGTGGGTGAGGGAATTTCGACACCACTTGGCAGCCAACTCTTAAGGCGGAAAAAAAAAGCAAAACCCAAAAGGTAAGGGTACCAGTGATGTAATTTACGGAAGACAGGAAGTAAAACACGAGGTCGAAAATCCCACAATATGACCAGGGCTACAAGTTTCACTTCGCACTCCAGTGCCAGATGACTCTAGAGGGAATGTTACTTGTGGATTAACGATATTAGCCCATGCTCCTTCAATCAAAGGCTACCTACTCAGCCGAAAAGGTGTAGAATTATGGGAAAAAAGAGTGGTAGGACCTTACGGAGTCTCCATAGCTATTATCCCAGATGAAGAGCCCAAGTTACAGTTAACTACCGAGGATTAGTCTGCGAAGAAACTGGGAAGACAGATAAGTCTTCGTACTCTACTTTACCCTCAAACCTAATGAATAGGCTAAATCGTACCACTTAAATGATAGAAGATATGTCATGAGCTGGTGTTGTTAACTTCAAAGATAGCTGGGATGATTATCTATCACTTATCAAGTTGCCTACAATGATAATTACTACTCCAGTATCCTAATGGCCTTGTATAAGACTGGTAGAGCAAGATGTGTAAGTCCCTTATTGGATGGGTCGATGTTAGAAAGACTAAGCTAAAGGCCCCAACATGATTGAGCAAGCTAAGGATTAGTAGCCCAGAGTCGAAGAAAATGATATACAGATAATCGACATCGATATTCAGAGTTCAAATTGATGATTAGGTATGCATAAAAGAGTCACCCAGAAAAGAAAGCTTAACCCAAAATACGTTAGACCTCATCAAGTTGCTCGTAAGTGGACAAAGTTGCCGGTAAGTTGAGCTTACCACCTGAATACGAAATTATACGCCCAGTACGTCTATACAGGTACTTCACAATGTACTGGTGATCCACCCAGAGTGTGTCCCATAGGTAATGTTCAAGAAATAGAATCCTGCGGGGAACAACCTATAACCATCCTAGAATGGCAAGTTAGAAGGGTGCATACTAAAATGTGACTTCCATCAAGGTATGACGGCAAAATGAAAACCAAAAAAGGAATGACCTAAAAAATTAAAAAAGGACAGAAAATGCAAGTATTCGTACCTATTCCCGATGTCTAACCCCAAATATCAAAACTCGTATATTAAGTACCTGGATGACAATATGGGTTATGGCAATAGCAAAGAATCTCCATATACTCTGCATAAAGTTCTAAGAGAAGTCTTGTTAACATTCGGGGACGAATGTTCTAAAGGGGGGAAGGATGTTACACCCTGCACTTTTGAACCTTAAAACGTGATCCTAGTCTTCTTGAAAGTTTCCATGAGATCCCCATTGTCCAGACACTATCAAATGACTCTAAGGAGGGGAGGATGTGATACCCTGTAGTAGAGAAGGTTGGAAATAGAGTCGTGGGAATCCAGAATGAGTTGAAGGCCAAGAAATAAGTTATAGGACTCGATTTACCTACATAGGCTACTAATTTAGAAGTCTTATACACTTGAGCTACTTAAGGACATACCAATCCTACGTAGTAAGGATTACACGAGTTCTTAAAATAAGACGAGATTACAAACCCACGAGGAAGAGAAAAAGATAACATGTGGCAGCCTAGGAAGGCGACAAATGGCAGCACCTCAAGCAAGCAGGTGACCCACCTGCTTGGGGTCAAGTAGGTGACCCACTTGCTTAGGGGAGGTGGACCCCACTGCCATGTGGTAGCACCCTATTGGCAGCATGCATACGTGTCCCAATAAGGGCTAGACACATGTCACCCTATGGGTATGACATGTGTCACCTCCAAAACCAACCTATATATGTATATTAAGTGACTAAGGAATTAATTTCTTACCTTAAAACTTAGCCAAAAGCTGAAAAAGTTTGAGAGCAAAGGAACATAGCTACGGATGACTCCTTTTCAAGGTAAGTTCCAATTTTCCTCTATGAATTAATTATCTACGGTATTCATCAACTACATAGAGATGTATATATGTATCTTACAATGTCTACGGAATTAATTCTTTAGCTTGGAACTTGAGAGAAAGGTGAAAGAACAAAGAGAGAAAATGTTAAGAACTAGTTAACAAACTCATTTTTGGAAGGGACTGTTGTTAGTAATATTAGTATAACTTCTTGTGTACAGCTTCGTTTCAAGTGATTAAATATGTTTTAGAAATATATTTCATAGGTATATAACTTTCATTTAGCCTTTAAAATCCATTTTTGCTTTTATCTGCTCGAAAAAGGGTGATGAAGTATAGATGAGGTACTACCTAGATTTTGGTTTAAGAAATCTTACACAGATTGCTGTTAGTATTTTGGGCATATCGTTTTGTATAAAATTAATGTAGGGGTGATTTGAAGTTGTATGCGACCCTAAAAAACATGTATATAACTTTCATGGAGGACATAAATCCTGTTTCCCTCAATTACCTCTTAGAAATGAAGCGATAATGCAAGACAGTAAGCTGTCCAAAATTCACAAAAATTGTATAGTTTTGAGTAAGTTGTTTGGGGTTTGTATTATGTAATGTTGGTGTGAATTGTTTGTATATATATTGCAGGTTGTTGTTGTTGGTTGGATTTAGTTACTAGGGGTGTGATTGGAAATTTGGATAGGGCACGTTATAGGGGAGGTGCTGCTCAATGTTTGTTAACGCCTTAACTAATTAAAGGACTAGTCGAGGAAACGGACAAGGAAATAGATTCCATGAATCTAAGGTGCAACTGAAGGTGCTAGAAAGTCCAGAGTGGTTGATATTCGTATTACTTCTATGTTGAATAGGTTCAAAGGACAACGAGGCGAACATGACAAAGAGTAACTCGTATGAGGTATGTAAAGCTTTCTGTTGGAATGTTTTGATATAAGTACGTACAACTATCTTTCTTTCCTTTTGGCAAGTCTTAGCCTTAAGTTAATTGTATGTGGAATATGGGGATAATTCCATTCCCAGAACTCCAGGTATGCCTCATAATCCCTAACTATAGTTTGGTGTTGACACCCCTACAAGAATTGAGCATTGCCTGTTAAGGCTTCTACGTGCTAAAGAGTAGTGTATGGGAAACTATCTTTCCTTTCTCTTGATATGTAATTGGTATGAAAATGAGATTATGATGCCATAGTTGTTCACCGAGCCCCAAGATAGGCCAGGTACGAGATAAGTATATAATAACCACCTGAAGGAAAGTACAGACTATATAAATTTACTATTTTTCTTTTCTGGTATGTCTTAGTGGTAAGTTAAATATGATGTGAGCTACGGAGTAACTCCATTCTTAACATCTCCTATTTACTTTTGAATATTGAACTCTGATAGTAGTTGAACTATTTCCCTAGAAACCTTTATATGTTAAAAAGGTACCAAATGTACAGGCTCCAAGTCTTAAAAACTATACGAGACTAAGTATTTTTGATTCCATAAATGATTTGGCCCTATGTTAATACATATCTAGGGTCCCCGATATTACTTTTAAGGCAGCCCATAATGGCATTTAGAGGACACTCGAGATGACTACACCGTTATTCGGGTCCTTAAATAAAAGCTTAACTTTCTTATTCTATTGAGTCTCCAATAATGATTTAAACTGCATATAGTTGATCAGTACTCTACTCGTGTATACTATAGCACTTCTTTCTCCGAGTCTCGAGCCAAGAATAGTAATCATGCATAATTTACTGTATTGTCCACCGAGCCCCTCACTAGAGGGCCGGGATACATATGTATATATATATATATATATATATATATATATATATATATATATATATATATATATGATGTGTTCTAATAAGGTGGTGATGGCACTAGGTTGTGATGATCTTATAGGTGTATCCACCGGATCCCTGATAGGGCCGTCTATATGATATAATTTGAACATGCATGTTTTTGTAATTCACAGAGTACAGGTACAGGCTTTTAATTTTATAATTTATTCCACTACTTCTTTATTTTGGGTATACCTCTAGTTGTATTATGTTACATTTTATATACTAAGTACATATATCGTACTGACCCTCTTTTTTCGGGGGGCTGCATTTCATGCCCGCAGGTACAAATACAGGTTTTGGAGTCCGTCAGCTTAAGATTCCGCTCAGCTCAGCTGGAAGAGTTTCCATTTTATCAGAGCCTAGTTTTTGATACTATCCACTAATGTATAAAATTCTTTTATCTATTCAAGGGTACGGCGGGGGCCTTATCCCAGTATATGTTGTCGTTAATATTTTTAGAGGTGTGCAAATATGTATACGTGGGTTGTTTATATTAGTTTGATTCAGCTGGGTCTACATGATGTATGGTATATGTTATTATGTTATGGCAGCCTTGTCGACTTGCATGCCCTTTTATGTTACGACACAAACGAAAAGGGCTACAGGTTTATGAAAATGTTATCGCCCAATGGGGCTCTGTTACTTGATATTGTTTTATTTACAGTTCAATTTAATCATAGCTGATAGTTAGGTATATGGAGGGTCCAGGTCGGACCCCAATCGCGGCCTATGGGGTTGGGTCGTGACATTTTTTTTCTTTCTCTTTCTCTGAAAGGTTGCCATGTGACCCATGTTATCCCTAAAGTTCTGTGTGAGTGGTGATGGTTGGAAATAGGTTTAGAGGGATGTAAAAGGAGTTTGAGGCTAAATAATAAATCATGGTAATCGACCTACTTGCGTAAGCTACTGACTTGGATGTGTTACATAATTAAGCTACTTGAGTACATGTCGAGCTAAAGGAGAAACGATTACATAGGTTCTTAAAGTAAGACGATATTACGAACCCACGAAAAGGAATAAGTAGGTGATGCACCTACTTGGACTAAGTAGGTGATGCACCTACTAAGGTGGACCCCACTCTGCCACGTGGCAGCACCTGGATGGGTGCATGGGGTGAGGTGGATGCCTAGGGGCTGGACATATGTCACCCTTAGGGGCTGACACATGTCACTCTCAAAGGAGGGGTATATATATATATCAACTTATGACTAAGCCTTTATTTTCATCTTCCATACTTAGAAAAATTGGAGAAAACTAGAGAGAAAGAGAGAAAGAGCTACGGCTAGGCTGCACCAAGGTAAGCCCTCCAATTTTGCTCCATAAATTACTTATCTAAGTATTCTTTGATCAAATGAAGGTTTTTAACATCGTAAATTAATTATTGGGGCAGCAAGAAAGTTCAATCAGAAGTCCATCAACTTTCAGTCTAGTTGCGGAGCCAAGTTGCTAAGGTAGGGTTTCTTCCTTTCAAATTGGAGTTAATGATGTTGTAATAGAGAGAAATATTGTGTTAAGTGAATTTGGAGATAAGAAAATTACATAGTTACTGTTGACGTTGTAAGTGGATAGAATTGAAGTCGTTCTAGTTGGATTAAAGTTGATTAGTGTTATTATTATTATGGTATTGTATTTTAAGGTAATTTGTGTGTGTTAAAAGGCTGGAAATATGGTCATGGATGAGCATTAGTGCTGCTGTTTGCACCCACATTATGCTCTTTTCCGTGTGGTTGTGATTTTATAAAATAAAGATCGAAAATCATATTTTGATATCGCAGTTTTGAGTGGGCTATTTGGAACTTGTATTGAATAATTTTGAAGTAGTTTTATTGTATATGGATGGTGGTTGTTTTTGTTGGTATGGCTTTGTTAATTGGAGGTTAATTGGAAGTTCGGATAGGCGAGTTATAGGGGAAATGCTGCCTGATTTCCGTTGACTTCTTAACTAATCAATATACTAATCGAGTAGTGTGAACGAAGAAATAATTCCTATGGATAATTGGTTGTAGATTTAGAAGCTGGAAAGTCGAAGGTTATTAATAGTAGTATTACTTTCGTGTTAAATAGGTTCAACGGGTAATAAAGCAAGCTCGGTTACGGTTGATCCATAAAAGGTATGTAAAGCTATCCCTCTCTTCTCTTGGCATGTCTTAGACATAAGTGATATGTATATGAAATTTATGGATAATTCCATTCGTAAAGCTTCGAGTATGATTCATGAATGTTATTCACTTCTTGATGTTAGAACCCCTACAATAATTGAGTTATTGCCTCTCAAGTCTTCTATATGATGGAAAGTAGTAAGTATGTAAAGCCTATCCCTTCATTTCTTTTGGCATATCTTAGATGTAAGTGATGAATGGTATGAGCTTTGGGGTAATTCCATTCATAATTTCTGAACATGATTCACGATCCTTATTCACTTCTGGATGTTAAAATTCTTAAAGTAGTTGAGCTACTACCCTCGAGCCTTCTATATGCTAAATAGTGATTGGATGTGTAAGCTCCTATACCTATAGGCTCTTTGACATACTTTATGATGACATTCGAGGGATCAGGCCGTATGTTCCTCGGCATTATTATATTATATAGAGATCGGGCCATACATTCCTCGGCATTATTATATTATATAGGGATCGGGCTGTAGTTCCTCGACATTATTATATTATATAGAGATCGGGCCATATGTTTCTCAGTATTATTATATTATATAGGAATCGGCCCGTGCGTTTCTTGACATTATTATATTATATAGGGATCAGACCATACATTCCTTGGAACTAACATATTATATGTATGGATAGGGCCGTACATTCCTCGGTACTATTATATTATGTATGGATCGGGCTGTACATTCCACAGCACTAACAATTATACTATAATCTATGCCTGCCATACGCCGTAAAATCAAACTCAGCTATACAGAGTTATGCAGACATTATCACATATTGGCCACAGATGCATTCAATTATTGAGACTGTTTTCATAATTTATCTATACTTAATATTATTATGCTTTATATACTCAATACATATTCCGTGCTGACCCTCTCTCTTTGGAGGGCTGCATTTCATGCCCGCAGGTATAAATATGCATTTTGGGGATCCGCTAGCTTAGAATATTCAGTCAGCGGTTTTGGAAGTGCTCCATTATATTAGAGCCTAGCTTTTTGGTATCGGTTTCCTAATGTATATATTTCTTTATTCAGGGGTACGATGAGGGCCCTATCCCACCATATGACACCGTTGACACTCTTAGAGGTCTATAGACATATGTGTGGGTTGTGTGTATATGTGTTCAGTTGTGTTCGTATGATTTATATTTTGGGACATTCCCTTTCATAGTGGCAACCTTGTCGACTCGCGTATATGTATATAATGGGATGACCCCATATGCTATGATAGCCTCGTCAGCTTATGCACTATGTTACCTATTGATAAGTTGTGACCCCTTAGAAGATGGGTTGTGCCAATATATGAACTTGTAACAGTTTGAGATAACATTCTCTCTACTTAAGTTATAAGTTAAGCATGGTTTACTTATAGTTAACAGGGGTACACGCGAGTGTCTAGCTTGGACACCAGTCACGGCCTACGGGGTTAGATCGTGACAAGTGGTGTTTTCAACAAGGCCAAGATTTCATGGCCAAAGGTTTGACAAGGATATGGCAAAATTCTCTATGGTTAAATGTGGACTTGTAAATACTAGTGGTGCTACTCTTCCCAAGTGTACTAAGTGTGGGAAAAATCATGGAGAAAGGTGTTTTGTTGGACCGAGTGCTTGATATGGATATGGTAAGATGGGGCATAAATAATCTAAATGTCCAAATGTTTCTAATAGAGATAGAGAAGGTCGTTTTCAAGGCCAAGTTGCTCTAGGAGGGCAAATACAATAAGGTGCCCAAGATCAACCAAAGGGTTGTAAACTCAATTACTGGTTCTATGCTCTCCATGCTAGGCATGATGTGGAGGAAACTCTCAATGTAGTTATGGGTATGTTGCGGGTCTTTGACTTTGATATTTATGCTTTTCTTGAACTAAATGACAACCCATGTTTTGTTACTCCTTACCTTTCTATGAGATTTGATATGTGCCCCAAAATTTTGTTAGAGCCTTTTTCGATTTACTCCCGTTGGTGATTCAGTGTTAGGCAAGAGGGTTTATAGAAGTTGTCCTATGTCAGCTTTGCATATAGTTATTCCTTGTGATCTTGTTGAACTTGACATGGCCGATTTTGACAGAGCAAGATGCCGACCGAGATGGAGCTGGGAGCAAACCTAGACTTTCCTGGGGCTTGCCTTACCTCAACATTTATTCTTAGCATGGATTGGCTTCATGCTTCTTACGAATCTATTGATTGTAGAACCCGTAATGTCAAATTCCAATTCCATAATGAGCTGGCTCTTGAATGGAGGGGTAATGATTTGGTGTTCAAGGGACGATTCATCTCATGTTTAAAAGCCCAAAAAATAATTTCTAAGGGGTGAATTTATCATCTAGTGCAGGTTAGGGATGTTGATTTCGAAACTCCTACTCTTGAGTTGGTCCCTATTGTCAATAAGTTTCCTGATGTATTTTCCGATGATTTTCCCGGTGTTCCTCCCGAAAGGGAATTTGACTTTGGTATAGATCTTCTTTCTGGTACCCAACCTATCTCTATCCCTTATTAGATCTTCTTCCCAGTACCCAACCTATTTATATCCCTCCTTATTGTATGGCTCCAACAAAACTTAAGGAGTTGAAAGAGCAATTGAAGGACTTGTTGGATGAGGGTTTTATAAGGCCAAGTATTTCACTATGGGGTGGTCTCGTATTGTTTGTTAGGAAGAAGGATGACTCACTCTGAATATGTATAGACTACTGGCAATTGAATAAGGTCACCATAAATAACAAGTATCCAATTGCAAGGATAGATGATTTATTTAACCAATTTCAAGGGGTAGTTACTTCTCTAAAAGTGATCTCTGTTTCGATTATCACCAATTAACGATAAGAGAGTGTGATAATCCGAAGATGATATTTCGAATAAGGTATGGTCATTTTGAATTCTTAGTTATGTTGTTTGGGTTGACTAATGCTCTCGCTATCTTCATGAATTTGATGAACCAAATCTTTAAGCCATACTTAGATATGTTTGGGTGGTGTTTATTCATGATATATTAATTTACTCCCGAAATGAGGAAGAACATGCAGGTTACTTTATAATTATGTTGCAAACTTTGAGAGATAAACAACTATTAGCCAAGTTTAGTAAGTGTGAGTTTTGGTTGAGGTCCATAGGATTTCTTGGTCACATTTTTTTCAGCGATGGTATCATGGTTGATCCAAAGAAAATGGAGGCAGTGAAGAATTGGCTTAGACCATTGTCTTCTTTGGATACTAGGAGTTTTTTGGGCTTAGCCGTATACTATAGGAGGTTTGTGGAAGGATTTTCTTCTATTTCTTCGCCTTTGACTAGGTTGAACCAAAAGGAAGTGAAGTTTCAATGGTCGGAAAATATGAGAAGAGTTTTTACATATTGAAGAATCATCTTACATCAACTCCTATTTTGACTTTGCCAAAAGGGTTCGATGGATTTGTTGTGTATTTTGATGCCTCAAGAATAAGACTTGGTTGTGTATTGATGCAACATGTCAAGGTTATATCATATGACTCAAGGAAACTCAAAGTTATGAATGAAACTATCCAAATCATGATCTTGAACTTATGGAAGTTGTATTTGCATTGAAAATTTGGCGTCGTTGTCTTTACGGAGTCCATGTTAATGTGTCCACCGACCAAAAAACCATGCACTATATGTTTAGTGTTACACCCCGCACTCTTGAGCTCGGAACGTCTTCTTGAGTTCCTTAGACACTATCATGTGAGCCGGATAAGCTACGACACTATCAAACAACTCTAAGGAAAGAAGATTGTGATACCTCGCGAGAAGGGAGGTTGGAGATAGAGTCATAAGAATCCGGAAAGAGTTGGAGGCTAAGAAATGAGTCGTAGGACTCGATTTACCTACGTAAGACACTAAGTTAAGAGTCTTATACACTTAAGTTGGTTAAGGATATACCAAGCTTACGTAGTTCGGATTACATGAGCTCTTAAAGTAAGACGAGATTACGAACCCGCGAGGAAGGGAAAAAGACGACGCGTGGAAGCCAATGGAGGAGCGACACGTGGCAGCACCTCAAGTAAGCAAGTGATGCACCTACTTAGGGTCAAGTAGGTGATGCAGCTGCTTGGGGGAGGTGGACCCCGCTGCCACGTGGCAGCCCCTAATTGGCAGCATGACACGGTGGCCAATCATGGCTTGACACATGTCATCCTTAGGGGCTGACACGTGTCACCCCTTGGGACCACCTATATTAGTTGATATGTATCCAAAAATCTTCAGTTCAGTCACAAATTTCCAGCAGCAACGTGAGAAAAGAAAACCCTAAGAGCTAAGGAGAAAATTGCGACGGCTTGGGAGAAAAATAAGGTAAGTCCCATTTTCGTTCCGTAAATTAATTAATTAGCATATAATACAATGATATGGAAGTATTAGTAGTATAAAATTAGGATTTTGTGCAGCAAAAATCAGACAGCAAGCTGCCACAACGATTCAGCACGTAAATAAAATTCCGAGGCGCGATTTCGGCAAGTTTTAGTCAATTTCGGGAAAGGTAAGTTCTTCCCCTCTAATTTGAAGTTTATGAGGTTAAATTAGGGTGTATTACACACCTTAGGAGCTGCTGGAAGTTGGGGAAAAGGTTTGAAAAGTTCAGCATTCGGAATAAACGAATTTGGAATCGCTATAGTTAAGTTGTTGTCGAAATAAGGTGTTGTACGCGTAGGGTCTGCTGCTGGTTGTGTTGTGGCATGTTGCAGGGTCTAAAATTTATCTAAATGAAGTGGTGGAGCTGCTGGTTTCATCCACACAACCCTCCTCTTTGCAATTAAAGGATTCGCGAAAGAAAGATTAAAAACTCTAGTTTTGGTATCTTAGTTTCGAGTGAATTGTTGGGGGTTTATATTGTGTAATTTTGGTCATAATATGTATATGTATGGGCTGCTGGTTGCATTGTTGGTTTGCTTCAGGTTCTAAGGATATGGTTGGGAATTCGGATAGGGCACATTATAGGGGAGGTGCTGCCCGATTTTCGTTAACATCCTAACTAGTTAAGGAACTAGTCGAGAAGGCGAGCGAAGGGATGAATGTTATGAATACTCGTGGGTAGTCTAAGTTGCTGAAAAGTCCAAGGTTGTTAATACTTACATTACTTCCATGTTAAATAGGTTTCGAGGACAATGATGTGGACGTGATTAAGAGAAGTCCATACAAGGTATGTGAAGCGTTCTTTTGGCATGTTTTGGTAAAAGTATGTCGAACTATTCTTTTTTTCTTTTGGCATGTCCTAGATATAAGTTATGAATGATATGTACATGATATTTGGGATTCAATCCATTCGTAAAGCCCTGAGTATGAGTCGAGACTCTTGTTTATTTCTTGATATTAGAACTTCTGTAATAGCTGAGTCATTGCCTTTTAGTCTTCTATGTGATGAAAATTAGTATATGTAAAGCCTATTTCTCCTTTCCTTTGGAATGGATTAATTTTGAGTTAAATGGTATATGATATAGGTTTAGAGGTAATTCCATTTATGAGCTCTGATTATAACTCGTGACTTGTAGTCACTCCTGAACATCAAGAGTCTGAAAGTAGTCAAACTACTATTCTCGAGCCTGCTATATAATGAATAGTAAGTAGAAGTAATAGCTCCTCTTTTTAGAGGCTCTGAAATGATAAATGCCGTTGATTGCATGAGTTGAGTCTTTGACTAGATAAATTGTGTTTCTGATTGCATAGACTATATTTCTGATTGCATAAATTATGTGGCATTATTTTGATGCATGTTTGTGATCCCTGAAGCCCCAACTGATGTAAGCCCTAATGACATCTAAAGGGATACCTCGGATAATTACTCCCCCAGTCTTCAGGTGAAGGTTCACTTGACTGTTTCATCGAGTCTTAGATAATGACTTAGTTGCATATGGTTTCTCACTACTCTACTCGTTCATATTGTAACCCATCGTTCCTCGAGTCCCATGATGGGCCGGGATATGTTATCGTGCACAGTGTTACTACTTCTTTCACCGCATCCCAGGCTGGATGTGTATAGTTCCACGCACAAGGAGACGATGCCGTACGTGAGGTGTGATATATGTTATATGTTATGACGATACGATTATTCACCGAGTCCTGGGCCGGCTGTAATATGATAGTATATATGGTGAAATAAGGAAGGAACACCGAGTCCCTCCTTAGAGGGCCGGGTACATATGTATATTATGATGGTACGCTATAGACGTACACCACTTCATTCACCGAGTCCCTCACTAAAGGGCCGGATACTTTATGTAGGCATGCATATGAGATTAAAGCAATACATTGTGACCCTGAGCCCCGAGTGAATCGGGTATAATACGATGATATACATGATAAGATGATACCGTATACGATGGTATGATACCGTATACGATGATATGATGAAATGAATTGCATTATGACACAATGATTTGTGATTATGAAGTAATGATAATGACACTGAGTTCACTAGAGGGCCAGGCACAGTATATGATGGTGTATTGGATCACGTGTCCTAAGGTGCAGGTACAGTAAATTGTTAATTGTTATACTTATCCCCTGCATCCCTATTTCAGTTATGATCTCAGTTACGATGTGTTATGCTTTACATACTCAGTACATATATCATACTGACCCCCCTTTTCTCAAGGGGGCTGCATTTCATGACCGCTGGTACAGATGTTTATTCTGGAGATCCATCAGCGTAGGAGTTCCTCTCCGCTGTGTCGGAAGTGCTTCACTGTTCTGGAGCCTAAATTTTGATGCTGGTCACTTAATGTATATATTTGTACATTCAGGGGTACGACGGGGGTCTTGTCCCACCATATGTTGTTGTTACTATTCTTAGAGGTCTGTAGACATATGTATATGTGGGTTGTTTGTGAGTTAGTTTCGATGTTGCCTATTCGATATGTTGTGAATGTTTTTGTTATAGCAGCCTTGTCGGCTCGCCTGCCCTTTCATGATATGATATAAATGAAAGAGGCTACATGTACATGAAAAAGTTTTAAACTATTAGGGTTTTTGTATATAGTATCACATCACACATGATTCAACTTAAGGGTAACTGATATATACGCATGAGGGGGTCCAGGTCGGACCCCAGTCATGGCCCACGAGGTTGGGTCGTGCCAGAAGTGGTATCAGAGCAGTTTGTCCTTGGAATGTCTATAGACCGTGTCTAGTAGAGTCTTGTTTATCGGTGTGTTGTGCACCGCATCTATAGACAGGAGGCTACAAGATATTTAAGATGTTACTTTCTTTCATATCTAAGATCGTGCGATAGAGCCGAGCTATAGGAAATGAAATTTCTCATACTAACCTGCGATTTTAGCAGGAAGACAACGCCGATAGAAGAAAGTAACTGACAATATTGGATATTATGAAGCACGCAGGTAAGCAAAGGCACGAAAGCCCTATGTCAGGTTAGGTATTGAAATGCGATTGACAGATACAATTGAAAAGTGAAAGGAAAGGTAAACAGGAAAGTATAATAGGTGCAGATCGAGTGGACATAACAGGTAAGTTCATTTCCATACTGTTAATTATGGGCGCCCTGTGCGGCTGTGATATGAGATGATATGACTATATATGGGTGCCCTGTGTGGCTGAGATGTTATACAATATGAATGTATATATGTGTTCCCTGTGAGGCATTGTTGGTATTTTCTGCGTGCAGGTGTTGAGATAGTAAGAAATACAGAGGAAACTCTGCCCAAATTTTCCTAGAAATAAGAGAAGAATGAGATACAGGGCTATAGTATGTCTTGAAAGGTTGTCCTCGCAACAATGATGAGATTTGACTAAACAAGTATGGCTGACCTCGAGAAATAAGTTAATTGCTGAGTTAATGGTAATAGAAACTAGGAGGACGATACTGGAATAGTAGAATAAGTTAGAAAGGAACTATAAGCCAAAGAAAATGACTCAGAGAGGAATGATAGATCGAGATAAAATGAGATAGTAAGGCATTGCCTAAATTGATACATAGGGATAAACTATGACAAGTGATAGTTGAAGGAAGTAACAGTATGGTTAAGACAAGAGTAAGACAAGAGTACAAAGGGAAAAGAATTGTGACGGATATGAAGTGTTAATAAGATAGCTTGTGAGATATTAAGGACAAGACTAGCTAAGAAGGGTAAGTAACCCATAGTAAGAATCGTGAAGAAAGTCAAGCGGTATTATACTATGGGTCTGAATGCGAACAAGGTACCAGGTGAACATAACAAAAACCATTATTAGAATAAGCAAAACTTAGTAAGGAATTAACTAGAAGGTATGATGTGGTCCATGTAAATGGAATGCAAAGATAGGTGTGGAACGGAAAAGCAAGCTATGGAACAAATAAGGAAGATTTATCAAGTTCCATAAGGAAAGTTTCGAATAAAGGTTATATGATGACGAAAAGGATGGCTAGTGCAAGGAAATAAAGGGTAATATGGAATTCCTTATGCCCAACAAAAAATGGAAATGAGTTGAAGGAATAATACAGAAGTTCTAATAGAGGCACTCAAGATAGATGCGATTAATTAAGTATAAGTATCGAACAAAAAGAGACATAGACAGTTACGAACTGGAGGTATAGTACGATGAAAAAGTATTAAGACAAGGCCTCTACTACCACGAAGTTGATGTGGTTTTAAGCAGGATTAGAAATGAGCCTTAGGCACACGACAAAGGTGCAAGCTCAGGAGGCGTAAAGAAGTATGGTGTACATGTGACTCCACTCTAATGATTAGTGGTATCCACTGGAATAAAGTTAGTATAATGATGAAGCTCGAAACATGAGTCATTAAAGTATAAGTACACTCGAGTGGGGAATGTGCACCAATTATGAGCCCTCGCTAATTACTGATCGGGATGAATGGAATGTGGCTTTGAGTGCACTACTACATTACGGATACTACTCAAGTATCAATCATTAGATGAGATTCGATTCGAGATATTCCAAATATTACAGCACCCTACGATTGTGCTAGGGTTTCCTAGAAAGGCAACCTAACGTGGGGATGATTTAACAGAAGATGTAGATATGGTGCAACCGGTTAAATATGTTGGAATAGAATCATTCGTGTGTAAATAGCTGAAGATATATGGAGAATGACATAGGTACACCCTAAAAGGGGGGAAGTGGACAAAAGAAGTACAAGCGTAAGAGAAAATCAACTGATGCTATCGTATGTAAGTGGAAACGCTTAAACTTCAAACGAGACCCCATAAGGGATGGGCGTGATCATACTCACACTAATGCACCAGATTTCATCAAAACACCGAAGTTAAGCGTGCTCGAATGAGAGTAGCACTAGGATGGGTGACCCTCTGGGAAGTGAGAAAGAGAACAAAACAAGTATGACAAAAAGAGATTATAAAGGCATTTTGGTACAACGACACATATAGAACAGAGTAAGCCAAGAGCAGAAAAGATTATGACTGAAATACAATGCACCTCGTGAAAATGGCACAAGAATAGTTGTGCAACCTATGAATATTGGCATACTAAGAGCGAGGTCAAATGATTACTCGATAAAAGAAAGTCAGTAATAACAATGTGATTGCCATATTTAGAATCTATTCAGGAAAAGTGTAAGATGGTTCGAGGCAGAACTATTTAGATATAATCGGTATTAAGGACAAGAGCCATAGTGGAGCCTTGACCTCGACTAAAGGAGGTAAGCCACTAGTATAGCAATGCTAAGGAATTTTCTGGACTGCTCTATGTCCATACACACGTTTATGTAAGGATTACAATATGATGTATGGTAAGAAAACTGGAGAAAAGATCTAAGTAAAAGAGAAAGATAGCATACCTAAGGTATTTCAAGTTGGATTAAGAGGATTTGTACAATAGCTTAAGTTAAAAGAAGCATCAGCAGTCTGATAGCCTATCTCAGGGAATGGAAACCCCGACTCTGAGGTAGAAAGCAGTTAATATGTATTATAGTACGAGCTGACCTCGCATTCTAAGGAACTGGGAGTTCATACGGGCTATGGTAGATGGGCTAACAGAATCAACCTGTTCCCCTCCAATTAGGAAGGCATATTCAGCTGAGGGTTCTGCGAAATGACATAGTAGGGAAACAATAAGATTTCACGGAGTCCCCACATCTATTATCTCAGATAGAAAAGTTCAATTTACAGCTAACTGCTGGAAATCATTTCGAAAGGGATTGAGGAACCCAGATGAATCTTAGTATGACATTTTGCCCTTCGATTAAGGGACAAGCCCAGATGTGACCCACTAAATTATTGATGAAGTAAAGCTTATTCCGGAACAAGATATCGATTAGCAGCCTAAAGTCAGCAAGAAGGGGATACATTGATCCTTTGCAGAGCATTTTTAGAATAGATAAAGCTGCCTATGAGTGGGACCTACCGTCTGATTTGAAACAATACATTCATTTTTCACAGATCAATGCTCCGTAAGAATGGGAACGACGCTCCCAGAATATTTCCCGTGGAGGAGGTCCACGTAATAGGGAGTTATCCTACGAGGGGCAACCTATCTCCATTCGGGATCAGCAAATTAAACAGGTTGAGAACTAAGGACATAACTTCCGTCAAGGTACTATGGCGGAATAAGAATCGTGAAGACATAAACTGGGAGGTTGAAAAGGACATGAAACACAAATGTCCATACCTATTCCTGATGTCTACGGATAGCCCCAGTCTTGGAACTCGTATATTAATTTTTTGGACAAAAATGTATGCCATTCCAGTAGAAAGGCATCTCCCTATGATCCGTATAAAGTCTTAAGGAAAGTTTTATTCAACATTTGGGGACGAATGTTCTAAAGGGGGGAAGGATGTTATACCCCGCACTCTTGAGCTCGGAACGTCTTCTTGAGTTCCTTAGACACTATCATGTGAGCCGGATAAGCTACGACACTATCAAACAACTCTAAGGAAAGAAGATTGTGATACCTCGCGAGAAGGGAGGTTGGAGATAGAGTCATAAGAATCCGGAAAGAGTTGGAGGCTAAGAAATGAGTCGTAGGACTCGATTTACCTACGTAAGACACTAAGTTAAGAGTCTTATACACTTAAGTTGGTTAAGGATATACCAAGCTTACTTAGTTCGGATTACATGAGCTCTTAAAGTAAGACGAGATTACGAACCCGCGAGGAAGGGAAAAAGACGATGCGTGGAAGCCAATGGAGGAGCGACACGTGGCAGCACCTCAAGTAAGCAAGTGATGCACCTACTTAGGGTCAAGTAGGTGATGCAGCTGCTTGGGGGAGGTGGACCCCGCTGCCACGTGGCAGCCCCTAATTGGCAGCATGACACGGTGGCCAATCATAGCTTGACACGTGTCATCCTTAGGGGCTGAAACGTGTCACCCCTTGGGACCACCTATATTAGTTGATATGTATCCAAAAATCTTTAGTTCAGTCACAAATTTCCAGCAGCAACGTGAGAAAAGAAAACCCTAAGAGCTAAGGAGAAAATTGCGACGGCTTGGGAGAAAAATAAGGTAAGTCCCGTTTTTGTTCCGTAAATTAATTAATTAGCATATAATACAATGATATGGAAGTATTAGTAGTATAAAATTAGGATTTTGTGCAGCAAAAATCAGACAGCAAGCTGCCACAACGATTCAGCACGTAAATAAAATTCCGAGGCGCGATTTCGGCAAGTTTTAGTCAATTTCGGGAAAGGTAAGTTCTTCCCCTATAATTTGAAGTTTATGAGGTTAAATTAGGGTGTATTACACACCTTAGGAGCTGCTGGAAGTTGGAGAAAAGGTTTGAAAAGTTCAGCGTTCGGAATAAACAAATTTGGAATCGCTATAGTTAAGTTGTTGTCGAAATAAGGTGTTGTACGCGTAGGGGCTGATGCTGGTTGTGTTGTGGCGTGTTGCAGGGTCTAAAATTTATCTAAATGAAGTGGGGGAGATTCTTGTTGCATCCACACGACCCTCTGCTTTACAATTAAAGGATTCGCGAAAGAAAGATTAAAAACTCTAGTTTTGGTATCGTAGTTTCGAGTGAATTGTTGGGGGTTTATATTGTGTAATTTTGGTTGTAATATGTATATGTATGGGCTGATGGTTGCATTTTTGGTTTTCTGCAGGTTCTAAGGATATGGTTGGGAATTCGGATAGGGCACATTATAGGGGAGGTGCTGCTCGATTTTCGTTAACATCCTAACTAGTTAAGGAACTAGTCGAGAAGGCGAGCGAAGGGATGAATGTTATGAATACTCGTGGGTAGTCTAAGTTGCTGAAAAGTCCAAGGTTGTTAATACTTACATTACTTCCATGTTAAATAGGTTTCGAGGACAATGATGTGGACGTGATTAAGAGAAGTCCATACAAGGTATGTGAAGCGTTCTTTTGGCATGTTTTGGTATAAGTATGTCGAACTATTCTTTTTTTCTTTTGGCATGTCCTAGATATAAGTTATGAATGATATGTACATGATATTTGGGATTCAATCCATTCGTAAAGCCCTGAGTATGAGTCGAGACTCTTGTTTATTTCTTGATATTAGAACTTCTGTAATAGCTGAGTCATTGCCTTTTAGTCTTCTATGTGATGAAAATTAGTATATGTAAAGCCTATTTCTCTTTTCCTTTGGAATGGATTAATTTTGAGTTAAATGGTATATGATATAGGTTTAGAGGTAATTCCATTTATGAGATCTGATTATAACTCGTGACTTGTAGTCACTCCTGAACATCAAGAGTCTGAAAGTAGTCAAACTACTATTCTCGAGCCTGCTATATAATGAATAGTAAGTAGAAGTAATAGCTCCTCTTTTTAGAGGCTCTGAAATGATAAATGCCGTTGATTGCATGAGTTGAGTCTTTGACTAGATAAATTGTGTTTCTGATTGCATAGACTATATTTCTGATTGCATAAATTATGTGGCATTATTTTGATGCATGTTTGTGATCCCTGAAGCCCCAACTGATGTAAGCCCTAATGACATCTAAAGGGATACCTCGGATGATTACTCCCCCAGTCTTCAGGTGACGGTTCACTTGACTATTTCATCGAGTCTTAGATAATGACTTAGTTACATATGGTTTCTCACTACTCTACTCATGTATACTATAACCCATCCTTTCTCGAGTCCCATGATGGGCCGGGATATGTTATCATGCACAGTGTTACTACTTCTTTCACCGCGTCCCGGGCTGGATGTGTATAGTTCCACGCACGAGAAGACGATGCCGTACGTGAGGTGTGATATATGTTATATGTTATGACGATACGATTATTCACCGAGTCCCGGGCCGGCTATAATATGATAGTATATGTGGTGAAATAAGGAAAGAACATCGAGTCCCTCCTTAGAGGGCCGGGTACATATGTATATTATGATGGTACGCTATAGACGTACACCACTCCATTCACCGAGTCCCTCACTAAAGGGCCGGATACTTTATGTAGGCATGCATATGAGATTAAAGTAATACATTATGACCCTGAGCCCCGTAGTGAACCGGGTATAATACGATGATATACATGATAAGATGATACCGTATACGATGGTATGATACCGTATATGATGATATGATGAAATGAAATGCATTATGATACGATGATTTGTGATTATGAAGTAATGATAATGACACTGAGTTCACTAGAGGGCCAGGCACAGTATATGATGGTGTATAGGATCACGTGTCCTAAGGTGCAGGTACAGTAAATTGTTAATTGTTATACTTATCCCTTGCATCCCTATTTCAGTTATGATCTCAGTTACGATGTGTTATGCTTTACATACTCAGTACATATATCGTACTGACCCCCCTTTTCTTAGGGGGGTTGCATTTCATGCCCGCAGGTACAGATGTTTATTCTAGAGATCCATCAGCGTAGGAGTTCCTCTCAGCTGTGTCGAAAGTGCTTCACTGTTCTGGAGCCTAAATTTTGATGCTGGTCACTTAATGTATATATTTGTACATTCAGGGGTACGACGGGGGTCTTGTCCCACCATATGTTATTGTTACTATTCTTAGAGGTCTGTAGACATATGTATATGTGGGTTGTTTGTGAGTTAGTTTCGATGTTGCCTATTTGATATGTTGTGAATGTTTTTGTTATAGCAGCCTTGTCGGCTCGCATGCCCTTTCATGATATGATATAAATGAAAGAGGCTATATGTACATGAAAAAGTTTTAAACTATTAGGGTTTTTGTATATAGTATCACATCACACACGGTTCAACTTAAGGGTAACTGATATATACGCATGAGGGGGTCTAGGTCGGACCCCAGTCGCGGCCCACGGGGTTGGGTTGTGACATTTAGACACAAGGACTTGAACCTTAGGCAAATAAGATGACTTGAGCTAATAAAGGACTATGATATGAGTGTGTCGTACCATCCGAAAAAGATAATGTTGTGGTCGATGCTCTTAGTCGATTGTCCATGAATACTGTTGCCTATGTTGAAGATGATAAGAAAGTGTTCGTTAAGGATGTGCATAGATTGGCTTGTTTAGGTGTTCGTTTGGTTGATTCTAATGATGGTGGTATTCTTGTTCATAATGGCTTGTGGCGGATGTTAAGGCCAAACAAGACCGTGATCAGGTTTTTGTTGAATTGAAGAAGTCAATTGCCGAAAAAACCATTGAGTCTTTCTCCCGAGGGGGAGATGGAGTACTTCATTACCAAGGTCATTTGTGTGTGCCTAATGTAGATGATCTAAGGGAATTGATATTGGATGAGTCCCATAGTTCTCGATATTCAATTCATCTGGGATCTACTAAGATGTATCATGATTTGAGGGAAATGTATTGGTGGAATGGCCTGAAGAAAGACAAAGCAAAATTTGTGGCTAAGTGTACCAATTATCAAGAAGTGAAGGTTGAGCATAAAAAATTAGGAGGTTTAGCTCAATACATTGAGATTCCTACTTCGAAGTGGGAAAATGTAAATATAGACTTTGTGATGGTCTTGCCTCGTACTAGAAGGCAATATGATTCTATTTGGGTTATTGTGGACCTAATGACTAAGTCGACACATTTTCTATCGGTTAAGACTTTTTATAGTGTCGAAGATTATACTAAGTTGTATATTCGTGAATTGGTAAATCTTCATGGCATTCCATTGTCTGTTATATCGGATTGAGGTACTCAATTTACTTTATATTTTTGGAAGTCATTCCAAAAGGATCTGGGTACAAAGGTCAAGTTAAGTACCTCAAACCAATGGTCAAGCCAAACGAACGATTCAAACTTTAGAGAATATATTGAGGGCATGTTTTATTAATTTTAAAGGAAGTTGGGATGAGCATTTACCCTTGATTGAGTCTGCTTACAATCATAACTATCATTCAAGCATCTAAATGACTCCCTTTGAAGCTTTTATTGGGAGGACTGTGGGATTGTTTGAAGTAGGTGAGATGGCATTAATTGGTCTCTATTTGGTATTGTATGCAATGGATAAAGTAAGGCTCATAACAGAACGATTTGTAGACACGAGTCATAGGGTCTTCCAGCCAGATTTAATGAGGGATATTTTGGGTCTTTCCCCTCTATTCCATTAATGAATGTGGATGGTTTTTGTTACTAGGTTCTCACCTATTAACTAACCCCAAGTATTCCTAAACCTCTCATTCTCACATTAACTCTCAAAATCATGAAACCTTCTCTCCCAAAGTTCCTCTCAAGAGTCTTCCTCTTCATCAAGAAATTTCTAGGGTTTTCTTCAAGATCAAGTCTCCTTTTACAATCTCAAGGCTAGAATTCATCAAGGTATGGGAGGCTTCATCCATGGGTACCTTTCATCTATCGGATCCCAAGTTTTCTTTCCAAAATTCCTTATGATTTTCATTCAAAAAGCCCTAATTTCAATGATTATGCATTGAGTCTTCCTATTCATGTGGTATTATATGATTAAATTATGCATCTAATTGATATGATTTTCATGAATTATGTATGGGTTGGTATAAGGAATATGAGCATGCATGTTTTCAATCCAATTTCATGATTTCCAAGTAAATTGTGCATGTATCCAAGTTTCTACTCTAATTTTATGTATAAGCTATTATCATAGATCTTCAAGTTTGTTCAAGATATGAATTTCATGCAAGTTATGGAACGAGGTAACTTAGAATCCTTAAATAGTGACCTAGGGACCTAGAACTATTTTTCATGCAAGCTTATGAAAGAAAGGGATGACTTAGGGTCCTTAAATAGTGACCTAAGATCCTAATGATATTTCTTATGACAATATGATGTATGAAATTGAGCTATTCTATGAATTATGAACTTTATGAACAAGCTTTTGAATATATGTTTAGTATGATTTATGATATGTATTATGTGGGATTTGACTTAACACCAAATGAGGCTTGAGGTTGGGGGTTTGACCTACGGGGTCCTTATATAAAGTCTCTTATCTCATAACTACGTGCCACAATAGGTTTGCCTTATGGCCTAGCTAGTGGATCTAATATAGCACATGTTTTTGACCCACCTAGTGGGGTAGAGTTCTACCTTGGGAAGTAGGGCTCTTTTTCCCCCGATATACAGGTACACATTGTGATTCCATGATATAGCTCGCATGGTCTTATTGTCTATTATGGTTCTATCCCACATATGTATACTCTCTTTATGTACTCCTTATGATTTCACTTATGCCTTTCAAATGCTTTGATCAACTAAGGTTTTCTCATTACTCTACTTATCATCTTATATCGCATGTATGTTATTTGATCATTTCATCTTATATTTTATATTACATAGCATGTACGCACACTTAGTACATTCAAACGTACTAACACATACTTTTTCCTATATTGTATCATAATGTAGGGGTTGATGAGCACGTACATCCTCCATGTGGTTTGAATTGAGTTCCTACTTCTGCTATTAGTGAGTCCTCATTTGTCGAGGGCCGGATTATGGTTTCTTCCTTTCATTTCAAAGACTTTGGTTATGTTACATTGAGGGTGAGCTAGGAACATGACTTAGCCCCCTCCCTTCATGACTATGTAAGAGGTTTGTTGGACACTATTGAAGAAGTCTATGTGGTCTTGAATTCTTTTGAGTTTATGCTTCATCTTTTTTAAAATTTATGAGTTTCTGTGTATTGTTTACCTTAAATATGATTATGATATGCTAAGATGCATAGTTGGAGTTTCTTAGGGAATTCTAATTATTGTGTCACGGCTAGGCCCTAGTCTGGGTCGTGACAAACTTAGTATCAAAGCACAAGGTTTTAAAGTGTGCTAGGAAGTCCAACATGCCGCGTCAAGTAGAGTCTTATTTAAGGATGTGAAGTGCGCGATATTTATGAATAGGAGGCTATAAGTCATTCTAGGAAATCTTCAGTTCTTTCATGATCTATGTTGTGCCATAGAGTGTACTCTAAGACTTCCTCGCCCTAACGATTGTTCTTTGCAATTTTCAGAAAATGCCTCCAAGAAGAGCATCTATGCAGAGAGAGGTCAATGCTAATGGAGACCAAGCCCCTCCGATTGTCCAAGCTAATGGTCGTTTACCCGACCAAGTGACTAATGCGGAGTTTTAGGTTACTATTACTATGCTAGCTCATATTATGGCAAAACAAGAAGTTGTTGCTCCTCCTAATGCTCCTACTCCAGCTTCTAAAGTGAAGGATTTTGCAAGGATGAACTCTTCCGGATTCCATGGTTCAAAGGTGGATGAAGATACTCAAGAGTTCATTAATGAGGTGCATAAGATGGTGGCTATTATGAGAGTGACTTCGAAAGAAAAAACGGAGTTGATGGCCTACCAACTCAAAGGGGTTGCCCAAGTGTGGTATACTCAATGGAAGTCCAAGAGGGGTGATGAGGGTCCCATAGGTTGGGCAGATTTCAAACATGCATTTCTTGATCACTTTCTCCCACTTGAGTTAAGGGAAGCAAGGATGAGAGAGTTCATTAATCTGAAGCAAGGCAACATGAGTGTGAGGGAGTATGCCCTCAAGTTCATCAATCTATCCAAGTGTGCTCCTTGTTTGGTTGTCGATCCTCGTGATTGAATGAGGCAATTCAAGTTGGGTGTGTCCGACCTGTTTGCTAAAGAATGCCAAACCCCTATTGGAGAGTTAAATCACGTTTTCATTACCCTTTTCTCAAATTCAACCATATCTTTCTAAGCATGTAAATTAGATAATAGATAGAACTCAATTTTTAGCTGCATAATCAAGTAATTAATCGCAAACGTAAAGAAATTATTAGTACTAATATAGAAAACAATCATCAAATGTCAATGTTCGTCGTTCATCACAATTCTATAACGAGAAATTCAGATCTACATCGATATGGAAAGAAAAATAATAATTCATATAAAGAAAAATAATAGGAGAATAAAAGATAAGTCCAATAAGTTCCACCCTTTATGGCGACTCCTTAGCTCTTTCCTGATCAAAAATTGTGAACTCTACCCTCAAAATGTAATTTATAGACTCGTTATAGGTGTATAAAAAATCCTAAAGAAAAAAGGGTCTGGTTTACCCCTCAACTTTGTCATTTATAGTTGATATACCCCTCTTATAAAAGTAGCTCATATATGCCCTGACTGTTACACAAATAGATCACATATACCCTTTTCCACTAACGGAAGTGGAAATAATGTATTTTAATTTTTTAAAAAATTTATTTTAAAAAATAATCCATGTAAGGGTATATTTGTTCCTTCTCTCACATATTTTTTTGACTTCTTTGATTCAACATCTAATTTAAATTTATTATTTTGATGGTCAAATTCATTTTGTCACTAATATTTTTGTGAAATTTATTATAGATGCCCCATTTTCAAAAAAAAATACAAAAGCTAAATAAAAATATAGCTGCAAAAAAAATAATTTTAAATTACAATATAGCCACAAAAAATATAAGTTTCAAATTTTTTCTTACTTTTTTTTCTTTTTTCATTCACACTTATTTATTTTTATTTCACATATATTTAAACTAAATTGAAGGAAAAGATGAAGTAATAATAAGAAACTCCAATAATGATAATCAAAGAAGTCATATATACCGTACACAGTTTTTTTTAAAATTAAAAAATCAATTTTTTTTTTAACATTATTTGTTTAACTTTCATTAGATGAAAAAGGTATTTATGAGCCATTTTATAATGGTAGGGTATATGTGAGTCACTTTTATAACGATAGGTGTTATACCCCGTATGTTTACATGTCAAATTATTTGCAAGCAAGTCGACTTAAATTAAAGGTGGTGTTATATTCCACATTTTTTTCGCATCGGACTATTCGTGAGCTAATGGACATAAATTCAAGAAATTTTAATTTTGAATTTTAAATGGCTCGACTTGGTTGTAAATTTTAATCAGTGTAGAAATATTAACTGAGATTAGGGATTAATTAACCATGGTTGGATTATTATGTGGGGATTTGGGATTAATTAAGATGAATTAAGCTAATAGTGGGATGAAAAGTGGCCCCTACTGCCACATGGCCAAATCTGATTGGCCCATCCTTTAGTAGGGGACATGTAGTCACCTTGGGCAGAACATATGTCTTCTTGTTGACCAACTTTTCAGCCCAAAAACATTTTCCTACTTTAGAACATTCAAGAGAAGAGAGAAGCTCTCATCTTCTCCAAATAGAGAAAGAGAGAGGCTCGGCCATGGATGACCATGGAGAAGCTCCAAGCTTGGTGATTATTCAAGGTTATGGAAACAAGGATGAAATCTTTAGGGAAGCAAAAACATTGTGAATCAAGTCCTCAAGCTTCCAAGTAAATTGGGTCCTTATAGCTTAAGGTAAGATTCCATTTTTTCCTTACCTTGGAGGTAATTCAAATTTTTATAAGTTGGTAAATGTGTGGTGAGTGTATGAAATTATGGGTGTTGATGTTGAGTCATGGTGAAGGATGTTGGGGGCTGTTTGGTGGAGAAAATGGTGAATTAATTTTGCTTAGTAGTTTGATTGTTCTGGAGATGGATTTTGTGAGGAGAATGAAGGTAGTTAATGGTTAAAGTTGAAGCCAAATTTGTTGTCTCATGAAAATTTGATGAAAAGATAGTATGAAATAAGGTGTAAAAATCGTATGTGGGTTCCTTGGTGTGACCACAAGTATTCACAAGGTTTCGAGCATCCTTATATTGTTAATTAGGGATGTTTAAATATGTTGTTGTTCTTTATGATCTTGGAAGATTAAGGATAATTAAGATTATACGTTATGCTGTATGTTGGTTGGGTTGTTGTAGGAATGTTCTAATGAAAACGTTAAGACTATGGATCATTAAAGATAACCTGAAGAGGTAGTAGTTGTATGTGGATTTGAATTGTTGTCGAATGTTATGAACGTGGTCTGCCTTAATCTAGAAATAATGTTATAATGAAGATATTAATTTGTATTAAATGGAATTGGAAGTAAGAGAACTCCATGATTAGTGTTGGTGTTGAAATGGACAAAATTGAAGTTGCTTGAATTAGATTAGGTCAATTGATGTTGTTGCTATTATTGTTATGGATTATATGTTAAAAGTGAAGGAATTGTATATGTTAATGTTAAATCTCCATTTGGGCCGTATTGGGGTTGTTCTAATCTAAAAATGGTGGACTAATGTCGATTAATGTTGTGGTTATTATTGTGGATGATAACATAATGAAAATGAAAGCATTCAACATGTCAAGTTGGAGTTGTAATTGATTTAAGAGCTGCTTGTAGTGTATGACTGCTTGTGTTGAATTGAAGGATTACGTGTAGTTATGATTATGCATTGTATGGTTAATTATTGGGCTATTATAAATCATTTCGATAAGGTGTGGTGGCTGCAACCTATTAGGAATAATCTGATAGCATCGTAGTCGTCATATTGACAATTAACAAAAGTCAAATGTTATGTGGGCTGTTCGGAGTATTCTTGAATCTCATTTTGGCTAGTTTATATATGGTATTTTAATGTGTGATTCTTGACGTTGCTTGGTGGTTATATGGATGATTTGGAGATGTAGAGAGCGATCATTATAGGGGAATTAATATAGTGCTTAACGAATTAATATAGGTTGAGACCCTATGGAGCAGCATATACATATTGTGTGCGGATAAACACTAAAGGTATGTAAAGCCTATCCCTTCTTTCTTTTGGGCATGTCTTAGATATAAGTGACGAATGATATGTTTATGAAATTTGGGGTAATTCTATTCATAAATGTCGAGTGTAATTCACGATCCTTATTTACTTCTTAATGTTAGAACTCTTACAATATTTGAGCTATTTCCTCTCAAGTCTTTTATACATTGGAAAGTAGTTAGTATGTAAAGCTAACCTTTATTTCTTTTGGCATGATCCATGTGAAACTAACGGACAACGAATTTATAAATTCCAAAGAAGCTCTTATTCTTAGATACACTAGGATGACTAATGTTCTTGATTTCTAGAAATTATATCATTATGTCTTGATACATGTGTATGATTCCATCCGTCCTAGTTTGGTATAATGTATAATTTGGTATAGTATATTTTTTGGTATAATTCATAATGACATTCGAAGGGTGCTTGAAATGACTACTGTCTTGATTTTTAAATAATGGTTCATTTTGATTATTCTGTTGAGTCTCAGATGATGATCTAATTGTACAAGGTTGCTAATGATACCCTATTTGTGCATATTGTTATTGTGCTATCCACCAAGTCCTACAATAGGCTGGGTATGTTATCATGTATGGATTCCACTAAATTATTCACCGAGTCCCTTATTAGAGGGTCGGGTATGGTATATGATGATATGATTATGGCACCATGTCCCATGATGAGTTGGGTACGGTATATGTGTACACAACTTTATCCACTGAGTCCCTTACTAGAGGGACGGGTATGGTATATATAAATGATGATATGATGATACGACTTTATTCACTGAGTCCCATAATAGGCCGGGTACCGACCCTTTGTATCTATTTGTTTGTCCAGGGATACAGCGGGGCCCTATCCCGCCATATGTTATTGTTGTATATAGATGTTATCATTTTGTGCTAGTACGACTTATGTTTTGGGACATTCCCATTTATAGTGGCAGCCTTGTTGGCTTATGTACTATATTATCTTTGATGTTATAACTCCTTAGAAGACAGGTTGCATTAATATATATATATGGGACAACTTTGAGATGACATTCTATTTCCTTAAGTCCCATATCAAGTTTTGTTGCGAAATGATTATAGATAATAAGGATGTATACGAGTGTCCAGTTCGGGCACTAGTCACGGCCCACGGGGTTGGGTCGTGACAATAGGAATATATGTGAGCCACTTTTATAACGAGTGATATATCAACTTTAAATAACAAAGTTGAAGAATATATCAAGCCTTTCCCAATTTTAAATAAAATGATCAAATCCAAAATTAATTGAGAATTGTTTGGAGTCTGATATTTAGTTAGTGCGTAATAGAGCCGAGGAGTTTAGCCAGACCTAAAGTTGACTTTGGTCAACATTTGGAGAATTAGTTGTTATATGAGAATTTCGTTAGTGTCGTTGACTTCGTGTAAGACCCTGGAAATATGAAAGGTCCTAAATCAAGGAACCAAGGATGAATTCTTAAAAAGTTGTAGAATCTGGCACCAAGAGCCGACTACAGAAGCCATCACGGGCCATGGTAAGAACCACGAACAATGGTGAGAAACCGTGGTAGATATTTAGAGACTCAGCACTTGCAGGGAAGGAACCACGAAGGAGGGCCACGGACCGTGGTGAGCACCACAGACTATGAAGCCCTCCATGGTGAGCCCTCCCCAAGACCCTCAGGAATCTTTCCAAGGAATGGTCGTAGGATGACTACCATGGATCATGGAACCCTCTATGGACCGTGGTGTATTATTGTGGTGGACACCCTGCAAGTCCACCTACAGGACCTGTACCACAACCACCTTTCACGACCTGTAATGCCTTCACGGATCGTGAAGAGGTCCCGTGGTGAAACTTCAGAGACTACCCTACAGGCCCATTTCCAAGATATTTCTAAGTCCCTTACAATGGAACCCCACCATGGACCATGGTGAGCACTATGGACAGTGAAGGGTTTCCATGATATCCAATACGGCCAGATTTTAAAAAGGGACATTTTAGTCTTTTTCTGAATTTTAATCCTAAATAGTGTGGTTTTGGAGGCTGAATCCTTCTATATAAAGACCCTTAAACCTCTAAAACCTTCATTCTCCATACTTAGACTCAATACACTGAAATCTCCTCCTCTTAAACTCTCCCAAGGACTCCAAGGCAAAGCTAGGGTTTCTATTCAAGGTATTTCAAATCTCCCTTCCTCCTCAAGTTTTCATAGGAATTTTTGTGTCTCAAAGGTATGTGAATTTCTATCCAAGAGTCCTTCCACCCATGGAACCCAAGAGTTCTTCTCAACTTGATACTTCAACTCTAATGATGAATTTTCATGGGCTTTTTATAATGACTCTAAATGCATAAATTATGATGAATTTTAAGTTTATTTACATATATTGATGTATATTGACTCTTAATTTCATCAAATGAATGATTTGCTAAAGTGCCTATATGAAGGCTTGAAAAGGGTTTTAAGGCATATATGGTGGGTTTTTTTAAGTTGTGTATTTTGATCCATACCCATCACTCTCATGCATGCATGCATTGTTTAATTGCATTACAAGGTTTGTATGAAATGAACCCACCCAATGTCCTTATCTTAAAGTAAAGTTGAAATGAAAGGTTGACTCTAAATGAATGATATGAAGCAAATGTTTATGTAATGGGAGTCTTCTGAAATGATTGATTGATGAAAAGGGTTTTTTAGCCAAAGTAAGGTTTCAATATGAAAGGACAATTCTTGCATTGAATTAAATGAAAGGTTTTAATTAGCTATTCCACCAAATGATGATTTAATGTCAAAGGTATATAAATGCTTATGCTATTATGATGTTTAAATGATATTCTGTGGGATTGACCTAGCACTGAATGTATCATGTACATGGGGACTCAACCTAAGGGGTCCTTAAGTAAAGTCTTATGTTACATTAACTATGCACCAATATAGGGGCCTTTGTCGGCTATTTTAGACTAGTGGATCCACGATTAGCCATTAAAGTTAGTGTAAAAGAAATGTTTAAAGTTAACGGAGCTCTACATGGCAAGTAGTCTCCCCGTGCCAAAGTAGGAGGTTATGTTGAATTCCATGTAATAACTCGAATGGTTTTAAATATTGGTTATGGTTACCTTCCCACAAAATGAATGTTTTAAGGTTTCATATGATGTATCTCATGCATGCATTCACTTATGCATATTGCTTATATATGTGACTTGATGTTCGTCATTTTAGCATGCTCACATATCGTTAAAGGCTACTACTACTGGTGAGTTCCCATTATCCGGGAATTATACTCCTACCTCTATAGCTTATGCTGTGTTTAGACTCTTGAATTACTCTTTGGTATCTTTTGAGTTAATCTTGAGGGTGAGCTAGGGACATGTCTTATCCTCCGCCAAGTCTTAATATGGAAGGTATTGTTGGACATAGTAAATGGTGTTATATTGGATTTCACTCTTATTGAATGTGAAATCCCTAGTCCCAATTATATTTCTGTTTATTGTTTATCATTACCGATGAGATCTTAATGAATGCTAAGAGGTTTCGGTGAGTACCTACGGGTGCTTCATTTGCCGTGTCACGTCTAGGACCTTGGCTTGGGTCATGAAAAACTTGGTATTAAAGCTTGAGGTTTTGAAATGTTCTTTAGAGTCCAACATACCGCGTCAAATAAGGTCTTGTTCATGGTTGTGAAGCGCTCCAAAACTATGAATAGGAGACTATGAGACATTTAGGAAAGTTTTCACTTCTTTCAAATTCATGTCGTGCCTTAGAGTGTCCTAAGCCTTCCTTTAACTAACGACCAATTTTGTATTCTCTAGATAATGCCTCGAGGAAGAGCACCTCCAAGAGAAAGGGTCGATGATGAGGACCAAACCCCTCCGATTCCCAATGCCCCACATCATGAGGAAGGGGTAACCTATACCGAGTTTTGCAATATCATTACGTTGTTGGCTCAAGCTGTAGCCAACCAAGGGAATCAAGGTTTCCTCCTCCTCAAGTGTAAAATTTGGCATCTAGGATTCAGGATTTCCAAAGGATGAATCCACCCGAGTTCGATGGTTCCAAAATAGATGAAGACCCTATGGACTTTATTGATGAGGTGTACCAGATTGTGGCTATCATGGGTTTACCTCTAAATAAGAAGGACAAGCTAGTTGCCTATCAACTCAAAGGTTAGGTACGAGTTTAGTAAGAACAATGGGTTGTTGGAAAGGATGAAGAAATGGGGCCTATAGGATGGAAAAAGTTAAAAAGTGCCTTTCTACACCGCTTCTTCCCACTGGAGCTAAGATAGGCCAAAATCCAAGAATTCATCAACCTCCATCAAGGGAGTATGAGTGTGAGGTAGTATTTTCATGACCCGATTCCTCAGGTCATGATGGCGCCTACTATGACGACCCACCATAGACAAGCCAACCAATATCTCAAAAATATGAGTAATGGGATATCAGTGTAGAGTCTCTTTTATCGATGTGTTGTGCACCACATCTATAAACATGTGGCTATAGGATATTATGGATGTTACTTTTCTTTCATATCTAAGATCGTGCGATAGATCCATGTCATAGGAAATGAAATTCCTTATACTAACCTTTGATTTCAGGAGAAGGACGACATCGACAGAAGGAAGTGACTGACGATATTAGAAGTTACAAAGAACGTAGGTAAGAAAAGTCACAAAATATATGTTAGGTAAGTTATTGAAGTGCGATTGAAATTTAAAGTTAAAAATTGAAAGGAAAAGTAGATAGGAAAGTGTAACAGGTGCTGTTCGAGTTGGACATACGAGGTAAGTCCATCATTTTCATACTGTTGTTGATATTGGCCGCCCTGTGTGGTTGTGATATGATATGATATATATATATGTTGGTCCTGTGAGGCATTGTTGGTATTTCTTACATGCAGGTTTTGAGATAGTTAGAAATACAGAGGAAACTCTGCCTAAATTTTTCAAAAAAAAAGGGAAGAGAGAATGAGATATGAGTTCATAATGTATCTTGGAAGTTAATATTGATAGGATAAATTAATTATGTTAGATTAAAGCTTTAAGAGATACCCTCCATGTTATCCGTAAGGGGAACCATTCTTACTTGGGAAATTTCATTTCGAAAAAGCCTATATGAGCAGCAAAGTTTAGAATTCATTTGAATAGACAAAGATACTTTCCAGCCGCATTTTTGCCTTAGTAGAAGCTTATGTTGAAGGGAAAAAATATCCGGTAATTAAGTTTCACTTATATTGAAAAGTACAAAGCACTCAACAATTAGTTTGTGAACTAGATAATTTGTTCACGACTCAAGAATAAACCTGGAGGTAAACCATGTGAATCAAGCACAAAGAAGTTCCGTGGTGCTTATCGGATTCTAGTTTCCTTCTAGTGGTGGTTGGAGAATGCTTCATGGTAACATTTTATTAGTTCTTAACCAACTAATTGGAGATAGAATTTGTGAAAGGAAAACAAAACTTATGGCTATTCAGGATCATGTATTTCGTATGTTGTTAATGAAATATTAGGATGATTCAGAAGGGCTTGTGATACTAAGAGATGATTTTTTTTTTAAAAAAACTGGTAGATCTTGATAGAGTGATATATTAAGGCACCGACTGAATTAATAAGAAGGTATAAATTGTGCTGAGTTATAGTTAAAAGAAGTAATAGTGTGATTAAGACAAGGGCACAGAGGAAAAGAATTGTAATGGATATGTGTATATTACTAAGACAACTTGTGAGATATTACGGATAAGATTGAATAGGAAGGATAAAAGGTTAAGTGCGCTTACTCCTCCGAGTGTAAGTAACCCATAGGAAGAATCATGAATAAGGTTATAAAGTGTTACACTATGGGATTGAATAAGAATAGGAGACAATGTGAATATAATGATGTTATACCCCGTACTTTTGCACTTCGAAAGACTTTGGTACCTTGAGAGGTTCTTGAGTTTCTTAAAAAAAATAAAAAATTTCGTAAGCTTCTTAAGTTTCTTGAAATATTCCTAAGTTCTTGAAAGCTTCTTAGAAGTGACCATGTGAGCCGGATAGGCTATAACGTTATCAAACAACTCTAAGGAAAGGAGAATATGATACCCCATGGCAGGGAAGATTGGAAATAAAGTTATAGGAATCCGGAAGGAATTGGAGGCCAAGTAGTGAGTCGTAGGACCCGACTTACTTATGTAAGCTATTAATTTAGATGTGTTACATACGTAATCTACCAACTTAGAAATTTTACATACTTAAGCTACTTGAGTACGTACCAAGCTTACGTAGCAAGGATTACATAGATTCGTAAAAGAAGATGAGATTACGAACCCACGAGGGGGAAAAGAAGGTAAAACGTGGCAGCATGAGAGAGTGCCATGTGTAAGAATGAGAGGGTGCCATGTGGAAACAGCTGGAGCAAAGGTGGTGGACCCCACATGCCATGTGGCAGCTCGTAATTAGAGGAAAGGGATATGTTAGCACAATAGGGGCTTGACACATGTCACCACTTAGGGGTTGACACATGTCACCCCTAAGGTGGCCTATATATATGTGTGTTTTATGATCATTCTTATCCAAACAACCATTCTTTCTACAAAGTTCTAGAGAAAGAAAGGAAGAGAAGAAACTAGAGAGGTAGAGAGAGAAGGCCACAAATTTGGAGAGGAAAAAGGTAAGTTTTCTGATTTTGTTCTGTGAATTAATTATCTAGGGTATACCATGATTTTATAAAGGTATTGTTTACGTAAATATATGGTTTGGATCACCCCCAAAATGTTAACAAATAGCCCCGAAGTTTCAGCTGCGCTAAAGGAAATTTCAAGGCTAGTTCTGGCAAGTTTTGGCGAGTTTTGGGTAAGGTAAACTTTTCTCTTTCAAATTGGAGTTTATGATGTTTATATGAGGTATATTAAATGTCTTTAATAAGGTTTTAAGTGGAAAAATTGTATAAGGATGGTTGATATTAGAAACAAACTAAATTGAAGTAGTTATAGCTAAATCGAAGTCGAGAAGTGGGTTGTCGTTGTGGTGTTGCGGGTGCAACTGGTTGGGTTGCGTGTTGAAGGGATTTTTAAAGTGTTTTAAAAAGGGTATGGATTCTTCTGGTTTCAGCCACACGATCCTCCATTTGGTATGGTTAAAGATTTTGTGAAATAAACATATAAAATCTCTTTTTTGATATCATAGTTTTGAGCTAGTGGGTTGGAGTTGTATTGAGTAATATTGAAGTAATTTACTTGTATATATGCTTCTGGTTGTTGTTATTGGTATGGTTGTTGACATGGTGGCCGAGTTGAAATCTCAAGGATGTTGAAGTTATACGGGATATGCTGCCCGATTTTTGGTAACTTAGGAACTATTAATGAACTAGTCGAGGGAAATAGATAAGGAAATGACCTCTATGAAGACTTGGTTGTAGAGTTGGAATTGGAAAGTGAAAGGTCATTAACAATAGTATTACTTTCATGTTAAATAGGTTCAAGAGATGATGAGGCGAACGTATTAGGAGTAATCCATAAGAGGTATGTAAAGCTAACTGTTCCTTCTTTTGGCATGTCTTTGGCATAAGTATGTAAAGCTAACCATTCCTTCTTTTGGCATATCTTTGGCATAAGTATATAAAGCTAACCGTTCCTTCTTTTAGCATGTCTTTGGCATAGGTATGTAAAGCTAACCGTTCTTTCTCTTGGCATGCTTTGACATAAGTATATAAAGCTAATCTTCCTTTTTAGCATAGTTTTTATGAAACAAGTATATGACTTTTATATAATTCCAAGGAAGTTCCTATTCATAGAGCCACTAGGAAGTCCAGCTTCTTGATTTTCCAAAGGATATTTTATCTTGCCTATATACGTGTATATGATTCCAAAAGTTCTATTTGGATATAACTCATAGTGATATTAAAAAGGTACTTGATACGACTCTTGTCTTGGTTTTTGAATAATAACTCATTTTGTTAACTCCATTGAGTCTCAAACATGATTTAAAGTACATTTAGTTTCTCACTACTCTACTCGTGGATGCGTCAATACTTCCTTCACTGAGCTCGGGTTAGGTTTTGTTATCGTGCATACTTCTTTGCATTGTTCTCCATGCCCCAATGTAAAGGGGTAGGTACGCCTTGTACATGGGTTTGATTTGTGGAGTTATGATATGTCATGTACACATATGATGTGATATGATCTGTTAAGGAGATATTCCTTACTCTGGAGTTATGATATGCTGTGGCGCTAGTGACGGGGCAGGGACCATGATTTATTTACCGAGTCCCATAATGGGGCCAGATATGACATATGTTTTTCTACATACATTATCTATGGTTATGAAAAGCGTTTTGATATTCTGGATATTTTGCTCATTTTTGCACCTTCTGTTCTGGTAATGGCTTACCTATTACAGTTCATGCTTTACATACTTGGTACATTATCTGTACTGACTCTCTTTTCTTCGGGGGATGTATTACATACCCATAGGTACAGACGCTCGATTTGCTGATCCGTTCGCTTAGGACATCCACCTTGTTGGTTGGCAGTGCTCCCTTTTCCGGAGCCCTATTTTGGTACTAACTTTTCTGTTGTACATTTGTACATGTTGGTTAAGAGTATGATAGGGCCCTGTCCCATCATATGGCTAGGCTATCATTCTGTAGAGTTCTGTAGACTTGTGATGTGGGTTATGTATATATGTTTTGGGCTTTGTGTTCTATGATGGCCTTAATGGCCCTCTTATGCTATATCTATTCTCATGCACTTTCTAGCGACTCTTATTTGATTTTTACTTTTGTCTATTCTACTGACACGCTAAGTAGGGATAAGGGTACGTATGGGTGCCTAACTCGGGCATCAGTCACGGCCTACAGAGTTGGATCGTAAAAAATAAGGATCGTTATGAAAATAAGTAAAGCCTAGTGGAGAAGTGACTAAAGGATATGATGTGAATTGTGGGAAACAGAAAACCAAATAGAAAATGAATAAAAAAGACTTACAAAGTTCTAGGGACAGTTCAAAATAAAAAGTCAAGTGGTACCGAAAGTGAAGGTGAGCAACAAAACAAAATGAATGCCACAAATGACTGGTATGATAAGAACGAATAGAGATGAACGGAATATGTTTTGAAAACGAGAAAAGAGTTATGTAAAAGATGTGTTTTTCGAAGGATATAGGGGTAGCATGAAATTCCTCATGCACAAAGTAAACGATGGACATAAATTGGAGAAATAAAAGGAATACTAAAGGAAGCACTCAAGATAGACATAATTAATTAATTATTAGTATGGGACAAAAAGGGATATAAATAGCTACGAACTGAAGGTGTAGTATGACGAAAAGGTGATAAGACAAGACCACTATTAAAATGAATTTGATATGATTTTGAGTAAGATTAGAAGTTAGCATTGGGTATATGACAAGGGTGAAAGCGTATGAGGCATAAAGGAGTATTGTGAATATGTGACTTCACCTCGAAAAAATGTGAGATCCTTAGAGGGTATGGAATGTAGATTTGCGAAATAACGCTTGTATTATGAGTTTATTAGAGGAACATGTGATATCTATTGGGATAAAGATAGTGTTATAAGAAAGCTTGGAACACTTATCATCAGAATATTAGTTCTACCGAATGGAGAATTTGAAACGAGTATAAGCACTAGCTAATTATTGATTGGAATAAATGGAATGTGGCTTTGGATAAATTGCTACATTAATTATATTACTCGAGTACCAATCATCAGGTGAGATTTTGTACTATATATCAAGAGTTCTCATCACCTCATGATTGTGTTAAGATTTTGTACATGGGTAATCTAAGTTATAAATGATATAAAGGAATACATGGATATGGTGCAGTATACCAAATGAAATACATTGGAAAAGAATCATATGAATTTGAAATTTGAAATGGGAGCATAGAGTAGAATATAAACAGATAATGATGTGGGTACACCCTAAAAGGGGGGAGGCGGGTAAGAGAAATACAAGTGTAAGATAAAATCAATTGACGCTGCAACACGTTAAGATGAACAATTAAACTTCAACTGAGATTCCATGCTGGAACAAGTTAGTAAGAGTTGAAAGCCAGCAATAAATGGGTAGAAGCCAAAATGATATTTTAGACAGTGCTGAGAATTATGGGTAAAGATTTTGGATAATATGACATCAGAAGGTGGATGCTCATAAAAAGGATGACTACGACAAGAGAATAGTAAAGAGTAACTTAAAGATATTATAAAGTATAGCAAGGCTATAGGGGATTAGAGGCTAAGATGTTGGTAACAAAGTTATTGGCTAATGATATAGTGACATGCCAGTAGAAAAGGAGAAAGGATAGGAAATCTCTCCTATGGTAGAATAGGAGAAAATTTAATGTTAAGTAAAGGAAGGGAAACAAGTATGAAAAAATAGACAGTAAGTGAGTGTTAGTACAATAAGATGTGTAGAGCAGAATAAGCCAGGAGAAGGAAAGACTATGATTAGAATTGAATGCACTATGTGCAAATTGTACAAGAATAGTTATGCAACCTACGAGTATTGGTATGCTAAGGGTGAGATCAAGTGATTACTTGATAAAAAGAATAAGAATTTAGTAACAACAATGTGATTGCAATATTTTAGATACATCAAAGAAAAATATAAAATGGTTTGAGGTAAAACTATAGAGAGATAATTAGTACTGAGGGCAAAAGCCATAATTGGAGCCTTGATATCAACTGAAAGACGTAAGAAAAAATATAGGGTCTGCATAAAGACTAGTGTGGCGACGTTAAGATATCTTCTGGGATGATTTAAGCACCTACACATATTCGTGTAAAGATTACAATAAGATGTGTGGAAGGAGAACTAAGAGCAAATTTGAGTAAAGGGGCAATAGAAAAGTTTGAGTTAAAAATAGATAAACGACTCAAGATAATATGTCTAAAGTATTGGCAGTTAGAGTAAAGGAAACTACAAAATGACTTAACTGAGACAATAAGAACAAGAGGGTTACCGATTATTGAATGATGATAAGGTCATAATATGAGATAACTCTAGTGCTAATTGATAGCCAACCCAAAAATTGAGATCATGAAGTAAAAGCAAATGATAGGTTAAGACCTTTAAGACAAAGTTAGAAAGTGATACATGATGCCGAAGATTCCAGAATACTGACTGTCACAACGGAGTAAAGAAAGAATATTGGAGTACAAAAATGTTACCCCCTATGAAATTTAGTTTTACTCGTAGAACCTATAAAGGTTTCACAGGTTATCAGAGGCATGCGATACTCCAGGGATATTAAAGTCTAAACCGACAAGGGGCGTCTACACATTATAAAAATCTCTTTTAAAGATTGAGAGGGAAGATAAAATAAATGATACCTTGAGGGGATAACTATAAGAGAAGCACAAGAAGAAAGTAAGATTTCAGTGGAAGAGCAATACAACTGACAACGGACTGTGAAGTAAAGAGAAGAGTCAAGACAATGAAATGAAGTTATTATCTCGAGAAGCAACAAAAAGAGGAAGTATTACAAGAATGACTATGTAAAGACTTGGAATGTGTTATAATAAACTAAAGCGAGTCGAAAAATGGAGGAGGTATGTGAAAGGCATAACTAACTAAGAGAACACTTGAGAAAAATATTGGGAATTCAGAATCAATTCAACATTCGAGAACGAATGGTCTAAAGGGGAGAAGGATGTTATACCCCGTATGTTTACACGTTAAATTATTTGCAAGCAAGTTGACTTAAATTAAAGATGGTGTTTTATTCAGTATTTTTTTGCATCAGACTATTAGTGAGCTAATGGACATAAATTCAAGGACTTTTAATTTTGAATTTTAAATGGCTCGACTTGGTTTTAAATTTTAATCAGTGTGGAAATATGAATTGATATTAGGGATTAATTAACCATGGTTGGATTATTATGTGGGGATTTGAGATTAATTAAGATGAATTAAGCTAATAGTGGAATGAAAAGTGCCCCCCATATGTCTTCTTTTTGACCAACGTTTCATCCCAAAAATGTTTTCCAACTTTAGAACATTCAAGAGAAGAGAGAAGCTCTCATCTTCTCCAAATAGAGAAAAAGAGAGGCTCGACCATGGATGACCATGGAGAAGCTCCAAGCTTGGTGATTATTCAAGTTCATGGAATAAAGGATGAAGTCTTTAGGGATGCAAAAACTTTGTAAAACAATCCCTCAATCTTCCAAGTAAATTGGGTCCTTATAGCTTAAGGTAAGATTCCATTTTTTCCTTACCTTGGAGGTAATTTAAACTTGTATAAGTTGGTAAATGTGTGGTGAATGTATGAAATTATGGGTGTTGATATTGAGTCATGGTGAAGGATGTTGGGGGGATGTTTGGTGTAGAAAATGGTCAATTAATTTTGCTTAGTAGTTTGATTGTTATGGATATGGATTTTGTGATGAGAATGAAGGTAGTTACTGGTTAAAGTTGAAGCTAAATTTATTGTGGGCTGTTGTAAGGATTTTAGTGATAATAATGTAGTTTACTTTCATATGAATAAGTGCTTATTTTATGTCTCATGAAAATTTGATGAAAAGATAGTATGAAATAAGGTGTAAAAATCGTATGTGGGTTCCTTAGTGTGACCACAAATATTTACAAGGTTTCGAGCATCCTTATGTTATTAATTAGGGGTTGTTTAAATATGTTGTTGTTGTTCTTGTTGAGCTTGAAAGATTAAGGATAATTAAGATTATACGTTATGTTGTATGTTTGGGTTGTTCTAGGAATGTTCCGATGAAAATTTTATGACTATGGATCATTAAAGATAACTTTAAGAGGTAGTAGTTGTATGTTGATTTCAATTGTTTTTTATAACTGTGGGCTGCCTTAATATAGAAATAATGTTATAATAAAGATATTAATTTGTATTAAATAGAATTGGAAGTAAGAAAAATCCATGATTAGCGTTGGTGTTGAAATGGACAAAATTGGAGTTACTTGAACTAGATTGGGTTGATTGTTGTTATTGGTATTGTTGTTATGGATTATGTGTTAAAAGTGAAGAAATTGTATATGTTAATGTTAAATCTCCATTTGGGCCGTATTGGGATGTTCTTATCAAACAATGGTGGATTAATGTCGAGTAATGTTGTGGTTATTATTGTGTCTGATTACATAATGAAAATGAAAGCATTCAACATGTCAAGTTGGAGTTGTAATTGATTTAAGGGATGCTTGTAGCGTGTGGCTGCTTTTGTTGAATTGAAGGATTAAGTGTAGTTATGATTATGCATTGTATGGTTAATTGTTGGGCTATTATAAATTATTTTGATAAGGTGTGGTGTCTTCAACCTATTAGGAATAATCCGATAGCATCGTAGTTGTCATGTTGATAATTAACGAAAGTTGAATGTTATGTGGGCTTTTCTGAGTATTCTTGAATCTCATTTTGGCTAGTTTTGATATGATATTTTATTGTGTGATTGTTAATGTTGCTTTGTTATTTTATGGCTGATTTGGAGACGAAGAGAGTGAGCATTATATGGGAGGTTCTGTCCAATTTTTTTTCTAGAACTAACCTACTAATGATGAAGTATGTTTTATGCCTTTCCATAGCCTAACCATAGTGCTTAACGTATTAATATAGGTTGAGACCCTATGGGGCAGCATATACATATTGTGTGTGGATAAACGCTAAAGGTATGTAAAACCTATCCCTTCTTTCTTTTGGGCATGTCTTAGATATAAGTGAAGAATGATATGTATATGAAATTTGGGGTAATTCTATTCATAAATGTCGAGTGTAATTCACGATCCTTATTTACTTCTTGATGTTAGAACTCTTACAATATTTGAGCTATTGCCTCTCAAGTCTTTTATACGTTGGAAAGTAATTAGTATGTAAAGCTAACCTTTCTTTCTTTTGGCTTGATGATATGAAACTAATGGGCGGAGAATTTATAAATTCTAAAGAAGCTCTTATTCTTAGATACACTAGGATGGCTAATATTCTTGATTTCTAGAAATTATATCATTATGTCTTGATACATGTGTATGATTCTAGCCGTCCTAGTTTGGTATAATGTATAGTTTGGTATAGTGTATATTTTTGTATAATTCATAATGACATTCGAAGGGTGCTTAAAATGACTACTGTCTTGATTTTCAAATGATGATTCATTTTGATTTTTCTATTGAGTGTCAGATGATGATCTAATTGTAGAAGGTTTCTAATGATACCTTATTCGTGCATATTGTTATTGTGCTATCCACCGATTCCTATGATAGGCTGGGTACATTATCATGTATGGATTGCACTACATTATTCACTGAGTCCTTTACTAGAGGGTCGAGTACGGTATATGATGATATGGTTATGGCACTGAGTCTATAATAGGATGGGTACGGTATATGTGTACACAACTTTATCCACCGAGTCCCTTACTAGAGGTCTGGGTATGGTATATGTATATAATGATATGATGATACGACTTTATTCACCGAGTCCCATAATGGGCTGGGTACGACATATGACAATAATATGTATGACTTCGTTTATAAGATACAAGTATAGTGATTTCTTGATTTACATGCTTGTCTCCTGAATATCTACTTCATATATGATCTCCTTTATGGTATTTTATGCTTTATTTTCTCAGTACATATATCATATTGACCCCCTCTCTCTGGGGGCTCGTTTCATGTCCGCAGGTACAGATACTTATTCGAGGATCCTCCAGCATAGGATTTCCACTCAGCTATTTTAGAGTGCTCCATTGTCCTAGAGCCTAGACTTTTCGTACCGTCCCTTTGATGTATATATTTTTTTATCTAGGGGTACGACGGGGCCCTGCCCTTTTATATGCTATTGTTGATATTGTTAGAGGTCTGTAGACATATATGTGGGTTGTATATAGATGCTATCGTTTTGTGCTAGTACGACTTATGTTTTGGGACATTCCCATTTATAGTGGCAGCCTTGTTGGCTTACGTACTATATTATCTTTGATGTTAGAACTCCTTAGAAGACAGGTTGCATTAATATATAAATATGGGACAGATTTGAGATGACATTCTATTTCCTTAAGTCCTATATCAAGTTTTGTTGCGAAATGATTATAGATAATAAGGATGTATACGAGTGTCCAGTTCGGGCACTAGTCATGGCCCACGGGGTTGGGTCGTGAAAATAGGAATATATGTGAGCCACTTTTATAACGAGTGATATATCAACTTTAAATAACAAAGTTGAAGAATATATCAAGCCATTTCCCAATTTTAAATAAAATGATCAAATCTAAAATTAATTGAGAAATTTTTGGAGTCTAATATTTAGTTAGTGCGTAATAGGGCCGAGGAGTTTAGCCAGACCTAAAGTTGACTTTGGTCAACTTTTGGAGAATTAGTTGTTATATGAGAATTTCGTCAGTGTCGTTGACTTCATGTAAGACCCTGTAAATATGAAAGGTCCTAAATCAAGGAACCAAGGATGAATTCTTAGAAAGTTGTAGAATCTGGCACCAAGAGCCGACTATAGAAGCCATCACGGGCCATGGTAAGAACCACGGACAATGGTGAGCAACCGTGGTAGATATTTAGAAACTCAGCACTTGCAGGGAAGGAACCACGAAGGAGGGCCACGGACCGTGGTGAGCACCACAGACTATGAAGCCCTCCATGGTGAGCCCTCCCCAAGACCCTCAGGAATCTTTCCAAGGAATGGTCATAGGATGACTACCATGGATCATGGAACCCTCTATGGACCGTGGTGTATTCTTGTGGTGGACACCCTGCAAGTTCACCTATAGGACCTGCACCACAACCACCTTTCACGACCTGTAATGCCCTTCATGGATCGTGAAGAGGTCCCGTGGTGAAACTTCAGAGACTACCCTACAGGCCCATTTCCAAGATATTTCTAAGTCCCTTACCACGGAACCCCACCATGGACCATGGTGAGCACTATGGACAGTGAAGGGTTTCTATGATATCCAGTACGGCTAGATTTTAAAAAAGGGCATTTTAGTCTTTTTCTGAATTTTAATCCTAAATAGTGTAGTTTTGGATGCTGAATCCTTCTATCTAAAGACCCTTAAACCTCTAAAACCATCATTATCCATACTTAGACTCAATACACTGAAATCTCCTTCTCTTAAACTCTCCCAAGGACTCCAAGGCAAAGCTAGGGTTTCTATTCAAGGTATTTCAAGTCTCCCTTCCTACTCAAGTTTTCATAGGAATTTTTGTGTCTCAAAGGTATGTGAATTTCCATCCATGAGTCCTTCCACCCATGGAACCCAAGAGTTCTTCTCAACTTGATACTTCAACTCTAATGATGAATTTTCATGGGCTTTTTATAATGACTCTAAATGCATAAATTATGATGTATTTTAAGTTTATTTACATATATTGATGTATATTGACTCTTAATTTCATCAAATGAATAATTTGCTAAAGTGCCTATATGAAGGCTTGAAAAGGGTTTTAAGGCATATATGGTGGGTTTTTTTAAGTTGTGTATTTTGATCCATACCCATCACTCTCATGCATGCATGCATTGTTTAATTGCATTACAAGGTTTGTATGAAATGAACCCACCCAATTTCCTTATCTTAAAGTAAAGTTGAAATGAAAGGTTGACTCTAAATGAATGATATGAAGCAAATGTTTATGTAATGGGAGTCTTCTGAAATGATTGATTGATGAAAAGGGCTTCTTAGCCAAAGTAAGGTTTCAATATGAAAGGACAATTCTTGCATTGAATTAAATGAAAGGTTTTAATTAGCTATTCCACCGAATGATGATTTAATGTCAAAGGTATATAAATGCTTATGCTATTATGATGTTTAAACGATATTTTGTGGGATTGACCTAGCACTGAATGTATCATGTATATGGGGACTCAACCTAAGGGGTCCTTAAGTAAAGTCTTATGTTACATTAACTATGCACCAATATAGGGGCCTTTGTAAACTATTTTAGACTAGTAGATCCACGATTAGCCATTAAAGTTAGTGTAAAAGAAATGTTTAAAGTTAACGGAGCTCTACATGGCAAGTAGTCACCCTGTGCCAAAGTAGGAGGTTATGTTGAATTCCATGTAATAGCTCAAATGGTCTTAAATGTTGGTTATGGTTACCTTCCCACAAAATGAATGTTTTAAGGTTTCATATGATGTATCTCATGCATGCATTCACTTATGCATATTGCTTATATATGTGACTTGATGTTCGTCATTTTAGCATGCTCACATATCGTGGAAGGCTACTACTACTGGTGAGTTCCCATGATCCGGGAATTATACTCCTACCTCTATAGCTTATGCTGTGTTTAGACTCTTGAATTACTCTTTGGTATCTTTTGAGTTAATCTTGAGGGTGAGCTAGGGACATGTCTTATCCCCCGCCAAGTCTTAATACAGAAGGTATTGTTGGACATAGTAAATGGTGTTATATTGGATTTCACTCTTATTGAATGTGAAATCCCTAGTCCCAATTATATTTCTGCTTATTGTTTATCATTACCGATCAGATCTTAATGAATGCTAAGAGGCTTTGGTGAGGTACCTACGGGTGCTTCATTTGCCGTGTCACGTCTAGGCCCTTGGCTTGAGTCATGACAAACTTGGTATTAGAGCTTGAGGTTTTGAAATGTTCCTTGGAGTCCAACATACCACGTCAATTAAGGTCTTGTTCATGGTTGTGAAGCGCTCCACAACTATGAATAGGAGACTATGAGACATTTAGGAAAGTTTTCACTTCTTTCAAATTCATGTCGTGCCTTAGAGTGTCCTAAGCCTTCCTTTAACTAACGACCAATTTTGTGTTCTCTAGATAATGCCTTGAGGAAGAGCACCTCCAAGAGAAAGGGTCGATGATGAGGACCAAACCCCTCTGATTCCCAATGCCCCATATTATGAGGAAGGGGTAACCTATACCGAGTTTTGCAATATCATTACGTTGTTGAATCAAGCTGTAGCCAACCAAGGGAATCACGGTTTCCTCCTCTTCAAGTGCAAAATTTGGCATCTAGGATTCAGGATTTCCAAAGGATGAATCCACCCGAGTTCGATGGTTCCAAAATAGATGAAGACCCTATGGAGTTTATCGATGAGGTGTACCAGATTATGGCTATCTTGGGTGTGCCTCCAAATAAGAAGGCCAAGCTAGTTTGCTATCAACTCAAAGGTTAGGCACGAGTTTAGTAAGAACAATGGGTTGTTGAAAATGATGAAGAAATGGGGCCTATAGGATGGAAAAAGTTAAAAAGTGCCTTTCTACACCGCTTCTTCCCACTGGAGCTAACATAGGCCAAAATCCAAGAGTTCATCAACCTCCATCAAGGGAGTATGAGTGTGAGGTAGTATTTTCACGAACCGATTCCTCAGGTCATGATGGCGCTTACTATGACCCACCGTATACAAGCCAACCAATATCTCGAAAATGTGAGTAATGGGATGTCTGGGTAGAGTCTCTTTTATCGATGTGTTGTGCACCACATCTGTAAACATGTGGCTATAGGATATTATGGATGTTACTTTTCTTTCATATCTAAGATCGTGCGATAGATCCATATCATAGGAAATGAAATTCCTTATACTAACCTTTGATTTCAGGAGAAGGACGACATCGACAGAAGGAAGTGACTGACGATATTGGAAGTTACAAAATATATGTTAGGTAAGTTATTGAAGTGCGATTGAAATTTAAAGTTAAAAATTGAAAGGAAAAGTAGATAGGAAAGTGTAACAGGTGCTGTTCGAGTTGGACATACGAGGTAAGTCCATCATTTTCATACTGTTGTTGATATTGGCCGCCCTGTGTGGTTGTGATATGATATGATATATATATATATATGTTGGTCCTGTGAGGCATTGTTGGTATTTCTTACATGCAGGTTTTGAGATAGTTAGAAATACAGAGGAAACTCTGCCTAAATTTTTCAAAAAAAAAGGGAAGAGAGAATGAGATATGAGTTCATAATGTATCTTGGAAGTTAATATTGATAGGATAAATTAATTATGTTGGATTAAAGCTTTAAGAGATACCCTCCATGTTATCCGTAAGGGGAACCATTCTTACTTGGGAAATTTCATTTCGAAAAAGCCTATATGAGCAGCAAAGTTTAGAATTCATTTGAATAGACAAAGATACTTTCCAGCCGCATTTTTGCCTTAGTAGAAGCTTATGTTGAAGGGAAAAAATATCCGGTAATTAAGTTTCACTTATATTGAAAAGTACAAAGCACTCAACAATTAGTTTGTGAACTAGATAATTTGTTCACGACTCAAGAATAAACCTGGAGGTAAACCATGTGAATCAAGCACGAAGAATTTCCGTGGTGCTTATCGGATTCTAGTTTCCTTCTAGTGGTGGTTGGAGAATGCTTCATGGTAACATTTTATTAGTTCTTAACCAACTAATTGGAGATAGAATTTGTGAAAGGAAAACAAAACTTATGGCTATTCAGGATCATGTATTTCGTATGTTGTTAATGAAATATTAGGATGATTCAGAAGGGCTTGTGATACTAAGAGATGATTTTTTTTTTAAAAAAACTGGTAGATCTTGATAGAGTGATATATTAAGGCACCGACTGAATTAATAAGAAGGTATAAATTGTGCTGAGTTATAGTTAAAAGAAGTAATAGTGTGATTAAGACAAGGGCACAGAGGAAAAGAATTGTAATGGATATGTGTATATTACTAAGACAACTTGTGAGATATTACGGATAAGATTGACTAGGAAGGATAAAAGGTTAAGTGCGCTTACTCCTCCGAGTGTAAGTAACCCATAGGAAGAATCATGAATAAGGTTATAAAGTGTTACACTATGGGATTGAATAAGAATAGGAGACAATGTGAATATAATGATGTTATACCCCGTACTTTTGCACTTCGAAAGACTTTGGTACCTTGAGAGGTTCTTGAGTTTCTTAAAAAAAATAAAAAATTTCTTAAGCTTCTTAAGTTTCTTGAAATATTCCTAAGTTCTTGAAAGCTTCTTAGAAGTGACCATGTGAGCCGGATAGGCTATAACGTTATCAAACAACTCTAAGGAAAGGAGAATATGATACCCCATGGCAGGGAAGATTGGAAATAAAGTTATAGGAATCCGGAAGGAATTGGAGGCCAAGTAGTGAGTCGTAGGACCCGAATTACTTGTGTAAGCTATTAATTTAGATGTGTTACATACGTAAGCTACCAACTTAGAAATTTTACATACTTAAGCTACTTGACTATGTACCAAGCTTACGTAGCAAGGATTACATAGATTCGTAAAAGAAGATGAGATTACGAACCCACGAGGGGGAAAAGAAGGTAAAACGTGCCAGCATGAGAGAGTGCCATGTGTAAGAATGAGAGGGTGCCATATGGAAATAGCTGGAGCAAAGGTGGTGGACCTCACATGCCATGTGGCAGCTCGTGATTGGAGGAAAGGGATATGTTAGCACAATAGGGGCTTGACACGTGTCACCACTTAGGGGTTGACACATGTCACCCCTAGGGTGGCCTATATATATGTGTCTTTTATGATCATTCTTATCCAAACAGCCATTCTTTCTACAAAGTTCTAGAGAAAGAAAGGAAGAGAAGAAACTAGAGAGGTAGAGAGAGAAGGCCACAAATTTGGAGAGGAAAAAGGTAAGTTTTCCGATTTTGTTCTGTGAATTAATTATCTAGGGTATACCATGATTTTATAAAGGTATTGTTTACGTAAATATATGGTTTGGATCACCCCCAAAATGTTAACAAATAGCCCCGAAGTTTCAGCTGCGCTAAAGGAAATTTCAAGGCTAGTTCTGGCAAGTTTTGGCGAGTTTTGGGTAAGGTAAACTTTTCCCTTTCAAATTGGAGTTTATGATGTTTATATGAGGTATATTAAATGTCTTTAATAAGGTTTTAAGTGGAAAAATTGTATAAGGATGGTTGATATTAGAAACAAACTAAATTGAAGTGGTTATAGCTAAATCGAAGTCGAGAAGTGGGTTGTCGTTGTGGTGTTGCGGGTGCAACTAGTTGGGTTGCGTGTTGAAGGGATTTTTAAAGTGTTTTAAAAAGGGTATGGATTCTTCTGGTTTCAGCCACACGATCCTCCATTTGGTATGGTTAAAGATTTTGTGAAATAAACATATAAAATCTCTTTTTTGATATCATAGTTTTGAGCTAGTGGGTTGGAGTTGTATTGAGTAATATTGAAGTAATTTACTTGTATATATGCTTCTGGTTGTTATTGTTGGTATGGTTGTTGACATGGTGGCCGAGTTGAAATCTCAAGGATGTTGAAGTTATACGGGATATGCTGCCCGATTTTTGGTAACTTAGGAACTATTAATGAACTAGTCGAGGGAAATAGATAAAGAAATGACCTCTATGAAGACTTGGTTGTAGAGTTGGAATTGGAAAGTGAAAGGTCATTAACCATAGTATTACTTTCATGTTAAATAGGTTCAAGAGATGATGAGGCGAACGTATTAGGAGTAATCCATAAGAGGTATGTAAAGCTAACTGTTCCTTCTTTTGGCATGTCTTTGGCATAAGTATGTAAAGCTAACCATTCCTTCTTTTGGCATATCTTTGGCATAAGTATATAAAGCTAACCGTTCCTTCTTTTAGCATGTCTTTGGCATAGGTATGTAAAGCTAACCGTTCTTTCTCTTGGCATGCTTTGACATAAGTATATAAAGCTAATCTTCCTTTTTAGCATAGTTTTTATGAAACAAGTATATGCCTTTTATATAATTCCAAGGAAGTTCCTATTCATAGAGCCACTAGGAAGTCCAGCTTCTTGATTTTCCAAAGGATATTTTATCTTGCCTATATACGTGTATATGATTCCAAAAGTTCTATTTGGATATAACTCGTAGTGATATTAAAAAGGTACTTGATACGACTCTTGTCTTGGTTTTTGAATAATAACTCATTTTGTTAACTCCATAGAGTCTCAAACATGATTTAAAGTACATTTAGTTTCTCACTACTCTACTCGTGGATGCGTCAATACTTCCTTCACTGAGCTCGGGTTAGGTTTTGTTATCGTGCTTACTTCTCTGCATTGTTCTCCATGCCCCGACATAAAGGGGTAGGTACGCCTTGTACATGGGTTTGATTTGTGGAGTTATGATATGTCATGTACACATATGATGTGATATGATCTGTTAAGGAGATATTCCTTACTCTGGAGTTATGATATGCTGTGGCGCTAGTGATGGGGCAGGGACCATGATTTATTTACCGAGTCCCATAATGGGGCCAGATATGACATATGTTTTTCTACATACATTATCTATGGTTATGAAAAGCGTTTTGATATTCTGGATATTTTGCTCATTTTTGCACCTTCTGTTCTGGTAATGGCTTACCTATTACAGTTCATGCTTTACATACTTGGTACATTATCTGTACTGACTCTCTTTTCTTCGGGGGATGTATTACATACCCATAGGTACAGACGCTCGATTTGCTGATCTGTTCGCTTAGGACATCCACCTTGTTGGTTGGCAGTGCTCCCTTTTCCGGAGCCCTATTTTGGTACTAACTTTTCTGTTGTACATTTGTACATGTTGGTTAAGAGTATGATAGGGCCCTGTCCCATCATATGGCTAGGCTATCATTCTGTAGAGTTCTGTAGACTTGTGATGTGGGTTATGTATATATGTTTTGGGCTTTGTGTTCTATGATGGCCTTAATGGCCCTCTTATGCTATATCTATTCTCATGCACTTTCTAGCGACTCTTATTTGATTTTTACTTTTGTCTATTCTACTGACACGCTAAGTAGGGATAAGAGTACATATGGGTGCCTAACTCGGGCATCAGTCACGGCCTACAGAGTTGGATCGTAAAAAATAAGGATCGTTATGAAAATAAGTAAAGCCTAGTGGAGAAGTGACTAAAGGATATGATGTGAATTGTGGGAAACAGAAAACCAAATAGAAAATGAATAAAAAAGACTTACAAAGTTCTAGGGACAGTTCAAAATAAAAATTCAAGTGGTACCGAAAGTGAAGGTGAGCAACAAAACAAAATGAATGCCACAAATGACTAGTATGATAAGAACGAATAGAGATGAACGGAATATGTTTTGAAAACGAGAAAGGAGTTATGTAAAAGATGTGTTTTTCGAAGGATATAGGGGTAGCATGAAATTCCTCATGCACAAAGTAAACGATGGACATAAATTGGAGAAATAAAAGGAATACTAAAGGAAGCACTCAAGATAGACATAATTAATTAATTATTAGTATGGGACAAAAGGGATATAAATAGCTACGAACTGAAGGTGTAGTATGACGAAAAGGTGATAAGACAAGACCACTATTAAAATGAATTTGATATGATTTTGAGTAAGATTAGAAGTTAGCATTGGGTATATGACAAGGGTGAAAGCGTATGAGGCATAAAGGAGTATTGTGAATATGTGACTTCACCTCGAAAAAATGTGAGATCCTTAGAGGGTATGGAATGTAGATTTGCGAAATAACGCTTGTATTATGAGTTTATTAGAGGAACATGTGATATCTATTGGGATAAAGATAGTGTTATAAGAAAGCTTGGAACACTTATCATCAGAATATTAGTTCTACCGAATGGAGAATTTGAAACGAGTATAAGCACTAGCTAATTATTGATTGGAATAAATGGAATGTGGCTTTGGATAAATTGCTACATTAATTATATTACTCGAGTACCAATCATCAGGTGAGATTTTTTACTATATATCAGGAGTTCTCATCACCTCATGATTGTGTTAAGATTTTGTACATGGGTAATCTAAGTTATAAATGATATAAAGGAATACATGGATATGGTGCAGTATACCAAATGAAATACATTGGAAAAGAATCATATGAATTTGAAATTTGAAATGGGAGCATAGAGTAGAATATAAACAGATAATGATGTGGGTACACCCTAAAAGGGGGGAGGCGGGTAAGAGAAATACAAGTGTAAGATAAAATCAATTGACGCTGCAACACGTTAAGATGAACAATTAAACTTCAAGTGAGATCCCATGCTGGAACAAGTTAGTAAGAGTTGAAAGCCAGCAATAAATGGGTAGAAGCCAAAATGATATTTTAGACAGTGCTGAGAATTATGGGTAAAGATTTTGGATAATATGACATCAGAAGGTGGATGCTCATAAAAAGGATGACTACGACAAGAGAATAGTAAAGAGTAACTTAAAGATATTATAAAGTATAGCAAGGCTATAGGGGATAAGAGGCTAAGATGTTGGTAACGAAGTTATTGGCTAATGATATAGTGACATGCTAGTAGAAAAGAAGAAAGGATAGGAAATCTCTCCTATGGTAGAATAGGAGAAAATTTAATGTTAAGTAAAGGAAGGGAAACAAGTATGACAAAATAGACAGTAAGTGAGTGTTAGTACAATAAGATGTGTAGAGCAGAATAAGCCAGGAGAAGGAAAGACTATGATTAGAATTGAATGCACTATGTGCAAATTGTACAAGAATAGTTATGCAACCTACGAGTATTGGTATGCTAAGGGTGAGATCAAGTGATTACTTGATAAAAAGAATAAGAATTTAGTAACAACAATGTGATTGCAATATTTTAGATACATCAAAGAAAAATATAAAATGGTTTGAGGTAAAACTATAGAGAGATAATTAGTACTGAGGGCAAAAGCCATAATTGGAGCCTTGATATCAACTGAAAGACGTAAGAAAAAATATAGGGTCTGCATAAAGACTAGTGTGGCGACGTTAAGATATCTTCTGGGATGATTTAAGCACCTACACATATTCGTGTAAAGATTACAATAAGATGCGTGGAAGGAGAACTAAGAGCAAATTTGAGTAAAGGGGCAATAGAAAAGTTTGAGTTAAAAATAGATAAACGACTCAAGATAATATGTCTAAAGTATTGGCAGTTAGAGTAAAGGAAACTACGAAATGACTTAACTGAGACAATAAGAACAAGAGGGTTACCGATTATTGAATGACGATAAGGTCATAATATGAGATAACTCTAGTGCTAATTGATAGCCAACCCAAAAATTGAGATCATGAAGTAAAAGCAAATGATAGGTTAAGACCTTTAAGACAAAGTCAGAAAGTGATACATGATGCCGAAGATTCCAGAATACTGACTGTCACAACGGAGTAAAGAAAGAATATTAGAGTACAAAAATGTTACCCCCTATGAAATTTAGTTTTACTCGTAGAACCTATAAAGGTTTCACAGGTTATCAGAGGCATGCGATACTCCAGGGATATTAAAGTCTAAACCAACAAGGGGCGTCTACACATTATAAAAATCTCTTTTAAAGATTGAGAGGGAAGATAAAATAAATGATACCTTGAGGGGATAACTATAAGAGAAGCACAAGAAGAAAGTAAGATTTCAGTGGAAGAGCAATACAACTGACAACGGACTGTGAAGTAAAGAGAAGAGTCAAGATAATGAAATGAAGTTATTATCTCGAGAAGCAACAAAAAGAGGAAGTATTACAAGAATGACTATGTAAAGACTTGGAATGTGTTATAATAAACTAAAGCGAGTCGAAAAATGGAGGAGGTATGTGAAAGGCATAACTAACTAAGAGAACACTTGAGAAAAATATTGGGAATTCAGAATCAATTCAACATTCGAGAACGAATGGTCTAAAGGGGAGAAGGATGTTATACCCCGTATGTTTACACGTTAAATTATTTGCAAGCAAGTTGACTTAAATTAAAGACGGTGTTTTATTCAGTATTTTTTTGCATCAGACTATTAGTGAGCTAATGGACATAAATTCAAGGACTTTTAATTTTGAATTTTAAATGGCTCGACTTGGTTTTAAATTTTAATCAGTGTGGAAATATGAATTGATATTAGGGATTAATTAACCATGGTTGGATTATTATGTGGGGATTTGAGATTAATTAAGATGAATTAAGCTAATAGTGGGATGAAAAGTGGCCCCCACTCCACATGGCCAAATCTGATTGGCCCATGATTTAGTAGGGGACATGTAGTCACCTTGGGCAGCCCATATGTCTTCTTTTTGACCAACGTTTCATCCCAAAAATATTTTCCAACTTTAGAACATTCAAGAGAAGAGAGAAGCTCTCATCTTCTCCAAATAGAGAAAAAGAGAGGCTCGACCATGGATGACCATGGAGAAGCTCCAAGCTTGGTGATTATTCAAGTTCATGGAATAAAGGATGAAGTCTTTAGGGATGCAAAAACTTTGTAAAACAATCCCTCAATCTTCCAAGTAAATTGGGTCCTTATAGCTTAAGGTAAGATTCCATTTGTTCCTTACCTTGGAGGTAATTTAAACTTGTATAAGTTGGTAAATGTGTGGTGAATGTATGAAATTATGGGTGTTGATATTGAGTCATGGTGAAGGATGTTGGGGGGCTGTTTGGTGTAGAAAATGGTCAATTAATTTTGCTTAGTAGTTTGATTGTTATGGATATGGATTTTGTGATGAGAATGAAGGTAGTTACTGGTTAAAGTTGAAGCTAAATTTATTGTGGGCTGTTGTAAGGATTTTAGTGATAATAATGTAGTTTACTTTCATATGAATAAGTGCTTATTTTATGTCTCATGAAAATTTGATGAAAAGATAGTATGAAATAAGGTGTAAAAATCGTATGTGGGTTCCTTAGTGTGACCACAAATATTTACAAGGTTTCGAGCATCCTTATGTTATTAATTAGGGGTTGTTTAAATATGTTGTTGTTGTTCTTGTTGAGCTTGAAAGATTAAGGATAATTAAGATTATACGTTATGTTGTATGTTTGGGTTGTTGTAGGAATGTTCCGATGAAAATTTTATGACTATGGATCATTAAAGATAACTTTAAGAGGTAGTAGTTGTATGTGGATTTGAATTGTTGTTGAATGTTATAACTGTGGGCTGCCTTAATATAGAAATAATGTTATAATAAAGATATTAATTTGTATTAAATAGAATTGGAAGTAAGAAAAATCCATGATTAGTGTTGGTGTTGAAATGGACAAAATTGGAGTTACTTGAACTAGATTGGGTTGATTGTTGTTATTGGTATTGTTGTTATGGATTATGTGTTCAAAGTGAAGAAATTGTATATGTTAATGTTAAATCTCCATTTGGGCCGTATTGGGATGTTCTTATCAAACAATGGTGGATTAATGTCGAGTAATGTTGTGGTTATTATTGTGGCTGATTACATAATGAAAATGAAAGCATTCAACATGTCAAGTTGGAGTTGTAATTGATTTAAGGGATGCTTGTAGCGTGTGGCTGCTTTTGTTGAATTGAAGGATTAAGTGTAGTTATGATTATGCATTGTATGGTTAATTGTTGGGCTATTATAAATTATTTTGATAAGGTGTGGTGTCTTCAACCTATTAGGAATAATCCGATAGCATCGTAGTTGTCATGTTGATAATTAACGAAAGTTGAATATTATGTGGGCTTTTCTGAGTATTCTTGAATCTCATTTTGGCTAGTTTTGATATGATATTTTATTGTGTGATTGTTAATGTTGCTTTGTTATTTTATGGCTGATTTGGAGACGAAGAGAGTGAGCATTATATGGGAGGTTCTGTCCAATTTGTTTTCTAGAACTAACCTACTAATGATGAAGTATGTTTTATGCCTTTCCATAGCCTAACCATAGTGCTTAACGTATTAATATAGGTTGAGACCCTATGGGGCAGCATATACATGTTGTGTGTGGATAAACGCTAAAGGTATGTAAAACCTATCCCTTCTTTCTTTTGGGCATGTCTTAGATATAAGTGAAGAATGATATGTATATGAAAATTGGGGTAATTCTATTCATAAATGTCGAGTGTAATTCACGATCCTTATTTACTTCTTGATGTTAGAACTCTTACAATATTTGAGCTATTGCCTCTCAAGTCTTTTATACGTTGGAAAGTAATTAGTATGTAAAGCTAACCTTTCTTTCTTTTGGCTTGATGATATGAAACTAATGGGCGGAGAATTTATAAATTCTAAAGAAGCTCTTATTCTTAGATACACTAGGATGGCTAATGTTCTTGATTTCTAGAAATTATATCATTATGTCTTGATACATGTGTATGATTCTAGCCGTCCTAGTTTGGTATAATGTATAGTTTGGTATAGTGTATATTTTTGTATAATTCATAATGACATTCGAAGGGTGCTTAAAATGACTACTGTCTTGATTTTCAAATGATGATTCATTTTGATTTTTCTATTGAGTGTCAGATGATGATCTAATTGTAGAAGGTTTCTAATGATACCTTATTCGTGCATATTGTTATTGTGCTATCCACTGATTCCTATGATAGGCTGGGTACATTATCATGTATGGATTGCACTACATTATTCACTGAGTCCTTTACTAGAGGGTCGAGTACGGTATATGATGATATGGTTATGGCACTGAGTCTATAATAGGATGGGTATGGTATATGTGTACACAACTTTATCCACCGAGTCCCTTACTAGAGGTCTGGGTATGGTATATGTATATAATGATATGATGATACGACTTTATTCACCGAGTCCCATAATGGGCTGGGTACGACATATGACAATAATATGTATGACTTCGTTTATAAGATACAAGTATAGTGATTTCTTGATTTACATGCTTGTCTCCTGAATATCTACTTTATATATGATCCCCTTTATGGTATTTTATGCTTTATTTTCTCAGTACATATATCATATTGACCCCCTCTCTCTGGGGGCTCGTTTCATGTCCGCAGGTACAGATACTTATTCGAGGATCCTCCAGCATAGGATTTCCTCTCAGCTATTTTAGAGTGCTCCATTGTCCTAGAGCTTAGACTTTTCGTACCGTCCCTTTGATGTATATATTTTTTTATCTAGGGGTACGACGGGGCCCTGCCCTTTTATATGCTATTGTTGATATTGTTAGAGGTCTGTAGACATATATGTGGGTTGTATATAGATGCTATCGTTTTGTGCTAGTACGACTTATGTTTTGGGACATTTCCATTTATAGTGGCAGCCTTGTTGGCTTACGTACTATATTATCTTTGATGTTAGAACTCCTTAGAAGACAGGTTGCATTAATATATAAATATGGGACAGATTTGAGATGACATTCTATTTCCTTAAGTCCTATATCAAGTTTTGTTGCGAAATGATTATAGATAATAAGGATGTATACGAGTGTCCAGTTCGGGCACTAGTCATGGCCCACGGGGTTGGGTCGTGAAAATAGGAATATATGTGAGCCACTTTTATAACGAGTGATATATCAACTTTAAATAACAAAGTTGAAGAATATATCAAGCCATTTCCCAATTTTAAATAAAATGATCAAATCCAAAATTAATTGAGAAATTTTTGGAGTCTAATATTTAGTTAGTGCGTAATAGGGCCGAGGAGTTTAGCCAGACCTAAAGTTGACTTTGGTCAACTTTTGGAGAATTAGTTGTTATATGAGAATTTCGTCAGTGTCGTTGACTTCGTGTAAGATCCTGTAAATATGAAAGGTCCTAAATCAAGGAACCAAGGATGAATTCTTAGAAAGTTGTAGAATCTGGCACCAAGAGCCGACTATAGAAGCCATCACGGGCCATGGTAAGAACCACGGACAATGGTGAGCAACCGTGGTAGATATTTAGAAACTCAGCACTTGCAGGGAAGGAACCACGAAGGAGGGCCACGGACCGTGGTGAGCACCACAGACTATGAAGCCCTCCATGGTGAGCCCTCCCCAAGACCCTCAGGAATCTTTCCAAGGAATTGTCATAGGATGACTACCATGGATCATGGAACCCTCTATGGACCGTGGTGTATTCTTATGGTGGACACCCTGCAAGTTCACCTACAGGACCTGCACCACAACCACCTTTCACGACCTGTAATGCCCTTCACGGATCGTGAAGAGGTCCCGTGGTGAAACTTCAGAGACTACCCTACAGGCCCATTTCCAAGATATTTCTAAGTCCCTTACCACGGAACCCCACCATGGACCATGGTGAGCACTATGGACAGTGAAGGGTTTCTATGATATCCAGTACGGCCAGATTTTAAAAAAGGGCATTTTAGTCTTTTTCTGAATTTTAATCCTAAATAGTGTAGTTTTGGAGGCTGAATCCTTCTATCTAAAGACCCTTAAACCTCTAAAACCTTCATTATCCATACTTAGACTCAATACACTGAAATCTCCTTCTCTTAAACTCTCCCAAGGACTCCAAGGCAAAGCTAGGGTTTCTATTCAAGGTATTTCAAGTCTCCCTTCCTACTCAAGTTTTCATAGGAATTTTTGTGTCTCAAAGGTATGTGAATTTCCATCCATGAGTCCTTCCACCCATGGAACCCAAGAGTTCTTCTCAACTTGATACTTCAACTCTAATGATGAATTTTCATGGGCTTTTTATAATGACTCTAAATGCATAAATTATGATGTATTTTAAGTTTATTTACATATATTGATGTATATTGACTCTTAATTTCATCAAATGAATGATTTGCTAAAGTGCCTATATGAAGGGTTGAAAAGGGTTTTAAGGCATATATGGTGGGTTTTTTTAAGTTGTGTATTTTGATCCATACCCATCACTCTCATGCATGCATGCATTGTTTAATTGCATTACAAGGTTTGTATGAAATGAACCCACCCAATTTCCTTATCTTAAAGTAAAGTTGAAATGAAAGGTTGACTCTAAATGAATGATATGAAGCAAATGTTTATGTAATGGGAGTCTTCTGAAATGATTGATTGATGAAAATGGCTTCTTAGCCAAAGTAAGGTTTCAATATGAAAGGACAATTCTTGCATTGAATTAAATGAAAGGTTTTAATTAGCTATTCCACCGAATGATGATTTAATGTCAAAGGTATATAAATGCTTATGCTATTATGATGTTTAAACGATATTCTGTGGGATTGACCTAGCACTGAATGTATCATGTATATGGGGACTCAACCTAAGGGGTCCTTAAGTAAAGTCTTATGTTACATTAACTATGCACCAATATAGGGGCCTTTGTCAACTATTTTAGACTAGTAGATCCACGATTAGCCATTAAAGTTAGTGTAAAAGAAATGTTTAAAGTTAACGGAGCTCTACATGGCAAGTAGTCTCCCTGTGCCAAAGTAGGAGGTTATGTTGAATTCCATGTAATAGCTCAAATGGTGTTAAATGTTGGTTATGGTTACCTTCCCACAAAATGAATGTTTTAAGGTTTCATATGATGTATCTCATACATGCATTCACTTATGCATATTGCTTATATATGTGACTTGATGTTCGTCATTTTAGCATGCTCACATATCGTGGAAGGCTACTACTACTGGTGAGTTCCCATGATCCGGGAATTATACTCCTACCTCTATAGCTTATGCTGTGTTTAGACTCTTGAATTACTCTTTGGTATCTTTTGAGTTAATCTTGAGGGTGAGCTAGGGACATGTCTTATCCCCCGCCAAGTCTTAATACAGAAGGTATTGTTGGACATAGTAAATGGTGTTATATTGGATTTCACTCTTATTGAATGTGAAATCCCTAGTCCCAATTATATTTCTGCTTATTGTTTATCATTACCGATCAGATCTTAATGAATGCTAAGAGGCTTTGGTGAGGTACCTACGGGTGCTTCATTTGCCGTGTCACGTCTAGGCCCTTGGCTTGAGTCATGACAAACTTGGTATTAGAGCTTGAGGTTTTGAAATGTTCCTTGGAGTCCAACATACCACGTCAATTAAGGTCTTGTTCATGGTTGTGAAGCGCTCCACAACTATGAATAGGAGACTATGAGACATTTAGGAAAGTTTTCACTTCTTTCAAATTCATGTCGTGCCTTAGAGTATCCTAAGCCTTCCTTTAACTAACGACCAATTTTGTGTTCTCTAGATAATGCCTCGAGGAAGAGCACCTCCAAGAGAAAGGGTCGATGATGAGGACCAAACCCCTCTGATTCCCAATGCCCCATATTATGAGGAAGGGGTAACCTATACCGAGTTTTGCAATATCATTACGTTGTTGAATCAAGCTGTAGACAACCAAGGGAATCAAGGTTTCCTCCTCTTCAAGTGCAAAATTTGGCATCTAGGATTCAGGATTTCCAAAGGATGAATCCACCCGAGTTCGATGGTTCCAAAATAGATGAAGACCCTATGGAGTTTATCGATGAGGTGTACCAGATTATGGCTATCTTGGGTGTGCCTCCAAATAAGTAGGCCAAGCTAGTTGCCTATCAACTCAAAGGTTAGGCACGAGTTTAGTAAGAACAATGGGTTGTTGAAAAGGATGAAGAAATGGGGCCTATAGGATGGAAAAAGTTAAAAAGTGCCTTTCTACACCGCTTCTTCCCACTGGAGCTAACATAGGCCAAAATCCAAGAGTTCATCAACCTCCATCAAGGGAGTATGAGTGTGAGGTAGTATTTTCACGAACCGATTCCTCAGGTCATGATGGCGCTTACTATGACCCACCGTAGACAAGCCAACCAATATCTCGAAAATGTGAGTAATGGGATGTCTGGGTAGAGTCTCTTTTATCGATGTGTTGTGCACCACATCTATAAACATGTGGCTATAGGATATTATGGATGTTACTTTTCTTTCATATCTAAGATCGTGCGATAGATCCATATCATAGGAAATGAAATTCCTTATACTAACCTTTGATTTCAGGAGAAGGACAACATCGACAGAAGGAAGTGACTGACGATATTGGAAGTTACAAAGAACATAGGTAAGAAAAGTCACAAAATATATGTTAGGTAAGTTATTGAAGTGCGATTGAAATTTAAAGTTAAAAATTGAAAGGAAAAATAGATAGGAAAGTGTAACAGGTGCTGTTCGAGTTGGACATACGTGGTAAGTCCATCATTTTCATACTGTTGTTGATATTGGCCGCCCTGTGTGGTTGTGATATGATATGATATATATATATATGTTGGTTCTGTGAGGCATTTTTGGTATTTCTTACATGCAGGTTTTGAGATAGTAAGAAATACAGAGGAAACTCTACCTAAATTTTCCTAAAAAAAAGGGAAGAAAGAATGAGATATGAGTTCATAATGTATCTTGGAAGTTAATATCGATAGGATAAATTAATTATGTTGGATTAAAGCTTCAAGAGATACCCTCCATGTTATCCGTAAGGGAAACCATTCTTACTTGGGAAATTTCATTTCAAAAAAGCCTATATGAGCAACAAAGTTTAGAATTCATTTGAATAGACAAAGATACTTTCCAGCCGCATTTTTGCCTTAGAAGAAGCTTATGTTGAAGGGAAAAATATCCGGTAATTAAGTTTTACTTATATTGAAAAGTAAAAAGCACTCAACAATTAGTTTGTGAACTAGATAATTTGTTCATGACTCAAGAATAAACCTGGAGGTAAACCATGTGAATCAAGCACGAAGAAGTTCCGTGGTGCTTATCGGATTCTAGTTTCCTTCTAGTGGTGGTTGGAGAATGCTTCATGGTAACATTTTATTAGTTCTTAACCAACTAATTGGAGATAGAATTTGTGAAAGGAAAACATAAACTTATGGCTATTCAGGATCATGTATTTCGTATGTTGTTAATGAAATATTAGGATGATTCGGAAGGGCTTGTGATACTAAGAGATGATTTTTTAAAAAAAACTGGTAGATCTTGATAGAGTGATATATTAAGGCACCGACTGAATTAATAAGAAGGTATAAATTGTGCTGAGTTATAGTTAAAAGAAGTAATAGTGTGATTAAGACAAGGGCACAGAGGAAAAGAATTGTAATGGATATGTGTATATTACTAAGACAACTTGTGAGATATTACGGATAAGATTGACTAGGAAGGATAAAAGGTTAAGTGCGCTTACTCCTCCGAGTGTAAGTAACCCATAGGAAGAATCATGAATAAGGTTATAAAGTGTTACACTATGGGATTGAATAAGAATAGGAGACAATGTGAATATAATGATGTTATACCCCGTACTTTTGCACTTCGAAAGACTTTGGTACCTTGAGAGGTTCTTGAGTTTCTTAAAAAAAATAAAAAATTTCTTAAGCTTCTTAAGTTTCTTGAAATATTCCTAAGTTCTTGAAAGCTTCTTAGAAGTGACCATGTGATCCGGATAGGCTATAACGTTATCAAACAACTCTAAGGAAAGGAGAATATGATACCCCATGGCAGGGAAGATTGGAAATAAAGTTATAGGAATCCGGAAGGAATTGGAGGCCAAGTAGTGAGTCGTAGGACCCGACTTACTTGTGTAAGCTATTAATTTAGATGTGTTACATACGTAAGCTACCAACTTAGAAATTTTACATACTTAAGCTACTTGACTATGTACCAAGCTTACGTAGCAAGGATTACATAGATTTGTAAAAGAAGATGAGATTACGAACCCACGAGGGGGAAAAGAAGGTAAAACGTGCCAGCATGAGAGAGTGCCATGTGTAAGAATGAGAGGGTGACATATGGAAATAGCTGGAGCAAAGGTGGTGGACCTCACATGCCATGTGGCAGCTCGTGATTGGAGGAAAGGGATATGTTAGCAAAATAGGGGCTTGACACGTGTCACCACTTAGGGGTTGACACATGTCACCCCTAGGGTGGCCTATATATATATGTCTTTTATGATCATTCTTATCCAAACAGCCATTCTTTCTACAGAGTCCAAGAACCATCAGAATTTATGACTGAGGTCAACTCTTCAAGTTATAAAAGCTCCAAAATAGGAAATAGGCCTAAAACCAAAAGAACGATGTCACAACCCAACCCCGTAGGCCACGACTGGGGTCCGATCTAGATCCCCCTGTATACATATCTATCAGCTGTGGTCATATCAAATTATAAACATGCAATGCATATAAATTAAGTGTAGTCCAACCGGACTACAATAATATGATACGTACATGAGAACCCCCATGGGTCATAATATTTCATACATCTGTAGCCTTTTTCATTTGTACATTACATGAAAGGGCATGCAAGCCGACAAGGCTGCCATAACATAATAACACGTACAATATGTCATATAGACCCAACTGAACCAAACTGACATATACAACCCATATATACATGTCTGCAGACCTCTAAATATATAAATGACAACATATGGCGAGACAGGGCCCCCGCTGTACCCCCAAATGGACAAAACAATTTTATACATCAGTGGACAGTAACAAAAACTAGGCCCCAATACAATGGAGCCTCTTCCAGCTAAGCTGCATGGAATCCTAAGCTGACAGACTCCCAAAACCTGTATCTGTACCTGTGGGCATGAACGCAGCCCCCCGAGAAAGGGGGTCAGTACGACATATATACTGAGTATGTAAAACGTAACATAATACACTGGAGGTATATTCAAAATAGAGAAACAGGGGAACAAATTATCAATCGAAGACATGTACCTGTACTCTGTGAATCACAAAAGCATGTATGCTCAATTTATACAATATAGCCGGCCCTTTCAGGGGTTTGGTGAATCACATATGTAGGACCATCATAGGCCCGGCGCCATCACCACCTTATTACAATATATCATCATATATATACATACGTACCCGGCCCTCTAGTGATGGGCTCGGTGAACAATGCAGTGAATTGTGCATGATAACGTACTCGGCCCGGGACTCGGTGAAAAAAGGGTTACAGTATACACGAGTAGAGTCGTGAGTAACTATATACAATTTAAATCATTATCAGAGACTCGACAAAATAAGAAAGTTAAGCTTTTATTTGAGGACCCGAGTAACGGTGTAGTCATCTCCCAATACAATGGAGCCTCTTCCAGCTAAGCTGCATGGAATCCTAAGCTGACAGACTCCCAAAACCTGTATCTGTACCTGTGGGCATGAACGCAGCCCCCCGAGAAAGGGGGTCAGTACGACATATATACTGAGTATGTAAAACGTAACATAATACACTGGAGGTATATTCAAAATAGAGAAACAGGGGAACAAATTATCAAATCGAAGACATGTACCTATACTCTGTGAATCACAAAAGCATGTATGCTCAATTTATACAATATAGCCGGCCCTTTTAGGGGTTTGGTGAATCACATCTGTAGGACCATCATAGGCCCGGCGCCATCACCACCTTATTACAATACATTATCATATATATACATACGTACCCGGCCCTCTAGTGAGGGGCTCGGTGAACAATGCAGTGAATTGTGCATGATAACGTACTCGGCCCGGGACTCGGTGAAAAAAGGGTTACAGTATACACGAGTAGAGTCGTGAGTAACTATATACAATTTAAATCATTATCAGAGACTCGACAAAATAAGAAAGTTAAGCTTTTATTTGAGGACCCGAGTAACGGTGTAGTCATCTCGAGTGTCCTCTAAATGCCATTATGGGTTGTCTCAAAAGTAATCTCGGGGACCCTAGACATGTATTAACATAGGTCCAAATCATTTATGGAATTAAAAACACTTAATCTCGTATAGTCTGTAAGACTTTGAGCCTGTACATTTGGTGCCTCTTTAACAAATAAAAGTTTCCAGGGAAATAGTTCGACTACTATAGGAGTTCAATATTCAGAAGTAAATAAGAGATGTTTAAGAATGGAGTTACCCCGGAGCTCAGATCATATTCAACCTACAACTAAGACAAAGACATGCCCAAAAGAAGAAAGAGAATAAGCTTTATGTAGTCTGTACTTCCCTTCAGGTGATCTTCATATACATATTTCGTACCCGGCCCATCATGGGGCTCAGTGAACCACTATGGCATCATAATATCATTTTTGTACCAAACACATATCAAGGGAAATGAGAGATAGCTGTACGTACTTATATCAAAACATGCCAAGAGAAAGCTTTACATACCTCTTGTGAGTTACTCTTTATACTATTTGCCTCGTCGTCCTTTGAACCTATTCAACATGAAAGTAATACGAATATCAACCAGTCTTAGCTTTCTAGCATCTTAGGTTGCACCTTAGCATTCCTCGAATCTATTTCCTTATCCGTCTCTTCGACTAGTTCTTTAATTAGGTAAGGCGTTAACGAAAATTGGGCAACACCTTCCCTATAATGTGCCCTATCCGAATTTCCAATCAAACCCTTAATAACTACAGCCAACCAAAAAAAACAACTTGCAACATATATATAAGAAATTCACACCAACCTTACACAATACAAACCCAAAACAACTCACTCAAAACTATCAAAACGTAAATTCTGGACAGCTTACTGTTTTACCTTGTCGCTTCATTTCGAAGGGGTAATTGAGGGAAATAGGATTGACGTCCTTCATGAAAGTTATAGACATGTGTATTAGGGTTTCATACAATTTTGAATCACCATACATCAATTCTGTACAAAAAGATATGCCCAAAACACCAACAACAGTCCGTGTAAGATTTCGAAAACCAAAATCTGGGCAGTACCTCCTATACACTTCATCACCCTTTTTCGAGAAGATAAAAGCAAAAATGAATTTTAAAGGCTAAATGAAAGTTATATACCTATGAAATACCTTTCCAAAACATATTGAATTACCTGAAACTAAGCTGTACAAAAGAAGTTATACCAATATTACTAATAACTGTCCCTTCCAAAAACGGGTTTGTTAATTAGTTTTTAATGTTTTCCCTCTTTGTTCTTTCAACTTTCTCTCAAGTTCTAAGCTGAAGAATTAATTCTGTAGACATAGTAAGATATATATATACACCTCCACTTTCTTAGGGAACACCATAGATAATTAATTCATGGAGGAAAAGTGAAGAACTCACCTTTAATTCTTCTAAACCATGCTGCCTTGTTGTTTTGTTCTTCACGTTTTTGTTCCTCTCTTTAGCTGAAGTTTTGGACAACAAATGAAGTACTTAGTCACAATACATGTAGATATATGTTGCCTTAGGGGGTGACACGTGTCAGCCCCTAAGGGTGACACGTGTTCGGCCCCCATTGGGCCAACACATACATACTGCCAATAAGGGGCTACGACGTCACATAGAGTCCACCTCCCCCAAGCAGGTGGGTCACCTACTTGACCCCAAGTAGGTGGGTCACCTGCTTGCTTGAGGTTCTACCACGTGTCGCCTTCCTAGGCTGCCACGTGTCATCGTATCCTCTTCTTCGTGGGTTCATAATCTCATCTTATTTTAAGAGCCTATGTAATCTGTGCTACGCAAGCTTGGTATCTCCTTAAGTAGCTTAGGTATGTAAGACTTCTAAGTTAGTATCTTACATAGGTAATTCGAGTCCTACGACTTATTTCTTGGCCTCCAACTCTTTCCGAATTCTCACGACTCTATTTTCAACCTTCTCTACTATGGGGTATCACATTCTCCCTTCCTTAGAGTCATTTGATAGGGTTGTAGTGTATCCGGCTCACATGATAATGTCTAAGGAACTTATGAGACATTCCAAGTTTAAAAGTATGGGTTGTAACAAACGACCAGGCGACCGAATAGTCAGTGCCAGCAAGTCATAAAAGATTTGGGGTCTCTACAGGAAAGCTCTAAATGACAGAATGAATGCTTAAATTCAAAAATGACCTAGAGGGTCATTACAACATCCACTACTAAAAGAACTTTCATCCGCAAAAGTAATAGTCATGAAGTACCTGAAAGCTCAAATAAGCTATTATACCCCGTACTTTTGTACTTTGGAAGGTTCTTAAGCTTTTTAATCTTCCTAAGTTTCTTGAAAGGCTCTTAAGTTTCTTGAAAGGTTCTTAAGCTTCTTGGGACTCACCATATGAGCCCGATAATCTATAACGCTACCAGACAACTCTGAGGAAGGGAGAATGTGACACCCCATAATAGGGAAGATTGGAAATATGGTTATAAGAATCCGAAAGAAGTTGGAGGCCAAGTAATGAGTCGTAGGACTCAACTTACTTACGTAAGCTACCAAATTGAAAATATTACATTCTTAAGCTACTTGAGTTCATACCAAGCTTACGTAGTAAGGATTACATAGGTTCATAAAGTAAGACGAGATTACGAACCCACGAGAGAGAAAAAAAAGTAACACATGGAAGAAAGAGAGAGTGCCATATGGCAGCAGTTGGAAGTGCCACATGGCAGCAACTAAAGTAAGGGGGTGGACCCTACCTACCGCGTGGTAGCCCATGGTGGGAGGAGAAGGTGTGTTGGCCCTATAAAGGCTTGACATATGTCACCACTTAGGGGATAACACATGTCACCCCCTAAGTTGGCCTATATATATGTTTTATGACTCATTAGTTTCATCTTTATCCTTCAGTTCATGCTTATCAAGAAAATTCTAGAAAAAGAGAGAAGAGAAACCTTAAGCTTGGGAGAAGGAGCCACTGATTTGGAGCCAAAATGGTGAGCTCTCCGATTTCGTTCTGTGAATGAATTATATAGGGTATACCACAAAGGTATGAAGGTGTTATTAATGTCAATTTATAGTCTGTAGAAGCACCAAAAGGATAACAGACAGCCACAAAGTTTTAGCCGCGCTAAAAGAGCTTCTGAGGCGAGTTTTGATGAGTTTTGGGCAAGGTAAGGATTTCCCTTTCAAATCGGAGTTTATGATGTTGTTATGAAGTATAATACATGTCTTGAATTAGGCTGTAAGTGGAAAAAATATATAAGGATGCTTGAAGTTAGAAACAAACTAAATTGAAGTCATTAGAGTTACATAAAAGTTGAGTAGTGTGTTATGATTGTGCTGATGTGGTTGTATCTGGGTTGGTTGTGTGTTGAAGGGATGGAAAGTGGTATAACAAGGGTGTGGGTACTTCTGGTTGCAGCCACACGACCCTCCATTTTGTATGGTTAAAGGTTTTACGAAACAAAGATTAAAAACTCTATTTTGGTATTGTAGTTTTGAGCGACTTGGTTGGAGTTTGTATTGTGTAATGTTGAAGTGATTCACTTGTATATATAGCTGCTAGTTGTTGTTGGTAATATGGCTGCCAAGATTAGAATTGGGATAGGGCAAGTTACAGGGGAAATGCTGCCCGATTTCCGCAACTTCGAAACTAATAATAAATTAGTCGAGGGAAATGGATAAGGAAATAATTCCTATGGATACTTGGTTGTAGAGTTGGAAATTGGAAAGTAAAAGGTTATTACCCTTAGGATTTGTTTCTTGTTAAATAGGTTTAAAAGACAACAAGGCAAACGTGCCTAAGGGTAATCCATAAGAGGTATGTGAAGCTACCTTCTTTCTCTTGGCATATTTTTGGCATAAGTATGTAAAGCTACCCTTCTTCTCTCTTGATATGTTTTTGACATAAGTTATGATGTTATGATGAAATGTTTATGGTACCGAGTCCTTTGATGGGCCAAGTATGATATATGTTACTATATAAGGATCGGACCGAACGTTCCGCGGCATATGTTACTATCTAAGGATTGGGCTGAATGTTCCTCGACATATGTTACTATCTAGGGATCAGGGCGAACGTTCCTCGGCATATGTTACTATCTAAGGATAGGGCCGTAAGTTCCATGGCATATATGTATGTGACGACTACATGAGGGAAAATAGAGAGTATGCAAAAGCAGTTCCTTCCTTCTTTTGGCATATCTTAGAATTAAGTAAGGATTAATATGAGCTTTGGGGGTAATTCCATTCATAAGTCTTGAGGGTGATTCATGAATCCTGTTCTTAGAGATTCTCCGATAATTAATGTTTTTTACTTTTATAAGTTATTTTGTATCATCTTGATTCACGCCTATGGTTTCTAAGGCTCTTTTGATATAACCAATAGTGCTATTTGAGGGATGACTAATATGACTATCGTCCTAATTTTCAAATGACAATTCATTTTTATTACTTCATTGAGTCTTGGATAATATTTTAAATTGCATATGGTTACTCACTATTCTACTCGTGTATACTATAACCCTTCTTATCACCGAGTCTCGATCTGGGTATGTAATTGTGCGCAGTTCACTACAATATCCATCGAGTCCCTCACTAAAGGGCCGGGTATGCTATATGAGGACATGATAATGCAATGACATTAATAACTCACTGAGTCCCTCACTAAAAGGCCGAGTATGCTATATGAGAACATGATAATGCAATGACATGAATAACTCACTGAGTCCCTTACTAGAGAACTGGTATGTATGTATATATATATATGTATGATGATGTGATGTGATAAGGTGATGATGGCGCCGAGCCCTATGATGGTCCTGCAGATATGATTCACTGAGTTTCGGAAAGGGCCGCCTATATGGTATTCTATAAGAATGCATTTGTTTTGTATGATTCACCAGTGCAGGTACAGTGGTTCCTTAAGTAACACCGACATCTCCTGACTCTCTATTTCAGAAATGCTCCCAGTTATGCTATGTTATTCTTTACATACTCAATACATATGTCGTACTAACCCCCTTTCTCGGAGGGGCTGCGTTTTATGCCTGCAGGTACAGATACACACTTTGGGGATCCGCCAGTATAGGATTCCCACTCAGTAATTTAGAAGTGCTCCATTGTGTCGGAGCCTAGATTTTGGTACTAATTCTCTATGTATATATTTATTTGTTTATGGGTACAGCGGGGGCCATGTCCCACCTTATGTTACTGTTCTTACTCTTAGAGGTCGGTGGATATGTATGTAGATTGTATATGTATGTATGTGCAGTTGTGCCTATAAGATATATGTTTTGGGACGTCCCTTTTGTCATGACAGCCTTGTCGGCTCACGCGGGTTTTATTATGGGACGATCCTATACGTTATGATAGCCTCGTCTGCTTATATATTATTATGCCTGTTAATACATTATAACTCAAATAGGGGACATGTTTACTTATAGTTAGCAGGGGTATATGCGAGTGTCTAGTTCGGGCACCCATCACGGCCTACGGGGTTGGGTCGTGATAGAAATGGTATCAGAGCGGTACTTCCTTGGAATGTCCACAGACCGTGTCTAGTAGAGTCTTATTTATCGGTGTGTTATTCACCACATATATAAACAGGAGGATACATGACAGTTAAGATGTTATCTTTCTTTCTTATCTTAGATCGGGCGATAGAGCTGTTCTATTAGGATAATCCCTCTCTAACGGACTACTAGGTGTACGGTAATACCTCTAAGAAAAGCTTGTTTCTGACCTCCTTTCTTGCAGATGGGTACAGGCTGAGGTGAAAAATGAAATGGCCAGCTCTTGATAGTGGATGGGATGTAGAAAAGGCCCCCAGGGTACTTATGGGACCCCAGCCTCCAGGACCAAGCAGGAGAAGTCCCAATTACTCAATTGAGACCGATCCTTCAAAAGACCCTGATTATGCTATTAAGACCGATCCTTCAGAAGAACCCGATTATGCTATTGAGACCGATCCCTCAGAGGGCCCAATGATGAATTCCCTAGAGCATTTGATGACTAGGGAAGTGGTTCCAAAAGCCACGCCAGCGATTCTTATGACAGATCACTATGTCAGGCCGACTTCTAGGGTAAGTGTTACGGCATATTCAAGCCCTTTATCTTAGTCTTCGGTAAACTAGTGGTTACCTGGTTATCTATGTCTTCTGGATTCAATTGAGGAAGATAACTAGGGGAAGACAAGTAGATGGAAAACAGATAAAGAAGGGGAGCACACTTCACCTCCCAGGTCACCGAGTCAAACTAGGGACTGATCGGTCACAGGTACAGGGGAGTGATAAGTAGAGTTTTTGCTGGCTATATGGGGCAATTTGTCATTTTTTTTGGCCTAATGTAGGAAGCCTTGTGCGGCTGGGATATGAGATGCTATAAACATATATGTATATTGGCCCTGTGAGGCATTATGGCTATGATATGATATGATATGGATGTATATATATACGTCAGCCTTGCATGGCATTGTTGGTATTTCCTGAGTGCAGGTTTGGGATAGTAAGGAATATAGAGGAAACTCTGCCGAAATTTTCTAAAAAAAAAGAATGAACTATAAGTTTATCGTATGGCTTGGAAGTTGATACCGAGTACCCTTATTATGATGAACTAAAGTTGTAGGGGTACCCTACGTATTGTTGGTAAGGGGCCCTTATGTTTACTTAGGAAGTTTTAGGTTGGAGGAAAACTCCTGTTGGAGGGAGAGGTGTCTAACAATTAAGTTCCACTTTGGTGGGAAAGTACAAAACCCTCAACCATTAGTGGTGAACTAGATAAGTTATTCACGACTCAAGAATGAACCTAGAGGGAAACCATATGAGTTAGGCACTAAACAGTATAGTGGTACTTATTGGATCTTAATTTCCTTCTGGTAGTGGTTAGAGGATGCTTTATGGTAACCTTTTATTGGTTATTAAGTGACTAAAATAACTTGTGGATGGAAGACATGAACTTATGAGCTATCTAGAATCATGTGCTTCATATATTGGATAGCATACTAGAAGGATTTAGAAGGGTTGGTGATACCAAGGAATGATTTTCCACAGGGATATAGGGGTAACATGAAATTCCTTGGGCACAAAATGGCCATGGATGGAAAGAATAGAAGGACTACTGCATGGAGCACTCAAGATAGATGTGATCAATTAAGTACGAGTATCAAACGAAAAAAGGAATAGATAGCTACGAACTGAAAGTGTAGTATGAAAAGGCGAGAAGATAAGACCATTATTAAAGAAAAATTGACATGAGACTGAGAAGAATTGGAAGTTAACCTCAGGTACCTAACAAGGATAAAATCTTAGGAGATATAAAGAAGTATTTTGGATATGTGATTCCGTTGTGGAAAATGTAAAGACCTCTCAAGGATGAGGGAGGTAGCTCTGCAAAACCATTGATGCATTTCGAGTCCATTAAGAGGGACAAGTGGTATCCACTAGGATGAAGATAGTGTTATAGCAGAGCTAGAAACATGGGTCACTGGAGTACAAGTACTTCCGAATGGAGAAGTTGAAATGATTATGAGCGCTAGCTAATCAATGGTGGGGAAGAAAAGAATGTGGCTCTGGATAAACTACTATATTAATTATATGAATTGAGTACCAGTACTTGGACTAGATTGGGTACTTGTTATCGAGAATTCTAAGCACCCCATAGTTTTATTAAGGGTTCTTACAGAGGCAACCTAAAGTATAGATGATCTAACAGAAGGTGTAGATATGGTTCAGTATATCAAATGTGTTGGAACATAATCATATGGGTATGGACAATTGTAAATAAATAGAGGATGACATGGGTACACCCTAAAGGGGGAGGGGGAAAGTGGACAAGAGAAATACAAGTGTGAGACGAAGTCAACTGACACTATCATATGTTAACGAGAACGTTTAAACTTTAAGCGAAATCCCATGCTGGCACGAGTTAGCAAGGGCTAAAGGCCAATAATAAATAAATTGAAGCCATGATATCTGAGACCGTGCGCAGAACCATTAGTAGAGACCCTAATGGATGGGTGGATAAAAAAATGGGTTAACACAATAACAGAGTAAGATTGAGCGATCTAAGGACCATATAAAGGGTAGTATAGCCATGGTTGAGTAAAGATTAAGATATAGCAACAGAGTTATTGGCCGCTGAGATTTGACATACAAGTAGCAAGGAGAAAGAATAGAAAATCTCCTACGGTAGGGAATGAGGAGACTAAGGAGTACCCGAAGGAAGGAAAAGAAAGGGGTAGGATAGAATAGCGTTAGCGCGAGCAAGTTCTAGTGTGAAGGTAATATGTAAAGCAAGATGGACCAGGAAATGAAAAGACTGCGTCTACCTCATACCAATTGTATAAAAATAGTTGTACAACCTATGAATATATATATACAACATAAGACCAAGTGGAGGAGTACATGAGGAAAAAAAGGTTAAGATATTTTGGATACGTTACAGAGAAATGAAAAAAGAAGTTAAATCAAATGACCAAAAAGGAAATGGTCATGGTTGAACTAAACATCTACCCCAATATCGATTATAAGATAAAAAAGGAGAGGGCAAAGTAGAACCTGAAGACTAGCGAGACAATGCTAATGTAAATCTTGGGCTAAGTTGAGTGCCTTCGCACATTGTTGCAAGAATTGCAATATAACGTGTGATAGAAAAGTCGGAGCCAAATCTGAGGAAAAGGACCATGGAAGAATCTGAACTAATGATGAAGCAACGACACGAGATTATGTACCTAGAGTTTTATAAGTAGGGTTAAGAGAGTTGTAAAAAGGGCTTAAGCAAAATGAGCAAGAGTAACTGGTTACTAACAAATGGCGCACTGATATGCCAAAGTTCTACAACACTATACTAGTAGTGATAGACAAAATACAGAATGGCTATGAAGGTCATTGTGTGAGGGAACTTCAGCACCACTTGGTAGCCAACTCTGATAGGAAAAAAGCAAAACCCAAAAGGTAAGGGTACCAGTTGATGTCATCTAAAGAAGGCGAGAAGTAATACATGAGGTTGAAGATTCCACAATACGACCTTGGCTATAAGACTCATTTTGCACTCCATGAATGGATGATTTTATATGGAATGTCACCCGCAGATTAATAATATCATCCCATGTTCCTTCAATCAAGGACTACCTATTCAATCGAGATTGTGTGAAATTATAGATCAATAGAATGGTGAGACTTTACAAATTTCCCATAGCTATTGTCTCAGATGATGGAGCCCGAGTTACAGCTAACTACTGAAGATCATCCCACAAAGAGATTGGGAAGACAGATAGGTCTTCGTACACCATTGTACCCTTATATCGATGGACTGACTAAGTTTACTAGCTAAACACTAGAAGATAGATTGTGTGCCTCTACAGTTGACTCTAAAGGTAGCTCAGATGATTTCCTACTATCTGTCAAGATTACTTACGATTTTAAATATCATTCCAGTTTCCAGACGGCCCCGTATAAGACTTTGTATGGAAGAATGTGTATGTCACCATTGGTTAGTATGGTATTGGAAAAATATGACTAATAGGCCCAAGCATGGTTTAATAAGCAGGAGAGGAGGTAAAACTTATTCAGGAGAGATTATTAGTTACCTAGAGTCAATAGAAGTCATATCCAGACAATCGATGTCGACCTTTGGAATTTTAAGTGGGCGATTGGGTGTTTTTAAAGGTGTCGCCCATGAAATGAGTAATGAGATTCAACAAGAAGGGGAAGCTAAGCCCGAGATCCTTACCAGATCCTTCACCAAATAGGCAAGGTTGCCTATGAGCTAGACCTACAGGCAGATCTGGAAGTAGTACATCTAGTCTTCCATGTATCAATGCTTCTCAAGTGCGTTGGTGATCTATCTTGAGTATATCCCATAGATGATATACACGTTACAGAAGAGTTATCCTATGAAGAGAAACCTATCGCCATCCTGGATTGGCAGATTAGAAGATTGCGGACTAAGGAAGTAGCTTTCGTCAAGGTGTTGTGGTGAAATGGGAATTACAAAGAAGTGACCTGGGAAGCTGAAGAGGAAATGAAACACAAGTATCCGTACCTATTCCTTATGGCTACAAGTAATTCCAACTTCTAAAACTCTTAAGTTGATGAAAGTATGTGTTATTGCAATAGAAAGGAATTTTCCCTATAGTCTGTGTAAGATTTTGAGGAAGGTTTTGGTTCACATTCGAGGACGAATGTTCTAAAGGGGGGAAGGATGTTATATCCCATACTTTAATACCTTGAAAGGTTCTTAAGCTTCTTAAGCTTTCTAAGTTTCTTGAAAGGCTCTTAAGTTTCTTGAAAGGTTTTTAAGCTTCTTGGGAGTCACCGTGTGAGCCGGATAATCTATAACTCTACTAGACAAATCTGAGGAAGGGAGAATGTGACACCCCATAGTAGGGAAGATTGGAAATATGGTTATAAGAATCTAGAAGAAGTTGGAGGACAAGTAATGATTCATAGGACTCGACTTACTTATGTAAGCTACCAACTTGAAAATCTTACATTCTTAATCTACTTGAGTTCATACCAAGCTTACGTAGCAAGGATTACATAGGTTTGTAAAGTAAGATGAGATTACGAACCCACGAGGGGGAAAAAAAGTGACACATGTCAGAAAGAGAGAGTGCCACATGGCAGCAGTTGGAAGTGCCACATGGCAGCAGCTGAAGTAAGTGGGTGGACCCTACCTACCGCGTGGTAGCCCATAGTGGGAGGAGGAGGTGTGTTGGCCCTATAAAGGCTTGACATATGTCACCACTTAGGGGATAACACATGTCACCCCCTAAGTTGGCCGATATATATATGTTTTATGACTCATTAGTTTCATCTTTATCCTTTAGTTCGTCCTTATCAAGAAAATTCTAGAAAAAAAGAGAGAAGAGAAACCTTAAGCTTGAGAGAAGGAGCCACTGATTTGGAGCCAAAATGGTAAGCTCTCCGATTTTGTTCTGTGAATTAATTATATAGGGTATAACACAAAGGTATAAAGGTGTTATTAATGTAAATTTATAGTCTGTAGCAGCACCAAAAGGATAACAAACAACCACGAAGTTTCAGCCACGCTAAAAGAGCTTCTGAGGCGAGTTTTGGCGAGTTTTAGGCAAGGTAAGGATTTCTCTTTCAAATCGGAGTTTATGATGTTGTTATGAAGTATAATAAATGTCTTAAATTAGGCTGTAAGTGGAAAAATTGTATAAGGATGCTTGAAGTTAGAAACAAACTAAATTGAAGTCATTAGAGTTAAATAGAAGTCGAGTAGTGTGTTGTGATTGTGCTGCTACGGTTGCATCTGGGTTGGTTGTGTGTTGAAGGGATGGAAAGTGTTATAAAAAGGGTGTGGGTACTTTTTTTTGCAGCCACACAACCCTCCGTTTTGTATGGTTAAAGGTTTTACGAAACAAAAATTAAAAACTCTATTTTGGTATCATAGTTTTGAGGGAGTTGGTTAGAGTTTGTATTGTGTAATGTTGAAGTGATTTACTTGTATATATATCTCTGCTAGTTGTTGTTGATAATATGGCTTCCAAGATTATAATTGGGATAGGGCAAGTTACAGGGGAGATGCTGCTCGATTTTTGCAACTTCGGAACAATAATAAACTAGTTGAGGGAAATGGATAAGGAAATGATTCCTATGGATACTTGATTGTAGAGTTTGAAATTGGAAAGTGAAAGGTTATTAACCTTAGAATTTCTTTATTTTTAAATAGGTTCAAAAGACGACGAGACGAACATGGTTAAGGGTAATCCATAAGAGGTTGTGAAGCTACCTTCTTTCTCTTGGCATGTTTTTGGCATAAGTATGTAAAGCTACCCTTTTTCTCTCTTGATATGTCTTTGACATAAGTTATGATGTTATAATGAAATATTTATGGTACCAATTCCCTTGATGGGCCAAGTATGATATATGTTACTATCTAAGGATCGGGCCGAACATTTCTCGGCATATGTTACTATCTAAGGATCAGGCCGAACGTTCCTTAGCATATGTTACTATCTAAGGATCGGGCCGAACGTTCCTCGACATATGTTACTATCTAAGTATTGGGCTGTATGTTCCACGACATATATGTATATGATGACTACATTAGGGAAAGTAGAGAGTATGTAAAGTAGTTCCTTCCTTCTTTTGGCATGTCTTAGAATTAAGTAAGAATTAATATGAGCTTTGGGGGTAATTCCATTCATAAGTCTCGAGGGTGATTCATGATTCCTATTCTTAGAGATTCTCCGATAATTAATATCCTTTACTTTTATAAGTTATTTTGTATCGTCTTGATTCACGCCTATAGTTTCTAAGGCTCTTTTGATATAACCAATAGTGCTATTTGAGGGATGACTGATATGACTATCATCCTGATTTTCAAATGACAATTCATTTTTATTACTTCATTGAGTCTTGGATAACGTTTTAAATTGCATATGGTTACTCACTATTCTACTTGTGTATATTGTAACCCCTCCTATCACCGAGTCCCAGGCCTGGTATGTAATCGTGCACAGTTTACTGTATTATCCACCGAGTCCCTCACTAAAGGGTCGGGTACGCGATACGAGGACATGATAATGCAATGACATGAACAACTCACCGAGTCCCTCACTGAAGGGCTAGGTATGCTATACCAGAACTTGATAATGCAATGACATAAACAACTCACCTAGTCCCTCACTAGAGGTCCGGGTATGTATGTATATATATATATATATAATGATGTGATGTGATAAGGTAATGATGGCACCGGACCCTATGATGGTCCTACAGATATGATTCACCGAGTCCCGAAAAGGGCCGGCTATATGTTATTATATGAGCATGCATTTGTTTTTGTATGATTCACCAGTGCAGGTACAGTGATTCCTTAAGTAACACCGATATCTCCTAACTCTCTATTTCAGAAATGCTCCCAGTTATGCTATGTTATGCTTTACATACTCAATACATATGTCTTACTAACCCTCCTTTCTCGGGGGGGCTGCGTTTCATGCCTACAGGTACAGATACACACTTTGGGGATTCGCCAGCATAGGAGTCCCACTCAGCAGTTCAGAAGTGCTCCATTGTGCCAGAGATTAGATTTTGGTAATAACTTTCGATGTATATATTTATTTTTTTACGGGTACGACGGGGGCCCTATCCCGCCTTTGTTACTATTCTTACTCTTAGATGTCATTGGATATGTATGTGGATTGTAGATGTATGTATGTGGGTTGTAGATATATGTATGTGCAGTTGTGCCTATAAGACGGATGTTTTAGGATGTCCCCTTTATCATGACAACATTATTAGTGCGCGCTGTTTTTATTATGGGATGACCCTATATGTTACGATTGCATCGTCAGCTTATATGTTATCATGCCTGTTGATACATTATAACTCAAAAAGGGGACATATTTACTTATAGTTAGCAGAGGAATATGCGAGTGTCCAATTTGGGCACCCATCACGGCCTACGGGGTTGGGTCGTAACCTAAGCTGGGGATCTATGCCCACATCTCATGGTCGATCTCCTAGATAGCCTATTTGACTAGACGATGCCTCCAAGGAACCTTAAACATATGAATGGCTCTGGAACCTGACATCTCTAGACATAATAGCAACTTCTCCTCAATATAGCTCAAATGGCATCTAAGTAAACCACGTCATATTAAAGCACATGGTACTTATGTGGAACATACCGGTGCATTATCAAAATATGAAAAACTGGATGAACATGTTACACCCCGCACTCTCGAGATCGGAATGTCTTCTTAAGTTCCTTATACACTATCATGTGAGTTGGATAAGCTATGACACTATCAAATGACTCTAAGGAAGGGAGAATGTGATACCCCATAGTAGAGAAGGTTGGAAATGAAGTCATAAGAATCCGGAAGGAATTGGAGGCCAAGTAATGAATCGTAGGACTCGAGTTACCTACGTAAGATACTAACTTGGAAGTTTTACATACTTAAGATATTGGAGTACGTACCAAGCTTGCGAAGAATGGATTACATAGGCTCTTAAAATGAGACTAGATTTCGAACTCACGAGGAAGAGGAGAAGATGACACATGGCAGCCAATAAGGAGGTTCCACGTGGCAGCACCTAAAGCAAGTAGGTGAACCACCTGCTTGGGGGTCAAGTAGGTGACCCACCTACTTTAGGGTGGGACCCACAAAGACACGTGGCAGCCTAGGAGATAAGGCAAGGATCCATGGCCCAATAGGAGACGGACACGTGTCACCCTTAGGGGCTAACACGTTTCACCTCTTGAGGAAATATATATATGTGTATTGATGACTATCAAGTAATTTTTCAGCCAAAACAAGTCCAAAAAAAGAGAGAAAACGTGAGAGAGGGAGAACACCTATGGCAGCCATGGTTCAAGAAGAACTAAGGTAAGTTCTTCACTTTTCTTCCGTGAATTAATTATCTACGGTGTTCCCTAAGTACATGGATATGTATATATGTGATTTATAATGTTTTTGGAACCAAAACTTCAGATTTACAATTGGAAATTTGGAAGAAGAGAAAAAGAAAAAAACATAGAGGGGCAAAGAGGAGGGCTACGGGTTTGGCCCTTTTGGGGTAAGCTTCCGTATTTCATTCCATAAATTAATTGTTTGAAGTGTCCCTAATTTTTATAATGGTGTTTAATAAAATAAAATGTCACGACCCAACCCCGTAGGCCGCGACTGGGGTCCGACCTAGACCCCCGTACACATATCTATAAGCTGAGGTCACATTGAATCATAAACAAGACAATATCATGTAACAGAGCCCCACTGGGCGATAACATTTTCATAAACTGTAGCCCTTTTCGTTTGTATCACAACATGACAGGGCACGCAAGCCGACAAGGCTGCCATAACATAATAACATATATCATATATCATGTAGACCCAGCTTAATCAAACTGACATACACAACCCACATATACATGTCTGCAGACCTCTAAACATATAAATGACAACATATGGCAGGACAGGGCCCCCGCCGTACCCCTGAATGGATAAAACAATTTCTATACATCCGTGGACAGTATCAAAAACTAGGCTCCGATACAATGAAGCCTCTTCCAGCTGAGCTGCATGGAATCCTAAGCTGACGGACTCCCAAAATCTGTATTTGTACCTGCGGGCATGAACGCAGCCCCCCGAGAAAAGGGGGTCAGTACGATATGTGTACTGAGTATGTAAAACATAATATAATACAATTGGAAACATATCTGAGATAGAGAATCAGGGGATAAGATATCAATTCAGAAACCTGTACCTGTACTTTATGAATTATAAAAACATGCATGTTCGAGTCATATCATATAGCCGGCCCTTTCGGGGGTCCGGTGAATCATCTCTGTAAAACCATCATGGCCCTAGTGCCATCACCACCTTATTACAACACATCATCATATATTTATACACGTATCCTGGCCCTCTATTGAGGGACTCAGTGAATAATGCAGTGAACTGTGCACGAGAACATATCCTGGCCCGGGACTCAGGGAAAGAAGTGTTACAATATACACGAGTAGAGTAGTGAGAAACTATATGCAATTTAAATCATTATTAGAGACTTGACCGTATAAGAAGATTAAAATTTTGTCGGAGGACTCGAGTAGTAGTGTAGTCATCTCGAGTGACTTCTAAATGCCATTATGGGAAATATCAATTATAATCTCGGGGCTCCTAGACATGTACTAAAGTAAAGCCAAATCGCTTATGGAACCAGAACATTTGTTAACAAATAGTCTGTAAGACTTGGAGCCTGTATATTTGTTATTTCTTTAGCCTATAACAGTTTCCAGGGAAATAGTTCAACTATTGTAGGAGTTCTATATTCCAAAGTAAATAAGAGATATTTGAGGATGGAGTTACCCCGGAGCTCAGATCATATTCAACTTACAACTAAGACAAAGACATGCCCAAAAGAAGAAAGAGACTAAGCTTTATGTAGTCTGTACTTTATTTTAGATGACCTTCATACACATATTTCATACCCGGCCCATTATAGGGCTCGGTGAACCACTATGGCATTCAAATCTCACTTTCGTACCAAATACATATCAAGAGAAGGGAAAGATAGTTTCCCATACACTATTCTTTAGCACGTAGAAGCCTTAACAGGTAATACTTAATCCTTGTAGGAGTGTTAACACTTAACTGTAGTTAGGGATTATGGGGCGTACCTGGAGTTCTGGGAATGGAATTATTCCCACATTCCACATACAATTCACTTAAGGCTAAAACTTGCCAAAAGGAAAGAAAGATAATTGTACGTGCTTATACCAAAACATGCCACAAGAAAGCTTTACATACCTTTTGGGAGTTACCCTTTATCCTGCTCGTCTCGTCGTCTTCCAAACCTATTCAATATGAAAGTAATACGAATATCAACTACTCTTCACTTTCCAGCATCTTGGATTATGCCTTAATGTTAATGGAATCTATTTCCTTAGTCGTTTCCTCGACTAGTCCTTCAGTTTGTTAAGGCGTTAACGAAAATTGGGCAGCACCTCCCCTATAATATGCCCCATCCAAATTTCCAATTAGGTCCCTAAGACCTACAGCCAACCAACAACAACAACCTGCAGCAATTCATACCAACAATATACAACATACACTCCAAACAACTTATAAAAAAAATACGATATCTCAATAGGGCGTCTAGCCTTTATTTTGTGACGCCTTTAATTATACGTAACGAGGGGTCATGTGGATTCGACCAGAAGCACCCTAACCCACATTAGGACATATTAAGGCCCTGCAACAACAAGCCACACCCCTGCAGAGCAACTCACAAGAACAACACTTTGTTTCGACAACAATCCAACTATAACGACTACAAATTAGTTTATTCCGAACGCCAAGTATTTCTAAGACATTTTCATATTTCCAGCCACCAATAGGGCGTGTAACATGCTCCATCAGAACACATAAAGATCAAATTTAAAGAAGAAACCTTACCTTACGTTAAACTTGTCAAACTCGCCAAAACTATCCAAAATGTGAAATCTGGACAGTTTACTGTTTCACCTTGTCGCTTCGTTTCGAAGGGGTAATGGAGGGAAACAGGATTTACGCCCTTCATGAAAGTTATAAACATATATCTTAGGGTCGCAAACAATTTAGAATCATCCCTACATCAATTTTGTACAAAAAGATATGACCAAAATACTTACAGCTGTCCGTGTAGAATTTCCAAAACCAAATCTGAGCAGTACCTCCTCTACACTTCATCACCATTTTTAGAGCTAATACAAGTACAACTAGATTTTGGAGTCTGAATGAAAGTTATAGATCCACGAAATACCTTTCCAAAACATATTAAATCACTCGAAACGAATCTGTACACAAGACGTTATACCAATATTACTAATCACTGTCCCTTCCAAAAACGGGTTGGTTAATTAATTCTTAACATTTTCTCCTTTGACTTTCTCTTATTTTCTCTTCCAAATTCCAATTGAAAAGCTGGAGTTTTACTTCCATGAAGGTCTTAAAATACATATATACATATCCATATACTTAAGGTACACCGTATATAATTAATTCACGGAAGAAAATTGGAAAACTCACCTTTAATTCTTCAAAAATGTTGCTGCCTTGTTCCTTTTGGTTCTTCACGTTTTTCCTCTCATTTGGCTGATATTTTTGGATGGAAAATGAGTTAAAGAGTCAGCCAACATGTATATATACACCTCCTTAGGAGGTGACACGTGGCAGCCCCCTAGGGTGACACGTGGCAGCCTCCTAGGGTGACACCTCGTCCAAGCTTCCAACACAAAACTGCCACGTGGCAGCGTGGGGTCCATCCCAAGTAGGTGAGTCACCTGCCTGCTTGTCACCTGCTTGCTTCACTTTCGTAAGTTCGGAAACTAGTTTTTGCTCCCTCTCGTAGGTTCGTAATCTCGTTTCACTTTAAGAGCCTATGAAACCCTTTCTACGTAAGCTTGGTATGTAATCAAGTGACTCACGTATGTAAGATTTCTAAATTAGTAGCTTACGTAGATAAGTCGAGTCCTACGACTCGTTACTTGGCCTCCGATTCCTTCCAGATTCTTATGATTCCCCTTCCAACCTTCTCTAGTATGGGGTATCACATTCTCCCTTCCTTAGAGCCGTTTGATAGTGTCGTAGCGTATCCGGCTCACATGATAATGTCCAAGGAACTTATGAGACAATCTGAGTTTAAAAAGGGTGGGGTGTAACATCCTTCCCCCCTTTAGAACATTCGTCCCCGAATGTTAAACAAAACTTCCCTTAGAACTTATATAGACCATCGGGGGATTCGTTTCTATTTCCTTACACATATTTCCATCGAAGTACTTAGTATACGAGTTTCAGGAGTTGGGGTTACCTGTTGACCTGGTGTGTTATGTCCTCTTTTTAATTCCTTAGGTCATCCCCTTTTCTGGTTTTGATTTTTGCCACAGTACCTTGACGGAAGGCACGTCGTCAATTTGCAACCTTCTAATTTGCCAATCGACGATGGCAATAAGTTTCTCCTCATAGGATAACTCTTTCATCTCATGGACTTCATTTATAAAACATACTATGGGTGGATCGCTAGTACATTCGCAAAATATCTATATCTTATAGGCTGGGCGTATGGTCTCCAAATCAAGTGGTAAGCTCAACTTACCAGCCGCGTTGCCCACCTTACGCGCAACCTGATACAATCTAACATATTCTAGGTCAAGTTCCTTTTCTAGGTGACCCCATTTTGAACATCCAATCATCAACTTGAACTCCGCATGTCGACGTCGATTATCTGTATATTATTTCTGCCGACTCTGGGTTGTCATTCAATAGTTTGTTTAATCCTATTTGGCCTACCAGCTTAGTCTTTTCCCCATCAGGGAGACCTATAGGCGCTTCCTTACAACATCTTTTAGGGGGTCATTTGGATACTAAAATGGTAGCCCTTCTCGTAGGCAAACCTAATAATTGATGGACGATAGTCCTAGCTACACTTAAAGCCAACCTCATAAGCTTGCAATATATTTTCTAGCAGTTGATAGTATGCTCAGTCTATTCAAAAGCCCGAGGTAAATGCGGTATGAAGGTCTGTCTATGCTCCCGACCTCTTCTTGGATTGAGGTCCAAACGTTAACCATATTTGAAGTCCCTCTATCAGAGATATTAGCTGAGGAACTTCACGGAATCTTACTACTTCCTTGTTATATAACTTCACCTAGTCCCAGTTGCATAGGTGGTCTTGCTTGGAAGTAAAGGGGTTGATTCGTTAGCCTTCTCTCAATAATTCATATAGCACCCTACTCTTCAAGAGTATAGAATAGGTGCGTGATGACGTTGATAATTCGGGAATCCCTAGCTTCGTATAGTTTTTCTCAACTTTCTTCAGAACTTTAACTGGCACTTTATTCTTTTGGGTCCTTCTTCTCCCTTATTCTATATTCGATGTCGGGGAAGATCTTTGGTCACTCGTGGCCATGTCTTACTTCATCCATAGTATCAGATCCATCTCGATAGTTTGACTTAACCCCTCTCTGCATCTCTCAATAGTTAATCACAACTTGAGCTTCTTTGCCTAGTATAATAGCTATGGGGACTCCGTAAGGTTCTACCACTATTTTATTCTACAATTTTACACCTTCTCGGCAGAGTAGGTAACCTTTAATTGAAGAGGCAGGGACTAATATAGTTAATCCACAAGTAACATTCCCTCCATATTCATCTGGTGCTAGAGTTCGAAGTGAGTCTTGTAGTCCAGGTCATATTGTGAAATTTTCAACCTTGGGCACTGTTTCATATCATTCGTAAATTACATCAGCTGGTACCCTTACCTTTTGGATTATACTTTTTTTTTTTCCCTCAGAGTTAGCTACTCAGTGGTGTCGAAATTTCCTCGCCCACTGGCCCATATAGCCATTCTACGGTTTCCCTCTCATTAACTAGCTCTATGTTGACGAGTTGTGGCATTCGAGTGCGTCGTTAATTAGCAATTAGCTAATCCTTCTTATTTTGCTTAAGTCCTTGTTAGAATTGCCTTAACGTATCTTATAATACTCTGGGTACATAATCTCATATCGTTTCTCCATTGCTAGTTCAGATTCTTCCATCTCGCGTGATCATACCAGCACTAACGCATTAAGTTCCATCAGAATTTTGAAGTTAAGCGTGCTGAGGCGAGCGTAATATTGGGATGGGTGACCTTCCTGGGAAGTCTTCGTGTCGCGTTTCATTATAATCCTTGCCATAATGTGTGGAGCACTTGGCTTAGCTCCAGATTTACCTCAGTGTTGTCTGGCGAGTCTTTATGTTTTGCCCTATCCTTTTGTCTGTTATCTTGCCTCCAGTATCGGCGTAGACCCTTAGCTCCATCATCCTCTATTCACTTTGTGTTCTCCTCATTTTCTACCACAGGAGGCTTTCTATTCCTTTTTCTTTAGTTATTTATCTATCACAACATTATTTGCGCTTAATTCTATAACCAACGTTTTGGCTTTTGGTCTAGCATGCTGTTATTATCCTTCGTAGTGTCTCTTGAATTATTCGATATCCTTTCATTAGTACATTCTTCTGTTTTTATACACAGTCGCCTTCTAGTGTTATGTTTTTCAGGGTCTCTTCACAAACTTCTTAATGCTGCTTTATGTAGCATTTCGGCTTCCATCCAATTATTGGTAGCCTCCGAACCTTTTTAACTTGGTTCGGCAAGATACCTTATTGAAGTTAAGACGTTCATCTTAGATATATTCCCATATCGATTGCCTTCACCTTACTTTTGCCATTTTCTCATTAACTTCCCCCCTTTAGAGGGTACTCATACTTTCCTTTATTTGTACTTGTAGTCGTTTCAATTCCAATTAGGCAGTGCTAATATTCCGACGATAACTATTCCAAGTTTTCTTGAAGCAGTGGCTTTGTCCCAACCTATATCCTTTGTTTCTTGGGACGAATACAAGTTGTGCCAATTATTCCTTAAGTTTGCCATCCTCGTCCCTTGAGGGTTCCACTATTTTTGGGGCGACGTGGTGTACCCTTGTCATTTCTTTGTATCTTAAGCCCCATGCTCTTACTGCGTTCTCAACGTAGGCCTTTAACTTAGGCAACGCGTACTAAGTGCGTCTTACTAGTGGTTCCAATTTATCCCTGCATACTCATATCACACTGTTCAGTTCATGCTTACATATCCCCCTTTTTACTCGTATATATATTTGGTTCCTGACATCTCTTTGAGGTGCTTCTGTTAGAAGTTCTTTCCCCAATTAGTCGCTGGAAAATTATAAACTATTATCGTACATCATTTTCCAACCATTGTTGGAAGAAATCAGAACCTCTTAAACATCACAGTACTTCTTCTAATACTTGACCTATCTGGTCTCCTTCTGAGTTTATCCTCGAGTTATGAATAACTCATCTAATTTAAAATTAGGAGTTAAGGGCTTGGTATTTTTTTCAAAAAGAGTGAAACTCATTCGCGGGACATCATATCCGTCATTCTGAGCCCTCTATTTATATTCCTACAATACAAATACAGTTGGAGATACCATAACCTAAACTTTACTACTTAATTAAGCTTTTGTTACTCCGAAATAAAATTCTTCAAGTAAAAAGGGTGCCCCTTGTCGGCGACCTGAAGGATACCTCTTACAGCTTTAGTTAAACATAGTAGGGGTACTTAGTATCAATTACTCAGACATCTCAATAATCTATGTTTCATTCCCTGTTCCTTGTTCTGGGAAAATTTCGGCAGAGTTTCCTCTATATTTCTTACTTATCCCAAAACCTGCATGCAGAAAATACCAACAATGCCTCACAGGGCCAGCATATATATTTACATGTCATATCACAGCCGCACAGGGCTTTCAATGTCATTTTTTTATCGCAGCCACACAGGGCTTTCAACGTCAACAATAATATAAAAATATTAGACTTACCTCATATGTCCAACTTCAAACTGCAACTATTGCACTTCCTGACTGCTTTCCCTTCAGGTTTCAGCTTTACATTTCAAATAATACTTCACTACCTTACCAAACGGATATCTTCCATGCCTTCACTTTACTTACCTGCGTGCTTTGTAACTTTCCATGTCCTCAATTACTTTCTTCTGTTGGTGTCGTCCTTCTGTTAAGATCCAAGGTTAGTATAAGGAATTTTTTCCTATGACTCAGATCTAAAGCACGATCTCAGATGTAGAAGAAAGGTAACATCCTAAATATCCTGTAGCCTCCTGTTTATAGATGTGGCGCGCAACACACCGATAACCAAGACTCTACTAGACACAGTCTGCAGACAATCCGAGGACGAACTGCTCTGATACCACTTCTGTCACGACCCAACCCCGTAGGCCGCGACTGGGGTCCGACCTAGACCCCCCGTACACATATCTATAAGCTGAGGTCACATTGAATCATAAACAAGACAATATCATGTAACAGAGCCCCACTGGGCGATAACATTTTCATAAACTGTAGCCCTTTTTGTTTGTATCACAACATGACAGGGAACGCAAGCCGACAAGGCTGCCATAACATAATAACATATATCATATATCATGTAGACCCAGCTTAATCAAACTGACATACACAACCCACATATACATGTCTGCAGACCTCTAAACATATAAATGACAACATATGGCGGGACAGGGCCCCCACCGTACCCCTGAATGGATAAAACAATTTCTATACATCCGTGGACAGTATCAAAAACTAGGCTCCGATACAATGAAGCCTCTTCCAGCTGAGCTGCATGGAATCCTAAGCTGACGGACTCCCAAAATCTGTATTTGTACCTGCGGGCATGAACGCAGCCCCCCGAGAAAAGGGGGTTAGTACGATATGTGTACTGAGTATGTAAAACATAATATAATACAACTGGAAACATATCTGAGATAGAGAATCAGGGGATAAGATATCAATTCAGAAACCTGTACCTGTACTTTATGAATTACAAAAACATGCATGTTCGAGTCATATCATATAGCCGGCCCTTTCGGGGGTCCGGTGAATCATCTCTGTAAAACCATCATGGCCCCAGTGCCATCACCACCTTATTACAACACATCATCATATATTTATACACGTATCCTGGCCCTCTATTGAGGGACTCAGTGAATAATGCAGTGAACTGTGCACGAGAACATATCCTGGCCCGGGACTCAGGGAAAGAAGTGTTACAATATACACGAGTAGAGTAGTGAGAAACTATATGCAATTTAAATCATTATTAGAGACTTGACCGTATAAGAAGATTAAAATTTTGTCGGAGGACTCGAGTAGTAGTGTAGTCATCTCGAGTGACTTCTAAATGCCATTATGGGAAATATCAATTATAATCTCGGGGCTCCTAGACATGTACTAAAGTAAAGCCAAATCGCTTATGGAACCAGAACATTTGTTAACAAATAGTCTGTAAGACTTGGAGCGTGTATATTTGTTATTTCTTTAGCCTATAACAGTTTCCAGGGAAATAGTTCAACTATTGTAGGAGTTCTATATTCCAAAGTAAATAAGAGATATTTGAGGATGGAGTTACCCCAGAGCTCAGATCATATTCAACTTACAACTAAGACAAAGACATGCCCAAAAGAAGAAAGAGACTAAGCTTTATGTAGTCTGTACTTTATTTTAGATGACCTTCATACACATATTTCATACCCGGCCCATTATAGGGCTCGGTGAACCACTATGGCATTCAAATCTCACTTTCGTACCAAATACATATCAAGAGAAGGGAAAGATAGTTTCCCATACACTATTCTTTAGCACGTAGAAGCCTTAACAGGTAATACTTAATCCTTGTAGGAGTGTTAACACTTAACTGTAGTTAGGGATTATGGGGCATACCCGGAGTTCTGGGAATGGAATTATTCCCACATTCCACATACAATTCACTTAAGGCTAAAACTTGCCAAAAGGAAAGAAAGATAATTGTACGTGCTTATACCAAAACATGCCACAAGAAAGCTTTACATACCTTTTGGGAGTTACCCTTTATCCTGCTCGTCTCGTCGTCTTCCAAACCTATTCAATATGAAATTAATACGAATATCAACTACTCTTAACTTTCCAGCATCTTGGATTATGCCTTAATGTTAATGGAATCTATTTCCTTAGTCGTTTCCTCGACTAGTCCTTCAGTTTGTTAAGGCGTTAACGAAAATTGGGCAGCACCTCCCCTATAATATGCCCCATCCAAATTTCCAATTAGGTCCCTAAGACCTACAGCCAACCAACAACAACAACCTGCAGCAATTCATACCAACAATATACAACATACACTCCAAACAACTTATAAAAAAAATACGATATCTCAATAGGGCGTCTAGCCTTTATTTTGTGACGCCTTTAATTATACGTAACGAGGGGTCATGTGGCTTCGACCAGAAGCACCCTAACCCACATTAGGACATATTAAGTCCCTGCAACAACAAGCCACACCCCTGCAGAGCAACTCACAAGAACAACACTTTGTTTCGACAACAATCCAACTATAACGACTACAAATTAGTTTATTCCGAACGCCAAGTATTTCTAAGACATTTTCATATTTCCAGCCACCAATAGGGCGTGTAACATGCTCCATCAGAACACATAAAGCTCAAATTTAAAGAAGAAACCTTACCTTACGTTAAACTTGTCAAACTCGCCAAAACTATCCAAAATGTGAAATCTGGACAGTTTACTGTTTCACCTTGTCGCTTCGTTTCGAAGGGGTAATGGAGGGAAACAGGATTTACGCCCTTCATGAAAGTTATAAACATATCTCTTAGGGTCGCAAAAAATTTAGAATCATCCCTATATCAATTTTGTACAAAAATATATGACCAAAATACTTACAGCTGTCCGTGTAGAATTTCCAAAACCAAATCTGAGCAGTACCTCCTCTACACTTCATCACCATTTTTCGAGCTAATACAAGTACAACTGGATTTTGGAGTCTGAATGAAAGTTATAGATCCACGAAATACCTTTCCAAAACATATTAAATCACTTGAAACGAATCTGTACACAAGACGTTATACCAATATTACTAATCACTGTCCCTTCCAAAAACGTGTTGGTTAATTAATTCTTAACATTTTCTCCTTCGACTTTCTCTTATTTTCTCTTCCAAATTCCAATTGAAAAGCTGGAGTTTTACTTCCATGAAGGACTTAAAATACATATATACGTATCCACATACTTAAGGTACACCGTATATAATTAATTCACGGAAGAAAATTGGAAAACTCACCTTTAATTCTTCAAAAATGTTGCTGCCTTGTTCCTTTTGGTTCTTCACGTTTTTCCTCTCATTTGGCTGATATTTTTGGATGGAAAATGAGTTAAAGAGTCAGCCAACATGTATATATACACCTCCTTAGGAGGTGACACGTGGCAGCCCCCTAGGGTGACACGTGGCAGCCTCCTAGGGTGACACCTCGTCCAAGCTTCCAACACAAAACTGCCACATGGCAGCGTGGGGTCCATCCCAAGTAGGTGAGTCACCTGCCTGCTTGTCACCTGCTTGCTTCACTTTCGTAAGTTCGGAAACTAGTTTTTGCTCCCTCTCGTAGGTTCGTAATCTCGTTTCACTTTAAGAGCCTATGAAACCCTTTCTACGTAAGCTTGGTATGTAATCAAGTGACTCACGTATGTAAGATTTCTAAATTAGTAGCTTACGTAGATAAGTCGAGTCCTACGACTAGTTACTTGGCCTCCGATTCCTTCCAGATTCTTATGATTCCCCTTCCAACCTTCTCTAGTATGGGGTATCACATTCTCCCTTCCTTAGAGCCGTTTGATAGTGTCGTAGCGTATCCGGCTCACATGATAATGTCCAAGGAACTTATGAGACATTCTGAGTTTAAAAAGGGTGGGGTGTAATATCAAATTTCAATTTGGGGCAGTGAAGAAGTAACACAAACAGCCCGCTCAATTTCAGCGCGTTTGGAGAAGTTCCGAGTTGCGCTTTGATGGTTTTGGCCAAATTCGGGTAAGGTAATGTTTATCCTTTCAATTTGGGCTTTATGATATTGTTATGGAGTGTATTATACTCCTTGTGTGTGTCTGGAAACGTGAAAATAGTACAGAAATGCTTGGCGTTGAAGATAATCCATATTGTAGTCGTTATAGTCGAAATAAGGTGTGGTTCTTGTGAGTTACTGCTTCAGGGGTGTGATGTGTTGTTGCAGGGACTAAATATGTTCTAATTTGGGTTAGGGAACTTCTGGTTGAAGCCACATGACCCCTCGTGGTGTATAATTAAAGGCGTTACAAAATAAAGGCTAGACGCCCTATTGTGATACTGTATTTTTGAATAAGTTGTTTGGAGTTTATGTTGTATATTGTTGGTATGAATTGCTGAAGGTTGTTGTTGTTGGTTGGCTGTAGGTCTTAGGGACCTAATTGGAAATTCGAATATGGCACATTATAGGGGAGGTTCTTCCCAATTTTCGTTAATACCATAGCAAACTAAAGAACTAGTCGAGGAAACGACTAAGGAAATAGATTCCATTGATACTAAGGTGTAACCTAAGATGCTGGAAAGTTAAGAAGGGTTGATAGTCATATTACTTTTATGTTGGATAGGTTCGAAGGACGACGAGGCGAACAGGATAAGGAGTAATCAAACTAGGTATGTGGAACTTTCCTTTGGCGTGTTTTTGGAATAAGTATGTAGAGCTAATCTTCTTTTCTTTTGGCATGTCTTAGATATAGGATATAAATGATATGTATATGATATTTGGGATTCAATCCATTCGTAAAGACCGGAGTACGAGTCGAGACTCTCGTTTACTTCTTGACATTAGAACTCCTGCAATAACTGAGTCATTGCCTTTAAGTCTTCTATGTGATGAAAAATAGTACATGTAAAGACTATCTCTTCTTTCCTTTGGAATGGCTTAATTTTAAGTAAAATAATATATGATACGGGTTTAGAGGTAGTTCCAGTTATGAGATTTGAGTGTAACTCATGACTTGTAGTCGCTCCTGAACATTAAGAGTCTGAAAGTAGTCAAACTACTATTCTCGAGCCTGCTATATAATGAATAGTAAGTAGAGGTACCAGCTTCTCTTTTTAGAGGCTCTGAAATGATAAATGCCGTTGATTGCATGAGTTGAGTCTTTGACTAGATAAATTGTGTTTCTGATTGCATAGACTATATTTCTGATTGCATAAAATATGTGGCCTTATTCTGATGCATGTTTGTGATCCCTAAGCCCCAACTGATGTAAGCCCTAATAACATCTAAAGGGATACCTCGGATAATTACTCCCCTAGTCTTCAGGTGACGGTTCACTTGACCGTTTCATCGAGTCTCAAATAATGACTTAGTTGCATATGGTTTCTCACTACTCTACTCATGCATACTATAACCCATCCTTCCTCGAGTCCCACGATAGGCCAGGAACGTTATCGTGCACAGTTTTACTACTTCTTTCACCGCATCCTAGGACGGATGTGTATAGTTATATACACGAGAAGATGATGCCATACGTGAGGTGTGATATATGTTATATGTTATGACGATACGATTATTCACGAGTCTCGGGCCGGCTGTAATATGATAGTATATATGGAGAGATAAGGAAGAAACACCGAGTCCTTCCTTAGAAGGCCGGGTACGGTATGTATATTATGATAGTATGCTATAGATATACACCACTTCATTCACCGAGTCCCTCACTAAAGGGCCAGATACTTTATGTAGGCATGCATATGAGATTAGAGTGATACATTGTGACCCTGAGCCCCGTAGTGAACCGGGTGTAATATGATAACATACATGATAAGATTATACCGTGTACGATAATATGGTACCGTATACGATGATATGATACCGTATACGATGATATGATGAAATGATATACATGATGATACGATAATATGTGAATATGTAGAAGTGATTATGGCACCGAGTTTAGTAGAGGGCCGGGCACAGTATATGATGATATATAGGATTACGTGTCCTAAAGTGCAGGTACAGTAATTCGTTAGTTGTTATACTTGTCCCCTGCATCCCTATTTCAGTTATGGTCTCAGTTATGATGTGTTATGCTTTGCATACTCAATACATATATCGTACTGACCCCCCTTTTCTCGGAGGGCTGCGTTTCATGCCCGCAGGTACAGATGTTCATTCTAGAGATCCATCATCTTAGGAGTTTCTCTCAGCTATGTCGGAAGTGCTCCACTGTTCTGGAGCCTAATTTTTTATACTGGTTACTTAATGTATATATTTGTACATTCAGGGGTACGGCGGGGGCCCTGTTCCACCATATGTTGTTGTTGCTATTCTTAGAGGTTTGTAGACATATGTATATATGGGTTGTTATAAGTTTGTTTCGACTGTGCCTATACGGCATGTTGTAAATTTTTTTATGTTATGGCAGCCTCATCGGCGCGTGCCCCTTTCATGATATGATATAAATGAAATAGGCTATATGTACATGAAAAAGTTTTAAACTATTGAGGTTTTGGTGTATAGTATCACATCACACACGGTTCAACTTAAGTGTAGCTGATAAATATGCATAAGAGGGTCCAGGTTGGGCTCCAATCGCGGCCTATAGGGTTGGGTCGTGACAGAAGTAGTATCAGAGCAGTTTGTCCTTGGGTTGTCTACAGACCGTGTCTAGTAGAGTCTTGTTTATCGGTGTGTTGTGCACCACATCTATAGAAAGAAGGCTACAGGACATTTAGGATGTTACTTTCTTTCATATCTAAGATCGTGCGATAGAGCCGAGCCATAGGAAATGAAATTCCTCATACTAACCTGCGATTTTAGCTGGACAACGTTGATAGAAGAAAGTAAAAAGGGCAGCCCGGTGCACTAAAGCTCTCGCTATGCGCGGGGTCCGGGGAAGGGCCTGACCGCAAGGGTCTATTGTACGCAGCCTTGCCTTGCATTTCTGCTAGAGGCTGTAACTAACGATATTGGATGTTACGAAGCATGCAGGTAAGCAAAGGCACGAAGGACCTATGTCAGGTAAGGTCTTGCAATACAATTGATATATAAAGTTGGAAAATGAAAGGAAAATTATACAGAAAAGTGCAACAGGCGCAGTTCGAGGGGACATACGAAGTAAGTCCATTTTCATATTGCTAATTGTGGGCGCCCTGTGTGGCTGCGATCTGAAATGATATGAATATATATGTGTGCCCTGGGTGGCTGCGATATGATACGATACGGATATATATTTGTATGCCCTGTGAGGCATTATTGGTATTTTCTTTGTGCAGGTGTTGAGATAGTAAGAAATGTAGAGGAAACTCTGCCCAAATTTTCTTAGAAATAAAAAGAGAATGAGATGCAGGGTTGTAGTATGTCTTGAAAGGTTGTTCTCGTAACAATGATGAGATTTGACTAAACGAGTATGGCTGACCTCGAGAAATAAGTTAATTGCTAAATTAATGGCAATAGAAACTAGGAAGTCGATACTGGAATAGTAGACCGAAGTTAGAAAGGACCTATAAGCCAAAGAAGATGACTCAGAGAGGACTGATAGATCGGGATAAAACGATATAGTAAGGCATCACCTGAATTGATACATAGGGATAAACTATGACAAGTTATAGTTGAGGGAAGTAATAGTATGATTAAGACAAGAGTACGAGGGATAAAGAATTGTGACGGATATGAAATGTTAATAAGACAGCTTGTGAAACATTAAGGATAATACTAACTAAGAAGGGTAAATAGCCCATAGTAAGAATCGTAATGAAAGTCAAGCGGTGTTATACTATGGGACTGAATGTGAACAGGGTACCAGGTGAATATAACAAAAACCGTTATGAGAATAAGTAAAGGGTAATATGGAATTCCTTACGCCCAACCAAAAATGGAAATGAGCTGAAGGAATAATACAAAAGTTCTAATAGAGGCACTCAAGATAGATGTGATTAATTAAGTATGAGTATCGAACAAAAAGAGAAATGGACAGTTACGAACTGGAGGTATAGTATAATGAAAAAGTATTAAGACAAGGCCACTACTACCCCGAAGTTGATATGGTTTTAAGCAGGATTAGAAATGAGCCTTAAGCACACGACAAAGATGCAAGCTCAGGAGGTGCAAAAAAGTATGGTGTACACGTGACTCCACTCTAATGATTAGTGGTATCCACTGGAATAAGGTTAGTACAATGACAAAACATGAGTCATTAAAGTATAAGTACACTCGAGTGGGGGATTTGCACCAATTATGAGCCCTCACTAATTACTGATTGGGATGAATGGAATGTGGATTTGAATGTACTGCTACATTACAGATATTACTCGAGTATCAATCGTTAGATGAGATTTTATACAATATATTGCGAATACTAAAGAACCCTAAGGTTATTCTAGGGTTTCCTAAAAAGGCAACCTAATATGGGGATGATTTAACAGAAGATGTAGATATGGTGCAGCATGTTAAATATGTTGGAGTAAGAATCATTCGCGTGTGAATAGCTAAAAATAAATGGAGGATGACATGTGTACACCCTAAGAGGGGGGAAGTGGACAAGAGAAGTACAAGCATAAGAGAAAATCAACTGACGCTATCGTGTGTAAATGGGAACGCTTAAACTTCAAACGAGACCCCATAAGGGATGGACACAATCATACCCGCACTAATGCACTGGATTCCATCAAAACTCCGAAGTTAAGCATGCTTGGGTAAGAGTAGCACTGGGATGGGTGACCCCCTGGGAAGTGAAAAAGGGAATGAAACAAGAATGAAAAAAAAGAGATTGTAAGTGCGTGTTAGTGCAATGACACATGCAGAACAGAGTAAGCCAAGAGCAGAAAAGATTATGACTAAATTGGAACGCACCTCGTGCAAATGACATAAGAATAATTATGCAGCTTACGATCATTGACATACTAAGAGCAAGGTCAAATAATTACTCGAAAAAAGAAAGTCAATAATAGCAATGTGATTGCCATATCTAGAATCTATTAAAGAAAAGTGTAAGGTGGTTCGAGGCAGAACTATTAAGATATAATCGGTATTAAGGACAAAAGTCATAGCAGAGCCCTGACCTCCCCTGACCTCGACAGAAGGAGGTAAGCCGCTAGTATAGCGACACTAAAGCATTTTCTGGATGGCTCTATGTACCTACACACATTTGTGTAAGCATTACAGTATAATGTATGGTAATAAAACTAGAAAGAAGATCTGAGTAAAAGAGCAAGATAGCATACCTAAGGTGTTACAAGTTGAATTAAGAGGAGTTGTATAATGACTTAAACGAAGAGGAGAATCAGAGGCTTGATAGCCTATTATGGGGGATGGGAATCTCGACTCGGAGATGAAAGGCGATTAATGTAGGTTATAGTGCAGGCTGACCTCGCACTCTACGGAAGTATAAGTTCATATGGGTTATGGTAGATAAGCTGACAAAATTAACCCATTTTCTTCCAATTAGAAAGGTATAATCAGCTAAGGATTATACGAGGTGACATAGCAAGGAAATAATAAGATTTCACGGGGTTCCCATATCTATTATCTCAGACAGAGAACTTCAATGTACGGCTAATTGCTAGAGATCATTCCGGTAAGGATTGGGAACACAGGTGAATCTTAGTACGACATTTTTCCCTTTGATTAACGAATAGGCCCAAAGGGGATCCAGTAAATTATTGATGAAGTAAAGCTTAATCCGGGACAAGCTATTGATTAGAAACCTAGAGTCGGTAAAAAGAGGATACATTGATCCTTCTTAGGTCATTTGTAGAGTAGATAAGGCTGCCTATGAGTGGCACCTACTGTCCAATCTGAAACAATACGTTCCGATTTCACAGATCAATGCCTCGCAGATATATTAGCGACCCTCCCAGAATATTCTTTGTGGGTGAAGTCCACATGAAAGGAAAGTTATCCTACGAGAGGTAACCTATTGCCATCCGGGATAAGCAGATTAAAAGGGTTGCGAACTAAGGACGTAGCTTCCGTTAAAGTACTATGGTGGAATAAAAATCATGAAGAATTAACTTGGAAAGTTGAAGAGGACATGAAATACAGGTGTCCGTACCTATTCCTGATGTTTATAGATAACCCCCAGTATTGGAACTCGTATATTAATTACTTGGATGAGAATGTATGTCATTCCAGTAGAAAGGAATCTCCCTACAATTTGTATAAAGTCTTAAGGGAAGTTTTGTTCAACATTCGGGGACGAATGTTCTAAAGGGGGGAAGAATGTTACACCCCGCACTCTCGAGCTCGGAACGTCTTCTTAAGTTCCTTAGACACTATCATGTGAGTCGGATAAGCTACGACACTATCAAACGACTCTAAGGAAGGGAGAATGTGATACCCCATAGTAGAGAAGGTTGGAAATGAAGTCATAAGAATTTGGAAGGAATTGGAGGCCAAGTAATGAATCGTAGGACTCGAGTTACCTACGTAAGATACTAACTTGGAAGTCTTACATACTTAAACTATTGGAGTACGTACCAAGCTTGAGAAGCATGGATTACATAGGCTGTTAAAATGAGACGAGATTACGAACTCACGAGGAAGAGGAAAAGATGACATGTGGCAGCCAATAAGGAGGTGCCACATGGCAGCACCTCAAGCAAGTAGGTGACCCACCTACTTGGGGGTCAAGTAGGTGACCCACCTACTTGAGGGTGGGCCCTACAAAGACACGTGGCAGCCTAGGAGACAAGGCAAGGATCCATGGCCCAATAGGAGACGGACACGTGTCACCTTTAGGGGCTGACACGTGTCACTTCTTGAGGAAATATATATATGTGTGTTGATGACTATCAAGTCATTTTTCAGCCAAAACAAGTCCAAAAAAAAGAGAGAAAACGTGAGAGAGGGAGAACACCTATGGCAACTATGGTTTAAGAAGAACTAAGGTAAGATCTTCACTTTTCTTTCGTGAATTAATTATCTATAGTGTTCCCTAAGTACATGTGTCACGACCCAACCCCGTAGGCTGTGACTGGGGTCCAACCTGGCTATCAACTGTGGTAAAATTGAACTGTAAATAAAATAATATTATGTAATAAAGCCCCACTGGGCAATAATATTTTTGTAAACCTATAGCCCTTTTCATTTGTATCACAACATGACAGAGCACGCAAGCCGACAAGGCTGCCATAACATAATATCATACATCTTGTATCATGTAGACCCATCTGAATCACACTAACATACACAACCTACATATACATATCTGCAGACCTCTAAAAATATTAATAACAATACATGGCGGGATAGGACCCCCGCCGTACCCCTGAATAGACAAAATAATTTTTATACATCAATGGTCAGTATTACAAACTAGGCTCCGATACAATGGAGCCTTCTCCAGCTGAACTGAGCGGAATCCTAAGCTGACGGTCCCTAAAACTTGTACCTGTACTTGCGGGCATGAAATGCAGCCCCCCAAAGAAAGTGGGTCAGTACGACATATGTACTGAGTATGTAAACCAAAACATAATACAACTGGAGGTATATCCGAAACAAAGAAGCAGGTGAACAATTTATCAAATCAGGAACATGTACCTGTACTCTGTGAATCATAAAAACATGCATGCTCAAATTTTCAATATAGCCGGCCCGTTAGGGGTCCGGTGAATCATATATGTAGTATCAGTATTAGGCCCCGTGCCATCGTCACCTTATTACAACACATCATCATAGTATCAGTATCAGGCCCTAGGCCATCGTCACCTTATTACAACACATTATCATAGTATCAGTATCAAGCCCCAGGCCATCATATATATACATACAGATGCCGGCCCTCTAGCGAGGGACTCGGTGAACAATGCAGTGAATTGCACGAATCTGAAAACTGGCCCAGGACTCAGAGAAGAAGTGTTACAGTATACACGAGTAGAGTAGTGAGAAACTATATGCAATCCAAATCATTATCGGAGACTCGACAAAATAAGAAAGTCAAGCTTTTATTTGAGGACCCGAGTGATGGTGTAGTTATCTCGAGTATCCCTTCGATGCCATTATGGGCTGTCTCGATTGTAATATCATGGGCCCTGGACATGTATTAACATAGGGCCAAATCATTTATGGAATCAGAAGCACTTATTACCTTATAGTCCTTAGGACGTAGAGCCAGTACATTTGTTACCTCTTTAACGTATAAAAGTTTCTAAGGAAAGTAGTTTAACTACTATAGAAGTTCAATATTCATAAGTAATTAAGAGATGTTTAAGAATGGAGTTACCTTGGAGTTCAGATCAAATTCAAATTAAACTAAAACAAGGACATGCCCAAAAGAAGAAAGAGAATAAGCTCTATATAGTCTGTACTTCCCTTCAGGTGATCTTCATATACATATTTTATACCCGGCCCTTCATGGGGCTCGGTGAACCACTATGGAATTCTAATCTCATTTTCGTATCAAATACATCTCACTAGGAATGAGAGATAGCTTCCCATACATTATATTCTGACACATAGAAGCCCTACTAGGCAATACTTAATCTTCACAGGAACTCTAATACTGAACAGTGGATAGGGTTATGAGGCGTACTTGGAATTCTGGGAATGGAATTATCCCCGCACTTTATATATAATTCACTTAAGGTTAAACATTGCCAAAAGGAAAGAAAGATAGTTGTACGAACTTATACCAAAACATGCCAAGAGAAAGCTTTACATACTTTGTCTGAGTTATTCCTTATCCTGTTCGCCTCGTCGTCCTTTGAACCTATCCAACAAAAATGTAATATGAATATCAACACTTCTTAACTTTCCAGCATCTTAGGTTAAACCTTAGTATTAATAGAACCTATTTTCATAGTCGTTTCCTCGACTAATTCTTTAATTAGTTAAGGCGTTAACGAAAATTGGGCAGCACCTCCCCTATAATGTGCCCTATCCAAATTTCCAATTAGATCCCTAAACACTAAATCCAACCAACAAAAACAACCTACAACATATGTTTACGCAATTCACATCAACAATATACAATATAAACTCCAAACGACTCGCTCAAAAATACGATATCCAAAATAGGGTTTCTAGTTTCCATTTTGCAAAACCTTTAACCGTACGAAGAGGGGGGTCGTGTGGATGAAACCAGAAGACCCCCCAACTCATATAGGACATATTTATACCCTGCAACAACAAGCCACGCCCCTGCAGCAGCACCTCACAGGAACAATACTTTATTTCGACGACAATTCGACTATAGCGACTCCCATTTAGTTTATTCCGAACGTCAAGTGTTTCTATGCCATTTTTACATTTTCATCCACCTATAGGGCGTGTAAAACACTCCATAACAACACCATAAAGTCCAAATTAAAAGGAGAAACCTTACCTTACCCGAAATTGGCCAAAATTGTCAAATCGCAACTCGGAACTTCTTCAAACGCGCTGAAATTGAGCGGGCTGTTTGTATGACTTCCTTGCTTCCCCAAGCAGTAAATTTATGTTATTATAACTTTAAATTAATCTTATTATACCTTAGATAATTTATTTACGGAGCGAAGCTCGGAGGCGTACCTTGGCAGCCCCTAGGCCGCAGCCCTCCTCTCTTCTTCCTCTCACGTTTCTGTCCAATTTTTCCAAGTGTACAGCTGAAGAAATGACTTCTTAGTCATCATAATATACATATATATTCATATATATGTCTCCACTTTCTTGAGGAACACCTTAGCTAATTAATACATAGAAGAAAATCAAGGAACTTACCTTAAACTTCTCCAACCATGGCTGCCTCTTCTCTCACGTTTTTTCTCTATTCTTTGGCTGATTTTTGGACTCTAAATGACTTAAGAGTCATTAATATGTATATATCCACCTTTTAATAAGGTTCGACGTGGCATCCCCTTAGGGTGACACATGGCAGCCCCTAGGACGCCACCTAGGCTCACACGACCTATCACACGCCGCCACATGGCAGCGGGGTGCACCCCCCAACCAGGCAGGTGAGTAACCTGCTTGCTTGAGGTGCTTGCTTGTCACCTGCTTGCTTCACTTTCGTAAGTTTGGAAACTAATTTTTGCTCCCTCTCTTAGGTTCGTAATGTCGTCTTATTTTAAGAGCCAATATAACCCATGCTACACAAGCTTGGTACTCCAATAGCTTAAGTATGTAAGACTTCCAAGTTAGTAGCTTACGTAGATAAATCAAGTCCTACGACCCATTGCTTGGCCTCCAATACCTTCCGGACTCTTATGATTTCATCTCCAACCTTCTCTACTATGGGGTATCACATTCTCCCTTCCTTAGAACCGTTTGATAGTGTCATAGTGTCTTCGGATCACATGATAATGTCCAAGGAACTTATGAGACATTCCGAGTTTAAAAAGGGTGGGGTGTAACATCCTTCCCCCCTTTAGAACATTCCTCCCCGAATGTTAGACAAAACTTCTCTTAGCACCTTATACGAATCGTAGGGAGATTCTTTCTATTTTCTTAACACATACTTCCATACCAATACTTCATATACGTGTTTCAGGAATTGGGGTTACCTGTAAATATCAGTTACAGGTGCAAATACTTATATTTCATGTTTTCTTCAATTCCCCGATCATCCTCTTTCTGGTTTTGGTTTTTCTATCGTATCTTGATGGAAGGCACGTCTTTAGTCTACACTCTTCCAGTTCGCCAATCTAAGATGGCGATAGGTTTTTCCTCACAGGACTTCATCTCCTAGACCTTATTTATGGAATATACCCTAGGTGGCTCGTCAGTATCTTTGCGAAGCATTCCTATCTGATGGATCGGGCGTACTGTTTCCAAATAAGGTGGTAAGCTCAACTTACCAGTTGTGTTGCCCACCTTATGATCAACTTGATACAGTCTAATATATTTTGGGTTAAGTTCCCTTTTATGGGTGACTCTGTTATGAACATCCAATCATCAATTTGAACTCTGACATCGATGTCAATTATCTGAGTATCATTCCTGCCGACTCTGGGTTTTTAGTCAGTAGCTTGTTTAATCATGTCGGGTCCTTTTGAACTTAGTCATTCTAACATCTACCCATCCAATAGGGGACTTGCACGTCTTATTCTACCAGTCTTGTACGGAGTCATTGGGATACCAGAGTGGTAGCCATTATGGTAGTTAAACTCAATAAGTAGTGGACGATCGTCTTAGTTACTCTTAAAGCCAACTATATAAGCCCGCAATATACCTTCTAACGTTTGATAGTATGCTCAGTCTGTTCAGTAGCTCCAAGGAAAAACTGGGGTACTAAGATCTATCTATGCTCCTGATCTCTTCTTGGACTGATTTCAAGACGTTAATTATAATAAAAGTCCCTCTATCTGAGATATTAGCAGGGGAAACCTCACGGAACCTTACTACTTCCTTTTCATATAACTTCACCTAGTTCCAGCTGCATAGGTGGTCTTTCTTTAAAGCAAATGGGCTGATTCGTTAGCCTACTCGCAATAACCCATATAGTCCCCTACTCTTAATGTCGGGGTAAATCTTTGGTCCAATCGTGGCCATGTCTTACTTCACCCATAGTACTATTTTCATCTTGGTAGTTAATTGTAACTTGGGTTTCTTTGCCTGGGATAATAGCTATAGGGATTCCGTAAGGTCTTACCATTTCTTTACCCTACAATTTTACACCTTCTCGGCTGAGTAGGTAACCTGTGATCGAAGGAGCAGGGGCTAATATCGTTAATCCCCGAGTAACCTTCCCTCTAGAGTCATCTGGCGCTGGAGTACAAAGTGAGCCTTGTAGTGCTGGTCATACTGTGGAATTTTCGACCTTGGGTATTACTTCCTATCATCCGTAAATGACATTAACTGGTATCATGTTGAATGACTGTGGCGTTCTAGTGCGCCATCAGTTAGTAATTAGCTAATCCTTCTTGTTTTACTTAAGCCCCTGTTACAATACCCTCAACGTAACGTATAGTACTCCAGGAACATAATCTTGTGTCGTTTCTCCGCCGCTAGTTCAGATTCTTCTATCTCGCGCGTTCGTACCAGCACTAATGCATTAAGTTCCATCAGAATTCCGAAGTTAAGTGTGCTGGGATGGGGGTAATATTCGGATGGGTGACCTCCCTGGGAAGTCATTTGTCCTTGGTTATATATCTATCGTAACATCATTTGTGACCAACTCTATAGCTAAAATTTTGGCTTTTTGGTCTAGTAGGTTGTCATTATCCTTTGTAGTGTTTCTTGAGTCATTCGATATCCTTTCATGGTTACACTTTTGTTTTTATCCGCAGCCGCCTTCTAGTGTTATGTTGTTCAAGGTCTCGTCACAATCTTCTTAACGCTGCCTTATATAGCATTCTGGCTTTCGTTCAATTAGTGGTGGCTTCCAGACCTTTCTAACTTGGTTCGGCAAGATATCTTATTGAAGTTTAGACGTCCATCTCAAATATATTGCCATATCAATTGCCTCCTCCTACTTTTGCCATTTTCTCATTAACTTACCCCTTTAGAGGGTACTTGTACTTCCATCTGCTTGTACCTTACTCTATGTCTCTTTGTCCAGTCTCACTTTCGCCCAATCTCTCCCTCCAATCTACTTAGTACTGCATAAGGTCCCCGTCTTTCTGTATATTTTATAACCTGATTATCCGCGCACGGAATCTTGGCTAAATCATGAAACGACAAGAACCTTTCCATACATAGTGCGACATATCATTTGTTACTCTGTACTTGAGTAATGGGACCCATGGGACTACTCGTCTGAGGCCACCTTCTACTTATCTTCATCAAAAATTAATTAGTACTTGTAGTCATTCCAATTTCAATTAGGCAGTACTAGTATTCCGACGATAACTATTTAAGGTTTTCTTGAAGTAGTAGCTTTATTCCAACCTATGTCCTTTGCTTCTTGGGGTAAATAGAAGTTGCGCCATTTATTCCTTAAGTTTGCCATCCTCATCCCTTGAGGGTTCCACTATTTTTGGGGCGATGTGGTGTACACGCATCATTTTTTGTATCTTAAGCTCCATGCTCTTACTGTGTTCCCAACGCAGGCTTTTAACTTAGTCAACGCATACTAAGTGTACCTTACTAGTGGTCCCACTTTATCCCTGCATACTCGTATCATACTGTTTAATTCATACTTACATATCCCCCTTTTTGTTCGTATTCATATTCAGTTCCTGACATCTCTTTGAAGTACTTCTATTAGAAGTTCTTTCCCCAATTAGTCAGTGGAGAACTATAAACTGTTATCGTAAACCATTTTCCAACCATTGTTGGAAGAAATCAGAACCTCTTAAACATCACAGTACATCTTTTAATACTTGACCTACCTGGTCTCCTTTTGAGTTTACCCTCGAGTTACGAACAACTTATCTAATTTACAATTAGCAATTGGGGGTTTGGTATTTTTAAAAAGAGTGAAGCTCAATTACTGGACATCTTACCCTTCAGCCTGAGCTTCTCCTTTTTTTTTTCCTACAACACAATTACGGTTGGAGATACTGTGGTCTGAACTATACTGCTCAGACAGACTTTTGTTTTTTCGAAATAACTACCTCGAGTAAGAAGGGTATCCCTTATTGATGGCATGAAGAGTACCTATTATAGCTTTCATTAAACATAATAGGGGTACTTGATATCAATCTCCAGGACATCTTAAGAATCTATGTTTCATTCCATGTTCTCGTCCTGGGAAAATTTCGGTAGAGTTTCCTCTATATTTCTTACTTATTCCAAACCTGCACGCAGAAAATATCAACAATGCCTCACAGGGCCAACACATATATATATATATATATATATATATATATATATATATATATATATATATATATATATATATATATATTTATGTCACAGCCGCACAGGACTTTCAACGTCAACAATAATATAAAAATACTGGACTTACCTTATATGTCCAACTTCAAACTGCTTCTGTTGCACTTTCTGTCTGTTTTTCTTTCAAGTTTCACTTTACATTTCAATATTACTTCAATACCTTAGCCGACGAATATCTTCCGTGCCTTTACTTTACTTACCTGTGTGCTTCGTAATGTCCTATGTCGTCAATTACTTCCTTCGGCTGATGTCGTCCTTCTGTTAAGATCCAAGGTTAGTATAAGGAATTTTCCTATGACTCGGATCTATAGTACGATCTCAGATGTGAAGGAAAGGAAACATCCTAAATGCCCTGTAGCTTCCTGTTTATAGATGTGGCGTGCAACACATCGATAATCAAGACTCTACTAGACACGGTCTGCAGACAATCCGAGGATGAACTGCTCTGATACCACTTCTATCACGACCCAACCCGTAGGCCATGACTGGGGTTCGACCTGGACCCCCGTATACCTAACTATCAACTGTGGTAAAATTGAACTGTAAATAAAATAATATTATGTAATAAATCCCCACTGGGCGATAATATTTTCGTAAACCTGTAGCTCTTTTCATTTGTATCACAACATGATAGGGCACGCAAGCCGACAAGGCTACCATAACATAATATCATACATCATGTATCATGTAGACCCATCTGAATCACACTGATATACACAACCCACATATACATGTCTGCCAAAAGGAAAGAAAGATAGCTGTACAAACTTATACCAAAACATGCCAAGAGAAAGCTTTACATACCTTGTCTGAGTTATTCCTTATCCTATTCACCTCGTCGTCCTTTGAACCTATCCAACACAGATGTAATATGAATATCAACCCTTCTTAACTTTCCAGCATCTTAGGTTACACCTTAGTATTAATAGAATCTATTTTCGTAGTCGTTTCCTCGACTAATTCTTTAATTAGTTAAGGCGTTAACGAAAATTGGGCAGCACCTCACCTATAATGTGCCCTATCCAAATTTCCAATTAGATCCCTAAACACTACATCCAACCAACAACAACAACCTACAACATATGTTTACGCAATTCACATAAACAATATACAACATAAACTCCAAACGACACGCTCAAAAATACGATATCCAAAATAGGGTTTCTAGTTTCCATTTTGTAAAACCTTTAACCGTACGAAGCGGGGGGTCGTGTGGCTGAAACAAGAAGATCCCCCACCTAATTTAGGACATATTTAGACCCTTCAACAACAATCCACTACCCTGCAGCAGCACCTCACAGGAACAATACTTTATTTCGACGACAATTCGACTATAGCGACTCCCATTTAGTTTATTCCGAACTTCAAGTGTTTCTATGACATTTTCACATTGTCATCCACCTATAGGGCGTTTAACACACTACATAACAACACCATAAAGTCCAAATTAAAAGGAGAAACCTTACCTTACCCAAAATTGGCCAAAATTGTCAAATCGCAACTCGGAACTTCTACACAAGCTTGGTACTCCAATAGCTTAAGTATGTAAGACTTCCAAGTTAGTAGCTTACGTAGATAAATCGAGTCCTACGACCCATTGATTGGCCTCCAATTCCTTTCGGACTCTTATGATTTCATCTCCAACCTTCTCTACTATGGGGTATCATATTCTCCCTTCCTTAGAGACGTTTGATAGTGTCATAGTGTATCCGGATCGCATGATAATGTCCAAGGAACTTATGAGACATTCCGAGTTTAAAAAGGGTGGGGTGTAACAACATGGATATGTATATATATGATGTATAATGTTTTTGGAACCAAAACTTCATCTTTACAATTGGAAATTTTGAAGAAGAGAAGAAGAGAAAAACGTAGAGGGGCAAAGAGGAGGGCTACGGGTTTGGCCCTTTAGGGGTAAGCTTCTGGGTTTCGTTCTGTGAATTAATTATTTGAAGTGTCCCTAAGTTTTATAATGGTGTTTAATAACATAAAATTTCAATTTGGGGCAGTGAAAAAGTAACACAAACAGCCCGCTCAATTTCAGCGCGTTTGGAGAAGTTCCGAGTTGCGCTTTGATGGTTTTGGCCAAATTCGGGTAAGGTAATGTTTATCATTTCAATTTGGGCTTTATGATATTGTTATGGAGTGTATTATACACCTTGTTTGTTGATGTAAACGTGAAAATAGTATAGAAATGCTTGGCGTTGAAGACAATCCAAATTATAGTCGTTATAGTGAATTGTCATCGAAATAAGGCGTGGTTCTTGTGAGTTGCTGATTCAGGGGTGTGATGTGTTGTTTCAGGGACTAAATATGTTCTAATGTGGGTTAGTGTGCTTCTGGTTGAATCCACTTGACCCCTCTTGGCATATAATTAAAGGAGTTACAAAATAAAGGCTAGACGCCCTATTGTGATACTGTATTTTTGAATAAGTTGTTTGGAGTTTATGTTGTATATTGTTTGTGTGAATTGCTATAGGTTGTTGTTGTTGGTTGTATATAGGTCTTAGGGACCTAATTGGAAATTCGGATAGGGCACATTATAGGGGAGGTGCTTCCCAATTTTCGTTAACGCCTTAGCAAACTAAAGAACCAGTCAAGGAAACGACTAAGGGAATAGATTCCATTGATACTAAGGTGTAACCTAAGATGCTGGAAAGTTAAGAAGGGTTGATAGTCATATTAATTTTATGTTGGATAGGTTCGAAGGACGACGAGGCGAACAGGATAAGGAGTAATCAAACAAGGTATGTGAAGCTTTCCTTTGGCGTGTTTTTTGAATAAGTATGTAGAGCTAATCTTCTTTTCTTTTGGCATGTCTTAGATATAGGATATAAATGATATGTATATGATATTTCGGATTCAATCCATTCGTAAAGACCTGAGTACGAGTCGAGACTCTCGTTTACTTCTTGATATTAGAACTCCTGCAATAACTGAGTCATTGCCTTTAAGTCTTTTATGTGATGAAAAATAGTACATGTAAAGACTATCTCTTCTTTCCTTTGGAATGGCTTAATTTTAAGTAAAATAATATATGATACGGGTTTAGAGGTAGTTCCAGTTATGAGATTTGAGTGTAACTCATGACTTGTAGTCGCTCCTGAACATTAAGAGTCTGAAAGTAGTCAAACTACTATTTTCGAGCCTGCTATATAATGAATAGTAAGTAGAGGTACCAGCTTCTCTTTTTAGAGGCTCTGAAATGATAAATGCCGTTGATTGCATGAGTTGAGTCTTTGACTAGATAAATTGTATTTCTGATTGCATAGACTATATTTCTAATTGCATAAAATATGTGGCCTTATTCTGATGCATGTTTGTGATCCCTAAGCCCCAACTGATGTAAGCCCTAATAACATCTAAAGGGATACCTCGGATAATTACTCCCCTAGTCTTCAGGTGACGGTTCACTTGACTGTTTCATCGAGTCTCAAATAATGACTTAGTTGCATATGGTTTCTCACTACTCTACTCATGCATACTATAACCCATCCTTCCTCGAGTCCCACGATGGGCCAGGAACGTTATCATGCACAGTTTTACTACTTCTTTCACCGCATCCCGGGCCGGATGTGTATAGTTCCATGCATGAGCAGACGATGTCGTACATGAGGTGTGATATATGTTATATGTTATGACAATACGATTATTCACCGAGTCCCGGGCCGGCTGTAATATGATAGTATATGTGGAGAAATAAGGAAGAAACACCGAGTCCCTCCTTAGAGGGCCGGGTACGGTATGTATATTATGATGGTACGCTATAAACGTACACCACTCCATTCACCGAGTCCTTCACTAAAGGGCCGGATACTTTATGTAGGCATGCATATGAGATTAGAGTGATACATTATGACCCCGAGCCTCATAGTGAACTGGGTGTAATATGATAACATACATGATAAGATTATACCATGTACGATGATATGGTACCATATACGATGATATGATATCGTATACGATGATATGATGAAATGAAATGCATGATGATACAATGATATGGGAATATGAAGAAGTGATTATGACACCGAGTTCACTAGAGGGCCAGGCACAATATATGATGATGTATAGGATTACATGTCCTAAAGTGCAGGTACAGTAATTTGTTAATTGTTATACTTGTCCCCTGCATCCCTATTTCAGTTATGGTCTCAGTTACGATGTGTTATGCTTTACATACTCAGTACATATATCGTACTAACCCCCCTTTTCTCGGAGGGCTACATTTCATGCCTGCAGGTACAAATGTTCATTATGGAGATCCGTCAGCTTAGGAGTTCCTCTCAGCTATGTCGGAAGTGCTCCACTGTTCTGGAGCCTAATTTTTGATACTGGTCACTTAATGTATATATTTGTACATTCAGGGGTATGGCGGGGGCCCTGTCCCGCCATATGTTGCTGTTGCTATTCTTAGAGGTTTGTAGACATATGTATATATGGGTTGTTATAAGTTTGTTTCGACTGTGCCTATACAGCATGTTGTAAATGTTTTTATGTTATGGCAGCCTCGTTGGCGCGTACCCCTTTCATGATATGATACAAATGAAAAAGGCTATATGTACATGAAAAAGTTTTAAACTATTGAGGTTTTATTGTATAGTATCACATCACACATGGTTCAACTTAAGTGTAGCTGACAAATACGCATAAGAGGGTCCAGGTCGAGCTCCAATCGTGGCCTACGGGGTTCGGTCGTGATAGAACAGCTGAAAAGGCCGGGGGCAGAGCTAACTTATATGGAACCTCACCAACTGTCCTCAATATATCTAAAGGGCCAATATACCTGGGGCTAAGCTTACCTTGCCTCCCAAATCTCATCACGTCCTTCATGAGCGATACACGGAGGAATACTATATCACCAACAGAAAACCTCAATAGTCGACGTCTACGATCTGCATAGCTCTAATGTCTACTCTGAGCCATCTTGAGCCTATCCTGGATCACCCTCACATGATCTAAGGCCTCATATATCATGTCTGTACCATGCGACCTGGGCTCTGTAGACTCAAACCAAACCATTAGAGAGCGACAATGCCTATTATATAAGGCCTCAAATGGGGACATCTGAATACTGGAGTAGTTGTTGTTTTTGTATGTAAATTTCTCCAAGGGAAAAAACTGATCCCACCAACCTCTAAAATCCATAACATAAGCCCACAGTATGTCTTCGAGAACCTGTATAGTGCACTCTGACTAACCATCAGTCTGTGGGTGGAAAGATATGCTAAGGTCAACATGGGTACCCAACTCATCTTGAAAAGTCCTCCAAAAGCTAGATGTGAACTGTGAGCCGTGGTCTGAGATAATAAAAGCAGGCATACCATGAAGGCGAACCATCTCTCAAATGTAGATACAAGCTAACCTCTTAGCACTGTAGAAAGTATGAATGGGAAGGAAGTGTGCTGACTTAGTTAATCGATCCACGATAACCTAAATGCTATCAAGAACGCGGGAAGTGCGAGGCAACGCCAAAATAAAATCCATGGTGATCCTCTCCCATTTTCACTCAGGAATGGGTAATCTCTGAAGCTCGCCACCAGGCATCAAATGCTCGACCTTAACCTACTAATAACTCAAACAACGTGATATATAATCTATAATATCGCTCCTCATGCCGCTCCACCCATAGTTCTGCCTGAAGTCATGATACATCTAAGCGATGCCCAAATGGATAGAATTATGGAGTCATGGGCCTCGCTAAGGATCAAATAAATCAAACCCCCAACTCTTGGAACACAAAGATGCCCACCAAACCTCTAAAACCCTTCTGAATCTAAGGTAGCTAGACCGGCGTCACCTTCCTAAACTTGATCTTGCAGTGAAACTAACTCCTCATCCTCAAACTAACTGCTATGAATCCGATCCAACAGAGATGAATGAGTCCCCAGATAAGCTAACACACATCTGGAATCAGAGATGTCAAGTCGAATCATCCGATTAGCTAAGGATTGGATTTCCAAAGCTAATGGTTGCTCTACAGTAGCAAGAAAGGTTAGACTACCTATACTCACTGCCTTCTGACTCAAGGCATCTGCTACTACATTTGCCTTGCCTGGATGGTAGAGAATAGAGAGGTCATAGTCTTTCAAAAGCTCAATGAAGAGGTGCTCCCTTGAATTAAAATCTCTCATTCTCATAATGTAGTGAATGCTCCTGTGATTAGTGTAAATGTCGCATCGAACTCCATACAAGTAGTGCCTCTAAATCTTAAGCGCAAAAACTACCGTTGCCAACTCCAAGTCATGAATAGGGTAGTTGCGCTCATGTAGATTAACCTGCCTCAACACATAAGCAATAATTTGGCCATGCTGTATCAGTACAAAACCCAAACCAACCCCGAATACATCACAATAAATGGAAAATCCCTTGCCCTCAATTGGAAGGGTCAATATAGGAGCGGTGGTAAGTAACTCCTTGAGCCTCAAAAAGCTCCTCTCACACTCCTCCGACCATATAAATGGGACATTCTGGCGAGTCAATCAAGTTAGAGGTGTAGCTATAGTAGAAAACCCCTCAACAAAGTGCCTAAGTACCCTACTAATCAAACGAAGCTACGAATCTCAGTCATAGAGATAGGTTTGGCCCAATCACGAATGCCTTAATTTTCATTGAATCCACCATAATCCCATCCTTTGAAACCACATGCCCGAAGAATGCTATGGACTCAAGCCAAAACTTGCAGTTTGAGAACTTGGCATAAATCCACTGATCTCTCAAAATCTGGAGCACTACTCTTAAATGCTGCTTATGTTCGTCCTAGCTCCGCGAGTATACTTGAATGTCATCGATGAAGACTATGACAAATGAGTCTAAGTGTGGACTAAAAAATAGGGTCATCAAGTCTATGAATGTTGTAGGGGAATTAGTCAACCCAAAAGACATCACTAAGAACTCATAGTGGCCATAACAAGTCCTAAATACGATCTTAGGGACTTTCGCATCCCTAATCCTCAACTGGTGGTAGCCGGATCTCAAATTGATCTTAGAAAACACCATGACACCCCGAAGTTAGTCGAATAGGTCATCAATCCTAGGTATGGGGTAACAGTTCTTCACCATTACCTTGTTCATCTGCCTATAATTAATGCACATTTGCATAGTACAGTCCTTCTTTTTCACGAATAGGACTAGGGCACCCCAAGGAGATATTCTAGGCCAAATGAATCCCTTATCCAAGAGATCCTGAAGATGAGCACTCAGTTCTTTGAGCTCTACGGGGGCCATATGGTATGGTGGGATGGAAATAAGATGAGTACCCAGCTCTACATCAATAGAAAATTCAATATCGTGGTCAGGAGGGAGGCCAGACAAATCGACAAGAAACATATTTGCAAACTCTCAAACTATAGGTACTAAATCAACTGTAGGGACCACCCTACTCACATCTCTAACACAAACCAAGTATGCCAAACACTTGCTAGCCACTAGCCTCAGAACCCGAACAAAGCAAATCAACCCAACTGGCGTGCGACTGCAAGAGCCATGCCATACCACTAATAGAATACCATGCATGGCTAAGGTATTGGTCTTGGCATATAATTCCAAGACCACACGCTGAGGGGATAATTAGTCCATGCCCAGAATCAAATCAAACTCCACCATATCAAGCAAAATGAGATCAACCCCAGTGTCATGCCCCTAGATAGTCACCACACAGGATCTAAAGACCTGATCCACTACTAAAGAATCACCTACCGAGGTCGAAACACATAATGAATCAACTAATGGATCCGGTCTCATACTCAGCCGAGAGGCACAATATATAGATATATAAGAATATGTGGAGACGGGATCAAGTAAAGCGAATGTTCACTAATGGCATAGTAAAACCATACCTGTGATCACATCGTCTGAGGCCTCAGTCTCTACTTTAGCTGGAGCTGCATAGAAATAGGCTTGGGCTCCTCTACCCTGTGTATCAACTCTACCTCCTGACCTACCTCCCCGAGGACCTCCCCGAGGACCTCCCCATACACCCTGATGACCACCTCTGGCCTCCGTCTCTAACCGGAGGTATTGGTATGGTGTAGGTTTATCTTTCTGTAGAGTTTGTAAGGCTAGCCTACAGTGAGGGTACTCATGGGACCAATGATCTAGATCCTTGCACTCATAGAACCCCTGGAATATTGGCTGAAAGTGGGAGGTTGGCTATCTCGGCCGAAAGAATCGGTGTGCGAACAACTTGGTCCTGACTCGAACAGTCACTAGAGCTAATTTAACGGTTCTGATCACCCTCTAAAATCTAAAGATAGGCCTGGAAGGTGCGACTGGACTGACCCGACTAAAATCTCTGGTAAGATATATCATAGGACTCCTTGGGTCTAAAGTGACGTTGATCATGGCTATCCTCTTATTTAACTCTCTTGCCGCTACCCCCTTGGGCGACATGATAGAGCTGCTCGAGCATGCGGGCATAGTCTTCTACCTCTAGAAATGAGTATCCTGCTGAGACTAAGGATTGAGTATCAATTCACAATTGGATACTCAATCCTCTAATATAGCACCAACCTCTCTCCTCTTCTATGGGTAAGATCGTAGTGGCATATCTTGAGAGCTCATGGGATTGGGACTTGTACTCCGATACGATCATGGATCCCTACTCCAACCATGAAAACTGATCTCAAAGCTGATCTCTGACGCTTCTGGGTATGAACCAGTCCAAAAAGGCCTCTAAAAACTAAGTCCACATCATTAGTGGAGACCCAACTGTCTTGGTCTCTAGGTATGTATGCCACCACTGCCGGGGTGGGACTGTATAGTTGGTAAGCAGTGAATTTGGGTCCTCTCGACTCCACTAGACCCAAGGTATGCAGCCGCTCTAAGCAAGTGAGTAGAAATTTGTAGGAATCCTCACCCATAGCCTAGAAAACCTCAGCAGTGATAGTCTCAGGAACACCCCGAGCATTTTCTACTCTCAAAGAGGCATGGCACCTTCTAAATCATTTGGTTGAGAGGCCGGTGCCTATGGCTGCTGAACGACTAGTGCCTTTGGTACAGGATGACCTTGTAGCATAGAGAAGTTAGGAGCTGGGGCCTATTGCATACCCCCAATAGAAGCCAAAATATAGGCAAACATCACCTTTAAGTTTGGAGCTACTACTATCTTGAGCAGTGGCTGGTCTGGTCCCGGGTTCACTTGCTACTGATGTACTAGAGCTACTGGCAGCTCTATATCTGGCTCTAGAGTCTATTCTTGGTATAGGCTGGTGTTGCAGCCCTAATACGACCCTGAGATTGGCCTCTACTTCCAGCACGCGTGCGAGCCATCTTGTAAAAGAGTGGAACAAGTGATATTTTGAGAAACCAACAAGACACACACTGCATGACAGCGATACAAAAGAGAAATGTTCCTAAAAACATCTTGTAGCCTCCCGAAGATAAGTCACGGATGTCTCCGCGCCGATCCATAGGACTCTACTAGACATTAGCTCTATATAAGTGAGATCGGTAAACCTGGGTCTCTGACACCAACTTGTCACGACCCAATTCCTCAAGTCATGATGACACCTACTACGACCTACCAGTAGGTAAGCCAACCCATATACCGAAACTGTGAGTAATGGGATGTCAGTGTAGAAGATGAGCAATCCAATCTAAAACAGTAAAGAGATAATAAAAGCATATATGAATGGTGGAAGCAACTAAATATATACAAACAAAAGATTCCTCCAAAACCTAAAAGTCACAAGTACAGAGTTACTAGTAAAAATAGTACAAGTCCCCAAAGTGGACCACGGAAATAGAACTATCTCAAAAAGCAAATGACCATTAAAATGTATATACAAAGAGAGACGGGTAAAACTAGGATACAATATGCTCACTCTCGCTTTCGATCAAGACTGCAGCTAGCTCGAATCAACGCCAGTAGCTAGTACTATGACCTATATCACAAAAACAGATGTAGGTTTGAACTGAAGATTCATTAGGGAATTAGGAACTGAACCACATGTGAGCTGGACCACAAACTTCAATCGGGTAACTATAGCCAATGAGTCGACACGAGTAAGCTAGACCACAGAGTTCAACCGGGTTACTGTAGACAAAGGGTCGAACATGGGTAAGCTAGACCATGGACTTCAATTGGTAACTGTAGCTAAGGAGCCTAAACACAAGTAAGCTAGACCATGAACTTTAATCGAGTATCTGTAGCTAAGAGATCGAACATAATTGGAATCAGCGACCATCCGACCATCATAGGGAGTACCTCTAAACTGAGTTTCATCAATAGATCATTCCCGCATGAACCATATACAACTAAAATCATTGTAAAGTCTTCCAGTGTCTAGAACCATGTGATATCAGACCGACAAGAGAATAGGTCAATATGGATTTAAGGTCACAAGCTGAGTTACTCCCTAGCTAAAGCTTGGACTATCAGACTCAAGTCTGCTATATCAGTCTATAGGGAGCTAGCTTCCCAAAACGACGTCGGAGAAATTCTCAGGTCAACAATACCAAAATCGTGCAAGTCTAAGGCTATCACTAGTCTAAGCCTAGACTAAGGTCCAACATGCTTCCAAACATATAACCATATACAAAGCATACAACATAAGGCACGGATGAACGATAAGAGCAGTAATCATGCTTAAACAGTCCAAACAATTTCCAAAAATAATGCCTAGGACACGAATTCTAGGTATTGAGCATGCTCAACACGCGAACCCCTCCAACTCATACAATTCAATATATAATTGCCTAAACATGCGAAGTCTCTCAAAGGGAATATCGTAGCCTACCTGTAGGCCGACCGCACGCGCTCATCTAATGAAACTAGAGATTTTCCCTTCCAATCAGCCTCCGAATGCTACCACACTATCAATAATATAATCATAATTTTAATAGGGCCGTTATGATACTAAAATTATTATATTCGGAGACGGGCCAATTTTAAAGTCAAAAATAAGGAATTATGAGAGCTTATCTATAACTCATGGAATTGACTCCGAGAATAGACTCTAACTACTACCCCAGCTTATGTTCCAACAAGGAACACAATTCACATACCAAAGCAGACCCAATCCTAACATGCACAAGTGATCAACTACAAATCCTAAGAAAAGTAGAAACGCAGGAAAATAGAGAAATTACCTCAAAAGAAGCCTTAACTCCTAATTATGAACACACCACTGGGTTCCCCTCAAACATTTATGCAAGTTAGCCTTTTGAATCGCCTAAATCTCCCAAGAATTAAAGGAGAAAACAAGGTTTGAAGTTGATATAAAATCTTTAAAAATGGTTCTTGTAATGACCCTCAGGTGTTGCAAAAGTGCCCCCAGGTGATTTCTTAAGTGAAACCCGCCTAAAAGGTGGACATCACTTTAGCGACACGTGGTCGTTTAAGCGATTGGTCGCTTTAGCAACATGGCTATTTCTTAAGTGACACCCGCCCAAGAGGAGATGGTCGCTTTAGCGAGCTGCTGGCTGCTTAAGCGGCACTCGATTTAGGGACCAACGGTCGCTTAAGGGACTACACCAGACACATCTGGTGCAAGAATGAGCTTAGCATGCCAAATCCTCTGACGGAGTGTTCAAGATTTGTTCAAAACACTGTGCGCATAAATGAGATATGCTACCCCACTAAATTCAATGCTCCATACTTAATGGCGCATTCAAAATTCTCATACAAGGTCATTTTAATGAAAAATAAGCCCTACACCCTAGTGCCACTTTGAGCCAATTTCCACAACGGGCCTCAAAATTAGATCGGAAGCCTTGAAAAGTGAATGAAGGGTCATTCTAGACCAAAATTGACATTCTAGAGATAAGCATGCTGTGAAATTTTTTATCCGAGTGCATTTTCCAAGAATGTTGACCACAATCAATTATAAGCCAAATTTCAAAGATAAAAGTGCCAACTGGTCTCAAACTTGTATCAATTACCTCGATACTCATGCCGACCATGCTACTAGACTAATTTGGCCATTTTAGAGCTGATGAAATAGTCAAAATTCTATTCTAAGGTCATTTTCCTAAAGTTACGACCGAAATTAACTTTTCAAGTTATAAAAGCTCTAAAATAGGGAAATGGGCCTTAATCCAAATGAACGATCAGGAGACCAAATGGTCAATGTCAGCAAGTCATAAATGACTTAGGTTCACTATAGGAATGCTCTAAATGATGGAATAAATACTTAAATTCAAAAATGACTTGGAGGGTCATTACAAGTATGCCTTCAAATTTATGAAATTGTCCAAGTATGCTCCCTTTATGGTCTTCGACCCCCAAGCAAGGATGAGCAAGTTTATTTATGGTATCTCAATCTTGGTGTCCAAGGAGTGCAAAATGTCCATATAGTTCAAGGAGATGGATATCTTC